>NC_085138.1:444811705-445116539 GCF_035046485.1 Aedes albopictus | reverse complement strand
GAGGTGAGGTGACAAAACAAATGACGTCAGTTGGCGAAGATGAAATGCGGAATTTGATGCTTTGGGGAGATTTATGTGTTTTTTTGGTGTATTCTATAGAGCATAATTCCCTAAAGAAACATCATTTGGCGGTTGAAGTAAAATTTGAATGGAATGTTTATGCCGAGGCATTCCGCAATAACCAAGTTTCATGGCTTATGGAGCAAGAGTCACGATAATTTATTCATCACTTTCATTCCGCTTGTCATATACAATGAGTCACTTTAAAAACGTTTCGCCGCCCTCTTTTTCAAGTCATAAAGCCTTGTCATTCATAATTCCTCTGATTCCGATTTCAGTGAAAAACTACAATATATTGTAGACTAGACCAGACTAGACTAGACTACTCTTCTCGTACTGGTTGTGGAGATGCAGAGTGCTCAAGATCTTTAGTGGCAACAATCATCACACTTTAAAATTACTTTTCCCTCCCATTTAGAAATTCAACGATTTAAAAAAAATATCAACAGGAATATAACTGGAATGTACCAGCGCTTATTCATTCGGTTCTCAGTGCAATTTATATAAGATCTTGTCAATCACATTACATAGTTTTGAACCTGTGATAGGTTACTTCAGTTTGAGTCATTGAATTAGAATCAATAATTTAGCAGTTTTGTATAATTCAGTGGTTCTCACCCTACGGTTAAGGGCCAAGCGAATTTCACAAGAACTGAAGTTGTGAGGATGAAATGAATAGGCTTTTTTTTGTATTCTGCTGCTTCAGGGAGCACCTATTACAATGTAGATGTGTTGTAAAGATCAGTGGTTTCCAATCTGGGATCACGGGACACAATAATTTCTCAAGCATAAGGAGCAGTATCTTCAATATAGATACATTACAAAAATCAATGGTTCCTAATCTGGGGTTACGGGCCGCTAGCATTTTACAAGAACCGAGAGTGCTAGAAAAAATGGGACATCTTAAGGTCATTGGTCATCTCATGGAGGAATATCTTAAATATAGATGTATTGCAAATACCAGTGGTTTTCAATCTATTTATGAGTTATAGTTTAAAATCTGACCGAAAAGGCGTCAAAACGTTGTAATATCACGGTAGAATGTGTCAAATATATGGAATGTACACTACCCATCAAAAGTATGGACTCCACGAAAAAATATTGCAACACTAACCGCTGCTAATCGAGCGGAGTTTAGACGTGGGTAACGACGGATAGCAGCGAATCAATGCGGATTTTTCCGGTTAGCAAAAGAAGTGTTATTCCCTCTGCTTGATTATGAAGTTAATCAGGTCTGAATCACTTGTTTGTTGTGTGAATTATAGCTAATTCGCTTGAACATGAAGTGAACCCAAGAGTGAACCAGACCTAAATCACTTGAATATAGAGTGAATCAGATCAAAATCACTTGAATATGAAGTGAATTGGACATGTATCGCTTCAATGTGATGTAAATCAAACGCAAATCACTTCAATATCCCTTTTGGGACGGAGCTCAAAAAAGTGAAATTTCCATACAAATTGCTCAACTTTGGCTCTCCTGAACTCTGACATTTCCCAAAAAAATCAACCATTATTTTTCCTCATTTGAAAGAACTAAATACTCTTTATCTTTCGATTTCTAACATTGACTACCTAGATAATTCGGGAATAAAAAATATGCGACAGATAAAACTTTTTCATGTTTTACGGTTTTTGTCCACTTTTTGTTTACCTTGTTGTGGTAAATTTCACAGGCAACGTAAACAAAAGTTTGTTTGCACACATTCAAGTATAATGTGAACCAGACCTTAATCACTTGAAAATGAAGTGTATTATCCTGAATCATTTGAATATGATGTACAATAGACCTGAATCACTTGAGTATGAAGTGAATCAGACCTAATTCGCTTTAATATGAAGTGAATCAGACCTAATTCGGTTGAATGTCCCTATATTCAAGTGATACAGAATATGTTGTAAGATGAATCTGTATAACTTGAATATGATGTAAACCAGACCTGAATCACTAAATAAAATATGAACTTCAGGATGAATAAAGTTTATCGCGACTTGTAACATGATCCGATAACGATAGATCCCGCGATAAAGCGTGCATCAGATGTTTAATTGCTCTGTGATACGAGCACAGCGCGAGGGTGTCGCATCATGCTATCGCAAGAGCAACGGCTATCTTTGATTGTTTGTTTGGTGTATCATTTATCGTTAGAAGTGAATTTCTTCCATCCTTTATATGAAGTAAATCAGGTCTGAATCACTTGAATATGAAGTGAATCGGAACTAATTAGTTTGAATATGAAATAAATTGGACCTGTATCACTTAAATATGAAGTGAATCAAATCTGAACCACTTCAATATGTGCAATATGACGGTAATTGTCTTAAAAAAAATATGATGTAAAACAGACCTGAATCACTAGAATATTAAGTGAATGAGGTCTAAATATGAAGGGAATCTGAACTAATTAGTTTGAATATGAAGTGAATTGAACCTGTATCACTTGGATATGAAGTGAATCAAATGTAAACCAGACCTGAATCGATATGCAGTGAATCAGACCTAATTTTCTTGAATATGAAATGAATCAGACCTGAATCACTTTAATATAAAATATATTGCACCGGGTCCCGTAGCGTAGTGGCTACACGTTTGCTTCATAAGCAGATGTTCATGGATTCGATCCCAGCCCCGGCACTTTCGTCAGTTGCTCTTTCCCCCTGAGAGCAGCTGACACTGACCCTCGTCTGAGCCCATGGCTCAAATGAACCCGGATACTTGGACATCGGTGAACGGCAACCCATAATGGATCTCCAATCGGACTGGAAACAGGAACAACCAACAGCCACACATTAACATTCTCGAGCTCATCATTCTATCATGATAGGGTAGAAAGTGAAAGCAGCGCAACGGCCACCAGTTCGATGTAGTACAATTAGAAATAGAATAAATTTAGGCGCTGTACAAAGTGTATGTACAGCTTCCAATTGGAATCGCTCTGTAAATCAGGTTAAGTGATTGAAGAATAAAAAAACGCATTTAAAAAAAATGGATCTTTATTACTTGAATACGATGTAAACCAGACCTGAATCGCTAAAATATGAAGTGAATCAGGTCTGAATATGAAGAAAATCGGAACTAATAAGTTTGAACATGAAGAAAATTAGACCTACATACATACATTTATTTGTTCAACATCATTAAGACAAGACATAATCAACAATAGTACGCCACAATGCTCTCCATCCTCGGTCGCGCCCAATGCTCGCCAAGTCACACTCCACCTGGTCCGCCCATCGTGCTCTCTGCGCTCCACGCCTTCTTGTGCCAACCAGATCCGTTGCAAACACCAGCTTTGCAGGGTTGTTGTCCGGCATTCTTGCAACATGCCCTGCCCAACGTATCCTTCCGGCTTTGGCCACCTTCTGGATGCTGGGTTCGCCGTAAAGTGCAGCGAGCTCGTGGTTCATCCTTCTCCGCCACACACCGTTCTCCTGCACACCGCCGAAGATCGTTCTTAGCACGCGTCGCTCGAAAACTCCGAGTGCTTGCAGGTCCTCCTCGAGCATGGTCCATGTCTCGTGCCCGTAGAGGATCACCGGTCTTATCAGCGTTTTGTACATGGTGCATTTGGTGCGTGGGTGAATCTTTTTCGACCGCAGTTTCTTCTGGAGCCCGTAGTAGGCCCGACTTCCGCTGATGATGCGCCTCCGAATTTCTCGGCTCACGTTGTTGTCAGCCGTCAGTAAGGATCCGAGGTAGACGAATTCCTCCACCACCTCGAAAGTATCCCCGTCTATCGTAACATTACTACCCAGACGGATCCGGTCGTTTTCGGTTCCGCCTACCAGCATGTACTTTGTTTTTGAGGCATTCACCACCAGTCCGACCTTTGCTGCTTCGCGTTTCAGGTGGGTGTACAGTTCTGCCACCGTTCCAAATGTTCTAGCTATAATGTCCATGTCGTCCGCAAAGCACACAAATTGGCTGGATTTTGTGAAAATCGTTCCCCGGCTGTTGAGCCCGGCTCGTCGCATCACACCTTCCAGCGCGATGTTGAAGAGTAGACATGAGAGTCCGTCACCTTGTCGCAGTCCCCGGTGAGATACGAATGAACTGGATAGTTCTCCCGAAACCCTTACGCAGTTTTGCACGCCGTCCATCGTTGCTTTAATCAGTCTAGTCAGCTTCCCAGGAAAGCCGTTTTCGTACATGATTCTCCATAGCTCTGCGCGGTCGATACTATCGTATGCCGCTTTGAAGTCGATGAACAGGTGGTGCGTTGGGACCTGGTATTCACGGCATTTCTGGAGGATTTGCCGTACGGTAAAAATCTAGTCCGTTGTCGACCGGCCGTCAATGAAGCCGGCTTGATAACTTCCCACGAACTCATTTGTTTTAGGTGACAGACGACGGAAGATGATCTGGGATAGCACTTTGTAGGCAGCATTCAAAATAGTGGTCGCCCTGAAGTTCTCACATTCCAAATGGTCGCCTTTCTTGTGAATGGGGCAGATTACCCCTTCCTTCCACTCCTCCGGTAGCTGTTCGGTTTCCCAGATCCTGACTATCAGCCGATGCAGACAGGTGCCCAACTTTTCTGGGCCCATCTTGATGAGTTCAGCTGCGATACCATCCTTACCAGCTGCTTTGTTGGTTTTGAGCTGGTGAATGGCATCCTTAACTTCCCTCAGCGTGGGAGTTGGTTCATTTCCGTCCTCCGCTGCACTGGCGTCGTCGTTTCTTCCGTTGCCGTGGGCTCCCGTGCCTACGTTCTCCACGCCGTTCAGGTGCTGATCGAAGTGCTGCTTCCACCTTTCGATCACCTCACGTCCGTCCGTCAAGAGGCCTCCGTCTTTATCCCTGCATATTTCGGCTCGCGGCACGAAGCCGTTGCGGGATGCGTTGAGCTTCTGATAGAACTTCCGTGTTTCTTGGGAACGGCACAGCAGTTCCATTTCTTCACACTCCGCTTCTTCCAGGTGGCGCTTTTTCTCCCGAAAGAGGCGGGTCTGCTGTTTCCGCTTCTGTTTGTAACGTTCCACGTTCTGTCGAGCCCCTTGATGCAGCATTACCGCCCTCGCTGCGTTCTTCTCCTCCAAAACCAAAAATTAGACCTGTATAACTTGAATATGATGTAAACCAGACCTGAATCTCTTGAATATGCAATGAATCAGGTCTGAATCACTTAAGTATGAAGTGAATCAGACTTAAATAACTTAAATATACAGTGGATCAGACCTGCGTTGAATATGATGTATACTCGACCTCAATCACTTGAGTATGAAGTGAATTAGATTATGACTTTTTGAACCATTTTGCCGAAGACTTGAACTTTCTATCTTATCGGGAACGCGAGGTAGAGTTGGTTACCCAAGCAGCACACAAGTCACAAAGGAGTGTCGACAGCGCAGGTTTTTGGTTGTACAGGAGCTACATTAATGTTATTCTAACTCAAAGGCAGAATAAGTTGAAAATGACTAGTGTCCAACCAATAACTTGCGCTGTCGATACTTCTTTGTGACTTGTGTGCTGCTTGGGTAAAAATACTCATTTTTACATGCTCATTAACATCACCTAGAGGCCGAATTGCTAATAAAACTGTTTGTCTTTATGGTGTCAACGGCCTTCTGAACTTTGCTGAAGATTATTTCTTTGCAGATTATCAGGATTTTGAATTTACTAGTTTTCAGGTGATGCTATACTTCTTTGGGGGTTATGTAATATTCAACTGAGTGTTGTAATACTTTTTTAAGTGAGTTCGTACTTGTGACGAGTGGTATATATGCTCCTTGAGACGCAGAACCTAAAAAAATCTCACTCTAACTTAGATTTTTCAGCTTTTGAGAAGTACAAGTTCCTTAGGCTTCACAAGCTTTCAGGTGGGCTTCAGGGGGCCTCAGGGGGTTTAAGCGATATTCCAAGGGATTTAGGCGTTTCATGTGGTTCCAGGAGGCTTCAAAAGCTTCAGGAGAGCTTCAGGGAGGTTTCAGTAGCGTCTCCGGGCGTTTCAAGGGATTTCAGAGGAGTTGCTGGGAGTTTTAGAAGGCTCCACATGTTTTCTGTGAGTTTCAAGGCATTTTACCCTCCTAAGATGTTAGGCTAGGCGCACCACCATAGCGTAGTGTACGTTCAGCAAGCTTGTCTGTGTCATATTGACCCCAACATCCTACTAGGGTTAAGGGCGTTTCTGTAGGTTGCAAGGGGTTCCACAGAGATCTAGAGGGGCCTCTTTTCGACCGGATTTAAGGAGTTTGATGGCGTTTCAGGGGAATCTTAGGATACTTCAGAAGCTTCCAGGGAGCTTAGCTTAGCTCTTTGGTGTTCTGCAGGGGCGTTACCCGTGAAGATTAGATGACCTTTACTCAAAGGAGTTTTTAGAGTGCTCAAATAAGCATTGAACATAGCACTTGACATCACTTTGTTGCATGATGCTGTCTAAGCGTGAATTTCATTTGCAATGTATCAACAGATCATTGAGTCTTTCCAGCTCAACGCACAAATCTCGTGGACGCGATCTTTTTCATTGAAATGAAATTTTGCTCGTTTCGAGTTTCTATCTGGAAATGATTTTCACGTTATTTGTTTTGCAATATTATCGCTGGGGTTGAGTATGGATAAAAAAATGCATTCTTTCACATTCATTTTTCAATAACTTCTGTTTCTTTGTATGGAACAGTCCCTTGATCATTGGAATGTGATCGTTGGTAATGCATGCACAAATGTAGAAAAAATATTTGGAGTTCATCAATTTTCCAACCAAATTTGTTCCGCATTGACAACAAAGCAAGCTAATAAAGGTCTGGTCAAAAGAAAAACTAAAAAATGAAACTTTTAAAGAAAAACTAGAAAAGGACGTGCAAATCCATTTTTATTCCACTACTTTGCTTATCTTCGGACAGATAGGCCTGTTTTGTCTGCGACTTACATACTTCTTCAGTGCTCGACTTGAAGAAAACCTCGCATTGATTATGGTATTTATACTATACTACTTTAGACAGCTGACTTCCTGCCTCAAAATTGGCCAAGTAGCCAAAGCTAGTGAAAAGCTTCAAACTATTTATTTTGTTTTTTTTTTTAATTTTTATTTTTCATCGATTTTTATGGCTTTCCAAAGGATTTTTTTTTGAGATTTCTGATATACTAGATAGATTCTGAGTACAAGTTCCAATTAAAAAGCTATACATATTTTATTTTCCTACATCCAAAATCATACTTAAGTTACAGCGAATTAAAAAAAATGGACATTGTAAGACATGTTTTTCGAGACGGTCCGAAAATTCATATACCTGAGAAATAACTGATCCGTTTTTGATAAAAACTTGGTAACTTTAGTAAAAAACCTTCACCGGATTCCAATAAGATATTCGAACTTGTACTTGGGATCTATTTTTGATATCAGAAATCTCAAAGATAGGAATAGCATAGCATAGCATAACATGAATACTTGCTCAAATCTTGGATGAAGTTGCAAAGTAGAATATATCCATTGACATTGCTGATGTCGCTACTATCTACAGTGTCATAGACCCACTCAGCTTCACACACCTGGCCAAGTCCTTGCAAGCATTTATAAATCCCATCATCAACTTAGAAAGAGCCCAGAACTGAAGCAGCTACCAATAGATGAAAGGATGTTAAAAATAGCGAATTTTCAACTTGTAGTTATATAACAAATGTATATATACTGAAGTAGAATTATTCGTAAATAAATAATATTAGAAAGATCTCACCAATTGTTTTGTGGTTTTTGTGGTCCAATGCCGATCATCTTATTGTCTATGATTAATGTTCCTCACATATTTTCTGATTTGCCTCATTTTCTTTCCGAGTGAGAGGCAATCTTTGACACATGAACCATTCTATCACTAATCGCTCCCGCGCACATATTAAACCGCCGTCAGCACAGGTCAACTCTCGGTCCAAAAGGGTGTAGATAGAAATTGAATCACAGTTCTCCGACGACCATAAAATATCTTATTCGTTCACCGACCACGTCACTGTTATCATCGTTTGGCGCTGGACCAAAAAAAAAAAGCACGGATCAAACAAAAACAATGAAAATGAACGCAGATTTGAACATAATTTACGCTTTAAGAGCCGCAAAAAAAAAAAAAAATCCGATTGCGGGAGGCTGATTGGAAAGAACTTACCAAATTGTATTATGTGGACAATTTGGTAAGTTCTTTCCAATCAGCCTCCATCAGGGTAAAGGAGGTATTTTGGACCCCTTTAGGAAGTGGATGGACAATTCAGCGAAAAAAGAAGGCTTTCAACATAAATCATGAATAATTTTTGTGGGCATTAAGTAGAGCAACATGTTTTCTGTTGAAAAAGGCCAAACAAAACTCAAAATTGTTGTAGTAAATACAATAAATACCAAACTCCTAAAGGATCTTGGGCTTCTATTTTGGCTCACCTGATTTTATTTTGGACCACCAAGTGAATATATTAATTGCATGATGAAATGAAGGCATCTTAGCAAAATTTTACACATAGTTAAAATTACGTGAGTATTACAACTTTATTTTTCGGTTTTTTAAGCTGGGAATATCCAAAAATTACGTTACGTTCAAAAAGGAAGAAATTTTGTTGCAATGGCCAGTTTTTTACACATTGTAGATCGATGTTTCATAAAAAAAAATACGTAAATCGTGAATTCATTGACTATTGCATGACATCATTCACCATCTAAAAATTACGTAACACTTTATAGGAAGCGTGGAAGTCTAGTGATTTTGCTAAATATAAGGGCATTCTACACATATTGTAAAAAGTGGGAAGGCCATCAAAAATAAAATAATTTCAATGATACGTAATTAGTCAAACATACATTAGATAACACATTGTCTCACTCATCAAGTAATTGCCGAGAAGGACAACTGTTCAAAACTGGATGGCTGAATACCTAAAATTTGAACTTGGCGAAAACTTGTTAGGACACAAATCGAAGCCATAACAAACTCATTATAAAATAAACGTATAACAACCTAGGTCACGGGAGGCCCCAACGTATTCTATTTATCTGTTTTCAGAGTACATAACGTTGGCATGAATGTTTTCTCCCTTTAGAAGAAACTGAAGAGGTCAATCTGACAGCCCAAGCAACATACATGGTTACAAAACAGTCACGGCAGCGTACGTAGGGGTTGCACAGAAGTCACTGTGACTTACTTAGCAACCATTACCTGCGCTGCCGTGACTGTTTTGTAACCATGTGTGTTGCTTGGGAGGTGGGCCAAAATATGTGCCCATATGATTATGATGAACAAATTTTGGCCATACCTCAAACCACCATTTTAGTAAATATTATTGCTCCACCAAGCTTAAGAACAGTTAACATTGAATTCTAACAAGGTTCTAACTACATTCAGGACGTAGCACCCAACGCGGCACTCTGATCTTCCTTCTCTTCCAGAGTTCGTAATCACTACCACCGAAAAAACACACTTTTTGTTTTCCTTCCAAACAACGCACTTATTGAATTAATGTTTTAAATTGAAATATTAATAACACTCCAAATCGGCAGAATCATCTTCCAAACTTCTTGAAAATGCTGACAGGCGGAAGGCAAAAACACAGCACGAGACATCAGAAATCTCAAAGATAGGAATGCTTTGAACAGCAATGAAAAATTGAAATTATATGACATTCAACATAGATCCGCGATGAATATTTTGGTTAATGTATTTTTTTTCTTAAAGCCCTTCGAATATCGTTAAACATCTTCGAAAACATCATTTCAATCCAACAAACCATTTTCGAGTTATAGTTATTTGAAGAAGAAAATTAGTTTATTTTTTCATTCGCCCTTTTCAAAAGTTAGGTGAGGAGAAAAGGTTACAAATTGATGCGAAAGTAAATGATTCACGAAATCCGGTGCAATAACGAAACATCCATCAGATTGGAAAATAGCAAATCAAAAATGACAATTTTTCGTGTTTTGAGCTGGAAATTGTAGATCCAAATGTCTTTAGTCCATGGAATTCTCGGATACTCTTAGACAATTATTGAACTGGTAAGTAAAGAAAGCCCTTGAGCACCTAAGCAATAAACTGTGGAAATGTTCAAACAGATACTTCCATTTAGGATATTCTGCACTATTTGCACTGCTCTGTACCCATGAAGCCCCAATTAACGATGTAATCAGCATGCCAAAAAGTCAATCAATCATCAGGTCGAACCGCTCTTCCATCCTTCGTCCACCACTTGCCGACTCGTCTGATTTGCCCAGTCCCGACCCAACTGCAATCGTGTCAAATCTAATTTAAAAACTCCCATCTGGAGCAGAATCAAAAACCTACTAGGCGAGCGCCATATTCAGCGCACACAAGTGGTCCCCATCAGTGTCAGTACAGTGCCACAGACGGTAGATTAGGAAGGCTCCACTGACAATTCTAGACTACTTAGATCGATATATACGAACAAATTGAACTTTCCAGTGGGTAGCGTTTGCGCGCTCTTGCGTCGCCACTTGACTGCCTCCACCCACGTATATTTAATGTTTGCATGGGCATTGGGCCTGGGGATGGAGTAGGAAAAGGCCATCGAAATACATTCGCTCGAAATAAAAAGAGGAAAAACGAATAGGGCATCGCGCGCGAAAAAAAAATCTGTGCGTTACTCGTGAACTGCTTTCTAATGGACGTATTTGAGCACATGTATCAAACGGCTCTCGTTTTTGGCAGTCTGGCACAGTCAGTGGCACGTAATACAAACGCAAACGTTCGCCCTGCTGGCTGCTGTGACGACTTCGAGTTTCGGATTCAATAGGATAGATGCTGAATCGATTGGCAAATTACTTTCCTGAATCGAGAATGGAAAAAAAGTTATATGAGCATGAGACAATAATAGCTATTAGCTTCTAGCCGGTTACTATCAATGGGCAATGGGCGACTAAAAGGTGAATGAGATGAAACTGAACGGCCTTTGCATTTCTATATTGACGGGATCAACAAATAATGAAGAAATGTCCGAAACAGTGGATTTTTTAAACTTTGTGAACAAAGCGCAAAATATACAAAAAAGTTTAGTTTTCCAAATGTTTATAGAGAACAAAGTTTCTTAGCTGACATAATCATATGGCTTTAAAATGTGGACTTTAATAACAGGAATCGTAGCCGTAGGTAATTTATGTAGGGACAGCTGTTGAAGTAAAATGGAACGGGCTCACCAATAACCCCTTTCAAATTGATTGAATTGGCTATTTGAACTGTGACAAGTGGGCAGCTCTTCTTTCCTAGTCAAATTTCAGTGTTTATTTTCCACTTGTTATGATTATTTACTCCTTCGCAAGCAACATCCTACTCCTACTGTCTATTTCGGCAGTGCAAACAAGTTGCGAGATAGCGAGGAAACACATCTGTCACGACCAATCAAAAAGAAATTATCGGGATTGGCGAGATCGAGTGGCTGGTTGGTGGGCTGCCTGTCCTGTCGGAAGTGGTGACAACCAACTCGATTCTAGGGAAAATGTACTGCAGATGCGGATGAACGGATTAGAATCCATTTGGTTTCATATTTTCGGAACGGACGGACAGAACCACCGCTACAGAGGCGACACGGTTCCGTGGAAAGCCAAGTACGGATGAAATTTACGACATACGACGACTGTCGCATGTTTAGAACCCACGCTAGCTCAGAAGCAGGAGAATTTAGGCGTGTGTATTTTTATTCCAAATCACGTCACGTCATAACATGGAAGGCTGCGTGCGGACGGCCAAAATATTGCCCATATGTGTATGTTGTCCCATATATATTTTGGCATTCATGGTTACACAATTTATGTGTGCTATTACAGTTGCTGACTAGTATTTCGTATTGCAAATAGGTTGCTATGTAAATCATGGTGTCCTTGTCTTATCATTTTGTTAGGAAGTCATAATGTACCTATACAAAAGTATTACAAATTTCAAGCTTTATGCTTCGGGTCATTAGATGAGCTAAATAATCTGTATTCATGGTTTCCACTTTCTGTTAACATTTATACCAAATAGTTGGCGCATAACAACCATGCGTGTCCATTTCCTATTTCTTTTATCGTTCATTAGGTTGTGAAGCTCGATGCCCCTATACGAATACCCGAGTAGAAGGGAATAGCAACAGCATAATATAATGTGTTATTTTGGAAAAATAACTGAGTAACGGAGAGAGTTATTTTCATGTTATTTACATAACATATCCTGTTCTAATCTTGTCTGTCATAAGCGGCAAAATAACAAAAATTATAACAAAAAAATGTTCCTGGAAGACCTGTTTTATAACATGTTTTGTTAGTTTCAATAACAACTTAATAACAGCGATTTTTGAAAATATTTCAATAACAAATTTTGATATGAATAAGTTATTGATACCAAACTAAAAACAAAATTTGCTTTTTTTCTGTTGCGGATAGAAACTCCTCCAAAGTCCCATATGAATTCAATGGGATACACAACAATAGCATCTATTGGGACGCTATTGTTGTCGCAAGCGATTGATTATCGAAAACAGAGAGGAACAATAGTTTTCGTTTTTTTTTTTCAAATAACTTAAGATGAAAAACTACCGACGTTTAGAAGCTCTTTTTTAGGTGGTTCATTGTTTATAAGATTAATTTACATTATTACCTCATTGATTGACACATTTATCTAAGTGAATCTAAGTAGGATCAATGCAGTGAAATCAATAAAAATAAAAAGTTTAAAAATATTAATCAATAGCGTTCTTCTTCTTGATGACTTATTTTTTTACATTTTTGTCGAAAAAGTGTTGTTCGTCCTTGAATTCCAACATTTGATCCAAAATGTTCCATAAAATGGCTAACACTCTATTACACTCTCTATATTCATATTCATACTAAACTGAAATTGGGACAAAAAAAAACAGATATACTTTTCAAAGTGCTTATAAAACAAAAAAAAATTCTCTTACAGTTCCTCACGGAATGATGTGAACAACGAAAATCTTGAATGGTGTAGTTTTGATTGCAAAGCTAGTTATGTTGTAATATTAATGATCAAATGTTTGTACAGTCTCAATGACTCAGTAATAACTGAACTTGTGCTACAACAAAATATGTTATTGAAAAGTAATTTAAAGAAAATATACCAAGAGCACGATCATAACAAAATAATATTGTCCAACAGAACATGTTATGGAACGGTGATGACTTAATAACTTAATAATAACAAACCGAGATATAAAAACAGTTTTTGTGATTCCGTTGTTATTTTTTTGATATTTTCCTCTGCTCGGGTAAACAGATAATTATAAAAATAACCTTTTTAACCCTTCAGCGTGCGCGCTCTTGTAAAAAATACAACACTACCAAAAAACCTCGCTATTCTTATAAGGCGCGAGCGCGTTGCAGTTTCGATTGCTTGATGGCGCGCGTCCTGAAAGGTTAACATATAGAGAACACTTCGCTATCACTTTTGAACTTTTAATAGAACGTTTTCACTTAAAACACTACAATTAAAAAACACTTTAATTTTAAAACACTTCACTATTATTTCACTTTTGCAAAACTAAAAAAAGATAAATTTAAATAAAAACTAGAAAGGACGAGCAAATCTTTTTTGATTCCAATTCTTAGCTTATCTTTGGACAGATAGGCCTATTTCATCTGCGACTTACAGACTCCTTCAGTGTCGAGTGCTCGAATCGAAATATAGAGAATAGTTTTCTTCTAGGAAATCCTCCAGTGGTTCTTTTAGGAATTTCCCGGGAATAACTCCGAAAATTCTTAAGCGATTCCTGAAGGAATTCCTGCAGAAATCTCTCCCATTCCCCCAGAGATTCTTCCATGAAATACAGCACGAATTCTTTCAAATATTCCTCTAAGAGTTCCTTCAGGAAATCCTCAAGGAATTCTCCCAGAGATTCCTCCACAAACCTCGACGAAGATCCCTACAGGAAATCCTCTAAGAATTCCCTAAGAGATTCATCCAAAACTTTCTACAGGGAATGCTCCATGAATTCCTTCTGAAATACCTTCAAGATTTTCATCAGGAACTCATCCAGGAATGCCTCTAAGGATTCTTCCAGGAACTCCTTCAGGGACTCACCCAGGAACTCTTTTAAATATTCGTCCATAAATTCATCCAAAGATTCTTCCATTAATTCCCTCGGAGATTGCTGCAGAAATTGCTCCAAGAAGTTCTCCAAAAATTCTTACAGGTAGCTATTCCTCCCGGAATTCCTCTTGAAATTCTTCACAAAATTCCTTCAGAGATTTTTTTCAGTAGTGCCTCTAGGGATTCCTCCAGGTATTCGTCAAGGGATTCCTTCAAAGATTCCTCATGAGATTTTCAAAGAATCCCCAAGAACTTCTCCAAAAGCTTCCAAAGAGTTTCCTCAAGGATTTCCTCTAAAAAAACCTGCAAGGATTTCTCCATAAATTCCTCTAGAAGTTCATCCAGAAATTCCTCCAAGGCTTCCTTCAGGGATTTCTTCAGGAATTCCTTCAGGGATTCCTCCAGGAATTCCTTCAAAAATTCCACTAAGAATTCCTTCAAGGACTCCTCCAGGAATTCCTTCAAGGATCCCTTTAAAAAATCCTTCAAGGATTTCTCCAGGAATTCCTTCAAGGAGATTCCTCCAAAAATTCGTTTTAGGATTCCTCCGTGAATTTCTTCCAGGTTTACTCCAGGAGTTTCTTCCAGGAGTCCTCCAGGAATTTCTTCAAGCATTCCTCCAGGAATTCCTGCAGATAGATTCCTCCAGATATTCCTTCAAAAGTCCTAAAGAAAATTCCTTCAAGGATTCCTCCAGGAATTTCTTAAAAGATATCTGCAGGAATTCCATCAAGGATTTCTCCAGGAATTTCTTCAAGGATTCCTCCAGGAATTCCTTCAAGGATTCCTCCAGAAATTCCTTCAAGAATTCTTCCAGGAATTCCTTCAAAAATTCCCCCAGGAATTCCTTCAAGGATTCCTCTAGGAGTTCCTCCAAGGATTCCTCAGGGAGTGTATTTAAGGATTCCTCCAGGAATTCCTTCACGGATTTCTCCAGAAATTTCTTCAAGGATTTCTCCAGGAATTTCTTCAAAGATTCCTTCAGGAATTCATTCAAGGTCCAGCAGTTCTTTCAAGGATTCCTCATGGAATGCCTTCAAGGATTCCTACAGATATTCCTTCAAGCATTCATCCAAGAGTTCCTTCAAGCATTCCTCCAAGAATTCCTTCAAGGATTCCTCTAGGAATTCCTTCAAGGATTTCTCCAGGAATTCCTTCAGGAGTTCTTCCAGGAACTCCTTCGAGGGTTCCCCCAGGGATTCCATCAGAAATTCCTCGAGGAATTCCTCCAGGAATTCTTTTATGTATTATTTCATAGTCAATAAACAAATCGGCAACGAATTTCTGCAGCTGTTTCTCCAGAGATTCCTCCAGGAATTGCTCCGTGAGTTGCTCCATGAATTCCACTAGAGGGTCGTCCAGAAATTCCTTCAAGATTTCCTGAAGAAATTGCTGGAGGAATCCTTGAAGGAATTTCTGTAGGAATCCCTGGAGGTATTCCTAGTTGAATCTCTGGAGGAAACTCTGGAGAAATCCCTGCAGGTTTCCCTGGAGGAATCCCTAAAGGAATTCCTGGAGGATTTCTTAAAGAATTTCCTGAAGAAATCCTTAGCGCAATTCTGAAAGAATCCCTGGAGGATTTCTTGGAGGAATTCTTGGATGAATCTCTGGAGGAATCCCTGGAAAAATTCCTGTCGTCATTTAGGTAGTAAAAAATATTGCAGGCAAAATGCAACTTTAGATTGGGCAAAACCAGAACCTTTGCCCTTGGAAAGCATCCAGACTGGCGCCTAATGACAATTGGACAATGTTAATTTGCAAAAGTTTGTAGTTATTCATTTTTCTAAGTTTCTTTAAAAGTTAGATTCTAGTATTTAGAACAGGGGTTCCCAACCTTTTTGAGGTGGCGACCCCCTTTAGAATTGTCAGAACATCTGCGGCCCAATAAAAAAATTTAGAAAAAAATATGAGTTAAATGAACAAAACTGAGTTTTTGGGTACAGTGACGTAGCCAGAAATTTACTGTGTGAGGGATTTTCGAACATCAATGATACTTTTTTTTATTCGACATACACATTTCATAAAAATGATGACATGAACATTCAGTTTGAGTCGTAGCTGAAAAATAGCGGCGCAGCCGAAAATTTTTTCTTCGGAAGGCGTTTTATACTGAAAATTTATTCCTTAGATTGTGGCTTTTGGCGGTATACAAAATTAAAATTTGGTATAATTTGCACAAAATAGAATAAAAATTTAACATTTTTTTTGGTAACATCGCGGCCCCTCTAGACTGGCTTCACGGCCCCCCAGGGGGCCGCGGACCACCGGTTGGGAACCCGTGATTTATAAGAAAGAAATTCCCCGTGACTTTTTCGAAGACATTTTGCATTTCAAGTGCCTCGCTAAGCCCGGAAATGATATTTCAGATTCAGACATTTCAGCAAAAATTTCTTCAATAAATCTTCCAGTTTTTTTTTCTTTTTTGGATAAATTGATCAATTGAATTTTGTTTTCAAAAATACTTAATTGAGTTTCAGGGGTTTTCAGGAATAACTTCAGCGAAAGTTTTTTTTCACTTTAGTTTAATGAAAAAATATGATCGCAGCAAGCCGTGCGTGCGGGCGGTTGTGTTTTCGAATCGTCTGTCGTGTTTTTCTCGGTTCCGCGTTGTTTGGATTTGCCCTTTCGAATCGTGAAACGGCTGGTGGGGCTACGCCATCCGGCGAGGTTTACGAGTCGTGTTTGCGTAGATTCTGTATTTGCAGTTCCGGTGCCACAAGTGAAAATTGGGAAAGGTTTGCGTTTTTCCGCGTGGGGTAAGGGGACTGGTAGGGCTACGCCATCCGAAAGTGTCGTTTGGAAAGTGCACATTTTTCGTGCCAAAATCCTGCAAATCCTTTTCATTTTTCGTATTTATCGTGAGTGTTCGGGCGGTGCCGAATTCAGTTGTCCGGGAGAGCTGTGATTAAAGTGAAACTACTTCAAAATCTGGATATTTATCATCGTGTGAGAATTTGTGTTTGAACGGGCGCGGTGCTGGAACACAAAAATGCTGACTAACTGCGTGCGCGACGGTGGTGAGATGAGGAGCAAGCCTGACTGCGCTGTAATGACGTTCTCCTGACAACACCGAGGAACAGCAATTTCCAGATAAATCGGTGAGCCCGTTTCAAACTACATTTTCCTTTTTTTCCTTAAGAGGGCATTCATAAACTTCGAGAACTAATTTTTAGTTACGCAATGTTTCCCTTGCACCCAGTTTGTTTCATTTCAGAGAGCGAGTAAAGGCGCTTAAGCCTAGGCATTAGGGCCAGGACACGGACCAAATACCTGTGTTCCATCCCAGGAAGCGAAGGACCAAGGGGTGACTTTAACCTTCTTAGCCTCGTCACCCCCATCGATTTTCACTTATTTTGCTTTCTCAAAAGCTGAGTGGTTGGTACGAGATATCCCCACTTAATGGCTTTATTGTAAAAACAATAACGCTGCACAGTAGGCCTGGCCGCTTTAATGCTTGTAATGCATTTCCAATGTACTGCAAGCATTAATAATGACAAGAAAAATTATAGAATTAGTTGATTCTATCATTTTCCAGGATTCTTTCAATGAATGGCTGTGTATGTGTAGACTAGACTAGACTAGACTTTAGTTCAATGAAAAAATATTTCTCAGAAGATCTGCAAAAAAAATCCTTAGGCGAACATGGACATAGACGGGAAAGGCCATTTCTGAAGAAATCTCTATATGAGTTTTTGTTGGAAACTCTGGAAGAATCTAAGCTGGAATATCCGGAGGAACAGCTGATGATGATCCGGAAGACATTTCATCTA
Source organism: Aedes albopictus (assembly GCF_035046485.1). Taxonomy (NCBI): domain Eukaryota; kingdom Metazoa; phylum Arthropoda; class Insecta; order Diptera; family Culicidae; genus Aedes; species Aedes albopictus. The sequence goes on along the minus strand of NC_085138.1, from coordinate 445,098,714 downwards.
AAATTTACAATGGAATTCATAGAGTATTTCTTGCAGGAATTCGTGAAGCAGTACGTGATGAAATGTCTGCACGAATTTATGGCGCATCACTTTAAGAACGTCTAAAAGAATACAAGAAAAGTGGAGTGGACCTGGTGTGATGGTTAGAACACTATCACGCCGAGCACCTTGGATCGAATCCCACTGCCGACATACTCACAAAATGTGGGTTTCTTCCTTCGGAAGGGAAGTAAAGCGTGGGTCCCGAGATGAACTAACCTAGGGTTAAAAATCTCGTTAATACAGATAAAAAAAAATACAAGAAAAAATTTTGGACTTTCTAAGGAAACCTCTGGAGAAATTTTCGATGAAGTCAACGGCAAATCACAGACAAACAGACGTAACACTCTGATAATTCACATCGTACACCGATTTAACGGTCTTTTTCAAAATTTGATAGTTGGCTAACTGCCCAACTGTGGCACTCGCATCGTTTTTGTTCGAGTTTGACGTTTGCTCACTACCGCCACCTAGTTGGTGGTCGGCCAAACATAGGCCTTTAAGCATTGGGCGAATATGTTTCCGTGACTATGATTTGAATCGAAAGTGTTACGTCTGTTTGTCTGTGGGCAAATTGTCAAACGGAATACTTGGAGAAATGTCTAAAGGCATTCCAAATTTATGATTCTCTGGAGGAATTTTAGAGGAAATTCATGAAAGGATTTCTAGAGGAATTCAAGCAGAAAGTTATAGATCAATCTCTAGTGAACGTGGAACAATTCCGGAAGGAAGCAATTGCATTAATGGAAGACTTTCTAAGTGATGTGAGAGATTTCTTCTTTCTGATGGAATCTATTGAGTCTTTCTGAAGGAAATTTTGGTCGAATGTCTAAAGAAAACTTTTGAAGATATTTTGAAAAAATCCCTAGAAGGATTTCTTAAGGAATTCTTAGAGGAATTTTTAAAGGAATCCCTGGAGAAAATCCCAGAGAAAACTCTAGTAAATTTCTAAAGAAATTCTTTGAAGATTTTCTAGCAGACACCCAGGCAAAAAATGAGCAATAGAAGTATTGATAAAAAAGTATCAACGTCTAGCAGAATTTATGAAGGAATCTGTGGAAGAATTTCTAAAGATATCCTTGAAGAAAATTTCCAAATTTATATCTGGAAGATTTTTTATAAGAAAATTATGGACGATTTTCCAACTAATACATGCCATGGAGAAATATCAGATTTAACTAATTGACTAATTAACTAATTTACTCATTAACCAACTAATTAACTGAATAACTAGTTGTTTAATTAATTCCTAAATCAGCCTCCTTGGAAGATTTTCTGAAGGAATCCGTCGAGAAACTCCAGAAGAATGTTCGATTTTGTTTGAAGAATTCCTGAGGAGTTTCTGTGAGAATTTCTGGAGGAATTCTTTGGGAGCTATTCAAAAAAAAAAAAAAATCATTAGATAATTTTTTGGCAAAAATGTTTGGTTGATTTTCTGTAAAATAAAACCACAAGCAATTCCGTAGAAATATCTGGTTATATTTATGAAAGAATTTCTGGTATATTAAATTTGTTTTGAGGAAAAAATAATTCACTGACAGTTTTTTGAGTGAATACGATTTGAATGGTTTCTGTTGGGTTTACAATAGTTCAAGCCCAAAAATTCTCTGGAAACAGCAATTTTATGAACTGAAAAAGTAACAACTGAATGTATGCCAATCAAAATATCAAAATCTTAAAAAAGATATATTTTCAACCACAACCAATAAAACAGGCAAAAGGTTATTGTTACCATAACAAATTGCAAATGCTCCATAGAAAATCAAAAAGCGCTCCATAAATAATGAACATATGTTCCATGAAAATGTGCAATATTACCAATAAATAATTGAGTATGGAACGTTACTTTATAAAAAATGTACCGGTTAAACATAAAATTTTCTCATGAAAAATGCAATTTTGTACCAATAAATAATACTGAAATGCAATACAAATACAAATGCTCAATAATAAAATGCAAATGCTCCATAAAAAATTAAAATTGTACCCATAGTAAATTGAATATTGCTCCATATCAAAATAAAATAGCACCATAAAAAATTAAAAATCACACCATAGGAAATAGATAAATGCTCCATAAGTATTATAAGTATTATCAAAAATGAAAATTTCTTCATAACATTAAGCATCTGCACCTCTAAAGTGGAGCTATGTTAAACAATTCAGCACTGCCGAATTTAAATCATGACAATATGCTATCTATGGAGAATTTTCAATTTTTCATGGAGCAATTCATATTTAATATGGTGCAATTTGATAATACTTATGGAGAATTTATCTATTTTCTATGGTGCAATTTTAATTTTTTATGATGCAATTTAGTTTTTCTATGGAGCAATATTTTTTTTTTTTTTTTAATTTTTTTTTTTTTTTAAGTGTACCCTCCGCTCACCCCCACACCAAAGAGCTCACACTGAGAGCCCTCTGGTAATGGACACTTACTAACAAAAAAAAAATACAAAAATAACGCGGAGAACAATGATAACTAATTCAAGAAATGTGAATTCCCAGTGGAACTATGTTCCTTTGAAGGGATTCACTAATTAAACTAATCTAGAGAATTAAACAAAACTAATAGACTAAGCATATAACCTTGTGATAACGTTTGTGGCTTATAACTTCAAATTGATTATTTTTCCTTTAATTTAAGTGAAAAAGCAGGCAAAAACTAGCAGGAGCCAGAAAAACCTACATTTATGAAAAGGTTGACACACTATACGATATATTCGCTTACATTCCGTAGTAAATATTGCTTAAACTTTCTTTTGAAGAGGATTGTATTCGTTATGCCTTTAATGTCAGAAGGGATGGAGTTGAACTTTGAAGGGCCATAGTTTGTTATGCAGATAAGGCCCAGGTTCGTGTTCACTCTGTTTCTCAACAGTTCATGTGCATGTCTTGTGGTACGTATATTTGCTCTATTTGGAAATTCAATGTTGTGATGAAAGTTACGATTGTTCAAAGCATTGTGTACATACATGACAGTGTTAAAATCACGTAAACCAAGAATTGGAATAACATTATGATGCAAATCAGTGTAAAGCGAAGTCGTTGAAAACAGGGGAGATAAATTGAAAATAACTTTGATACATCTATTCTGCAGCACTTGAACCTTTTTAAGTTTTGATTTGGAAGCATGACCCCAAACTATAATTAAATACTGTAGGATAGAATGTATGCAAGCGTAATAAAATTGCAGTAAAGCTTCCTTATGTACAAAACACCGAACTCTTTTCATCAAGCCGCACAATGATGAAACTTTTTTCAGAATTTGTTTTATGTGAATATCCCAAGAAAGACAAGAGTCTAAGTGTATCCCCAAATTTACTATGGGTACAATTTCAATTTTTTATGGAGCATTTGCATTTTATTATGGAGCATTTTTATTTTATTATTGAGTATTTCAGTATTATTTATGGGTACAAAATTGCATTAATGAGAAAACTTTATGTTTTACCGGTACATTTTATATAAAGTATGGAACGTTTTAAATTATTTATGGGTAACATTGCACATTTTCATGGAACATATGTTCATTCATAATAAAGCGCTTTTTGATTTTCTATGGAGCGTTTCTATTTGTTTATGGGTGCAATAAATGAGCTGCCATAAAACATCGAAAAATGAGTTAATATGTAAATATTCTTGGTCCATCGTTTGTGGTTTAAACCAAGAATCAAGGTAGGCCTTTAGGAGCCTATTGAAACTTACAAGGATTGTCAGTGTATTTAAAGGGGTCTCAGAGGGCTTCAGGGTAGTTTCTGAGGGTGTCCGGTCATTTGACCGAATGCCGTTTGGCCGAATATCATCTGACCGAACGAATTCCGTTTCGCCAAATCATGATCAAAAGAATTTAGTGGCGCAGTTCAATTCTGCGCAACCTCACGGGGGTGATTCTTCGTCACGAAAAGCACTGCTCGATTGATAGCTCAACACTAGCGAATCTGGTGGTAGAAGTTAAGCTTTCTTCTACATTGAGCATAGGGAAACGGCGTAGCACGCTTTGATGATTATTGATTTTCCCATGGAAATTCATTCAAATCTTTTTCTCCAAGTGACAATTGAACGACTTCCACCTCGAAACTTCAAATTTGTTCGTAGATACACATCTATTCTGTGGTAACCTGCTGGCTGCCAGTATGATCATCAGAAATATTTCCTTTTTTACCTATGATTATGATTCCTAGTTTAACCATTAAGAGATTAGTAGGCGTTGAACACCATAATTGGGGAGTGGGTCATCATACTTTTTCTCGTTTCAGAGAGCGAGTAATGGCGCTTAAGCCTAGGCTTTCGAGCTTGGACATGAGGCTCAAATTCCTATGTCCCATCCCAGGAATAAGAGGAACGACGGAGTGACATTAACCTTCTTAGCAAAGTCGCTCCCAACGAATTTAATTAACATTCATATTACATACTATGCTGAGCGGTTGGTACAGGATGTCCCCGTTCTAAAGCTTTATTGTGGCATCAATGTCCACATCAAGAAGCTGCACAGTAGGCCTGGCCGCTTCAATTCTTTCACTATATTTCCGATGTACTGCAAGCATTGATAATGACAAGAAAAATGATGGAAGTAGTCGATTCTATCATTTTCCAGGATTCTTTCAATGAATGGCTGTGTATGTGTAGACTAGACTAGACTAGACTAGACTAGACTAAGAGATTAGTAGGCGTTGAACATGTGAATATTTTTGTTAGATATATTTTTCTTCTTTGAATCATAGTCTGTTCTTTCAAGTCATGCTGATATAGAAAACAATGGCATGATCACTTATGTTCAAAAATCCCTTTTCGGCCAACCGGCACTCGGGCAAACGGCATTCGGCCAAATGACCCGGAATCTTTTCTGGAGGATTAAGAGGGTTTCAGGATTTTTTAGTTGTGTTCCAGGGAAGTTTTAGTAGAGATTCTCTGGGAGCTTCTGGATGCGAGGTCCTAGAGGCGTTTCATGGGGTCTCAAGATGATTCAGGGTGTTTCGTTGGAACTCAGGGGGTTTCAGGTGGTTTCAGGAATGTATTAGGGGGCCTCAAGGGGTTTCAAGAACGTTTCAGAGAGTTACAGGAGGATTCAGAGGGTTGAAGAAGACACTGGAGGTTCTCAGCGGGTTTTGAGGATTTCAGGAGCGTTTCAGTGTCGTTTCAGGGGCTATAACATATTCAAATGGTATCTCAGAGAGTTTCCAAAGAGTTTAGGAGCATTTCAGAGGTGTCTCAGGCGATTTTATTTATTTTCATTGATATTCGACCTCAAAGCTAATCGATGATTTTTCGGTCGTTGCCAAAAGATGTTAGAAAAATGTTGATTGTATAGTTCTTCTACAACAAAACATGTAGTTCCACTTTCCTGGCATGAACGGCTAAGGTGTTACTAAATCTTTTTACAGACGGAGACAACAGAGATGAGCGAAAAAATACTTTAACTTTAAAAATAAAGGAATTGCAAAAGTTGAACCTCTGTCGAGCAACACTGAAGTTTGAAAATGCTAGCTATTCAGTTCGATAATTCTACTAGATGAAATCGCATGCATGCCAAAGCTGCCTTTATCCTTCAATAATATCAAGAATTTACAACCAGCTGCTCGGCAGCAAACATTAGGTACATACGTTCGTTTTCACCATCCGCAGCCCTGTCACAACATTTCCTCATAAAGGATCACCCCAAGGATATTATAGAAGGATACCCACACATTTTCGTCGAATTCATGGCAGGGCTTCCTTTTCACTGCATAAGAATGACTGGAAATTTCATTTCAGCCCCGCATTTCCACGCCAAGACTAAATCGGGCACGTATGTGCCGCCTCACTCTTCCATGCGGTACGGCGAAATTGAAACTGGATCAAAGAAAACGCGTTACTTGAGAGAAGGAAATTCAACTTTTCGCCGGAAAAATTGCTGTAATTAGGCTCATACATATCATATGCAAATACATATGTCAAAAATAAAGAAGACCATTAATTTACATTCTAGAGAAATCACAGTAAATGTCCTTTGATCTTGTGTTCCTAGAAATATCGTGACTGTCTTCACACTCAGTCACGCTTCACGCTTGGACAACAATAAAATTGAGAAGATTAAATAGTGAGATTGAACACTTCCAACTGTAAATGAAGTCTTATCACATCGTAATCATGACATAATTTAGTGTTACAAAACCAAAACAAACATCAGCTAATATTTTCCGCACGTCATAATTCAAAGCCGCTAAGTGAATGTCGAGATTATTTTTTTTATCTACGCCCACACGACCAACAGCACCTGGCTGTCGTTGTTTCTTCCGGTCATTACATAATGCTGCACCGGCAGCGACTGACTGGCTTGCTTTGATCACATCAAGTAAGTGGATGAATGAAGCATTACTAATGTGTTGCCCTCCAGAGCTGACAAAGCAAGCTCATTGCTCATAATTATTTACAGTATAACAGCGGATTAAGCTTTGGCTTGTGTTGCGGGTGCATACTTACCTAATAATTATGTACTTTTTCGTGTGTTCATTCATGTTTTTATTAGGTATTAAGATACTTTTAGATCGTTTTCATTTCATCATTTTCTGTAGTGTCAATTGCTTATAATTTTGTCCGAGTTTATCTTTATCATTTACCTTTTATCAAAAACAACTAAAACTGAGTGGGGGTAATTGGGTGATAGTTGGTTCCGCCGCGTGGGATTACATGGTACCAATTAGAAGATGATGAAACATGATGATGATTCTAACAACTTGGTCTAGGACGAACCGACGACGGAACGATCTAGGAGGAGAAAGCTTTCGAAAACGACAGAATAATAGCTGTTGATTTGCATAAATTCATTCATCAGTCTCCCTTTAGCTTTATGGCGCTGTTCCATCGTGTCTGGAATGGAGTTGAATGAGATATTTCATTTTGACTGTTTCGGATCCCTGAAGGCTGTATTCCCATTTCAAACACGCACTTCGTGGAGTTCGAAATTAGCGTGTGAGGGTCAACGATTAGCATCCTAGCACCGTTCGGGGTCCTGCTGATTTCATTTCGCGTTCTCAGGTTTAAACAATGGTGTTTAATTTGTAATATGGGATGGCAACAGAGGCGAAATAATTGGGTAAATATGTTCACATGCCAACAGTTCACAATCAAATTTCAATTGATTGACTGATATTGGTTCTGTTTTGCTTGTAATTTAATTTTGAACAGTGCCAGGTATGCGTTGTATTCGCTGTGTGGAATTATCTGAGAGCTGCATCGCTAACTAGGCTGCAATGCTACTAAGATGGTATTTTTTTTGTATTTTTGTAAAGTTTGGGATTTACATTTACAATAATGGCAAAACAACTGTCTGTAGTATCGCTACTGGCACTGACTTGCCCAATAGGGTACTGCATGTCTTTCATTCTTACAGAAATTTTGTAAACAACAAGGCCAAGAAACGTCAAAATCCCATACAAACTCAAAGCCATGCAGTGCTCTATAGGGTATTTTCCAGGACCTCCTTCCGGGATTCTTTCAGGAATTACTTCAGGAATTCCTTCAAGAATTCCTTCAGAGATTTCTACGGTATTTAAACCAGTAACTTCTTCCAGGATTCCTCCAGGAACTACTTCCAAGATTCTTTCGGGACCTCCACCAGAGATTCTCCCGGGATTTTTTTCTAGGCTTCTACCAGGAATTGCTTCTGGAATTTCCTCAGGAACTCCACCGTGGATTTCTTCGGGAACTTTTTCCGGGATTCCTTTTGGAACTCTTTCTGGGAAATTCTTCTGGAATTCTTTCAGAAACTGCTTCCAGAATTTCTTCAGGAGTTCTTTCCAGAATTCATCTAGGAACTCTTTTCTGGACTCCTTCATGCTTCGTTTGGAATTCCTGCAGATCCTTCTGGAAAAGAATGGAAAAATCCTCCAGAAGTTTATTAGGGAGTATTTTAAGAAATTCTTCTTGCAGTTTTTATTTTATGTGTATGGATTTCCTCATGAAGTTCCTACAGGATTTCCTTAAGGAAATACTCCAGCAAGTTTCTACTGGTTTTCATCAGAAGCTATCAGGAAAGCCTGGAAGATTTCCGAAACTCCATGAGATATCCCTTGAAGTTCCAGAAAGAATTTCAGAAGAAATCCTGGAAGGACCCCAGAGGTAACTTCAGAAGGAACCCCAAAAAGAATCTCAGATATTTCTCCCTGATGAATCACAGAAGAAAATCTCTGGAAGAATCCCAGGAGTACTTCCTGGAGGAATCCTAGCAAGTGCTCTTGAAGAAATGAAAGTTGTCTTAGATGTCAAAACTGGCTGAGCGGCCATTATTTTTTCACCGTGAGAAACTCTGAAAACAAACACCCCCCCCCCCCCCCCCAGCAAATTCCTTTGAAATTTGGCTTCCTCTGCTTTTCTCTACAAACTAAACGTCCTGCTTAACCTTCCATTATATAAAAACCTTGTAGGGCACTGCATAAAAATCTCTCCTTCTCTTTCACTCTTACAGAAATTTTGTAAACAACAAGGCCAAGAAACGTCAGAATCCCCTATAATATCAAAACAATGCAGTGTCCTATGGTCCACTGCACGAATTTATGCTCGCCTGCTTACTCTCACAGAAAATTTGACATTTGAACGGTGCCGACACCTCTCAAACGTCAAATTTCGTGTGAGAGTAAGCAGGCCAATATAAATTCGTGCAGTAATCCATTGAATTGAGCACTGCATGACGCGGTTGCCAAGGATTTTTTTAAGTCTGTGACGTTTCGTGGCCTTATCGTTTACGATTTGGACTTTATTCTTTGACTTCCTCAGTGTGATTGAAAATTCTGTGGAATTCCAACGATAACTTTTAATGGAATTCCTTATGGAGTTACCTACTCTCAGGAATTCCATATAGAATTCTTCCATTAGTTCCTTGATGACATCTCCTAACAAATTCATGTTAGTAGGTATTTCAATAGCAGTTTTAAGAATCTTCTCCCAGATTTCCTCCTGAGTTTCCACCAGTAACCCCTGAGTTTTCCACCAGTAACCAGTGAGTGTGTTGTGGATTGGCATCTAAGCCGAAAGAGAAATGAGTTTGTGAAATAAGAGTGTTCACGGTGCGGCTTCGGAGTCAGTTTCTATTCCGCAGAACCATTACTTGTTCTCTGGCATAGATGGTTAAAGCGCCGGTCTAGCGAATACGGAGTCGAGGGATCGAATCCCACCAGAACGCGATTTTTTTTCGCAAATTTCATTTCTCAATTTGTCAATTAGCATCATTACGTGCCTTCTAATTACAAGTTTTTCCAGTATGTTTCAGACATACTAGCAAATCTGGTAAAATTTCAATAAAATGGGTTAAATGTTGTATTTTAACTTGTTAATATTCCTTTAATATTAATGCACATTTATAGGGCTCTGGCAGAATGGTGGCCCGCAATCCTATTTCGATTGCCAACATTCAGGCCATTTCGGGCCGTGATTAAGTACTTGTAAACCTTTCCCTGGCACAGACTTCAAGTTATAAAACTCTAGTGATGAAACCCGAATCGGGATGCCCCCTTAGGATTAGAAACTCCTAGACAAAACTCAAGCTATGAAAGCAACTAATGCTGCGAACAAAAGGCAACCTGCTAGAGAAAATACGATTACAGGATTCACTAATGGACCAACAACATTAATGAAATCTTGTCATCCTGTCATCGGAAATTGTTATCCACTAAGGATAACAGGGCAAGATTTATGTTCTGTGTTGTATATGTCCATATGTGATGTCTTTTTTTATAACGCATTTGTAGTTCTCCACTATAGATGTCATATTTCTAATATACATTTGTAGTGCTCTATTATTGTTTCGTGAGGAATTCCACGGAGTCATGTCAGTCGATCCTGAGCGACCATTTCAAAAATATCTGAAACTTTGCACAGTTTTTCAATTTCATCTAAATCGTCATTTTTCGATATCAAACCTTCATATTCACTCACGACTAACTTTTCAGAAGGGTGTATGCTAAAACAGCTCAAAAATATTCTAAAAGCTGTACAGCAAAAACGGATTTTTCGATTGTTATGAATTTTTCAGCAAAGTTAGATAACTAAATGATGATTCCTTAGAAAATATACACTGTAAAAAATTTATTTTTTTACTTAAAAAAAATATGATTTTTGTCACAAAAACTCAAATATCTCAAAACCCTATCTTTTTACCAACGTTAATTTTTTAGGGGAAATGGCCCTTTATATCAGCTATCTACCATAATATTTTGGTGATGGTAAACTGATAAACAAAAAAGTTATGACATTTCAAACATTTCACAATTTTTACATTTAGTAACAAAAAAAATTTTTTTTCTGTGTAAATTATTTTGAGAATTATTTTTTGATGCTGATTTTATTGTAAAGGCTACCGCCTGAATTAAACAAGTTGTTTTCATGATACTTTTGTTTGATTATTCATAATTTCTATAGTATCTATTTGAAACTTAGACGCGATCCAGTGTTTTGATCAAAAATATTGAGAGTGTCATACTTTTTATTGTACGTGACTGGTGAAAAAATCCCTGATAGTGTTGAAAAGCTGTTGATTATAAGAAAAATGGAATTAAACTTATTTTTAAGACAAAAGCTGTATAATAAAAGTTTTATATACGCGTATACGTCTAGTTTATCTTCAAAAAAATACCTCTTAGAGAACAGACTTTATGATCGGAAGAATGCGAGTAACTTCAACAACAACAAATGCATGAGAGTTACCTACCACGTGAAAATCCATCGCCCAGTTCACACTACCCCCACCTGGTGGAAATGTTTCACGAAATACTGCGATGTGCAATATCGTCATCAGAAGGCGCTAGTGTGAAACGTCAAACGCAAAGAAAAATGATGGGCACTCTTCTGGTTATGAAAGCCACAACCAAGATTCAAAATGATCGTTAAAGGCGTGGTCAATGAAAATTTCGTCAGTGTTACGTTTGTTTGTCTGTATACATACCATGACAATGCTCACGAAAAAGCAAAATAATACTACCGCTATGGATATTAAAAATTTTAAAGTAAATTTTTTCTACAGCCAAGCAAACAACACCAAACTAGTCAGTTAAAACTAATAAGTGATTTCGTTTATTATAATCTAACGAACAACATGAACAGTCGCTTTCTCAAAGGTCTTCAACTCAACTCTCTCTTGTAGACCGTTTGATGAAAAAAAAATGATCAAAGGAGTTACGAAATCTCACCGAAAGCACCATAGATAATCTGAAAGAGACTGGTTATGCCCAAATTGAATCCAAATTTACGCATTTGCACGTCCTGCCGTCTAGACTTTGACAAACGAGCCATCTGTATATCATCGGTAAAGCAGGGCGTAGGAAGTTCGAAAACGACAACAACTGAGAAATTGCCAGAAGTGCTAAGTGCAGAGAGTCATGTCACCGTACCATCAGCGACATCAGTTTAAACAATTAATCACGCCCCTTTTCAAAAATGCTTTGATATATACTTCAACATCTATACCCATTTCAATATTTTTAACGTTGCAAAACACGCTTTCAACATTCATTTTGAAGAAGAGGGAAAACACTTGTCCTCAAATGTAACAGCAAATAATGAATAAACGACTAATGCGCGGAGGGCGTGATAAAATCGGAACATTACTGTACATATAATATACATAATACATAATAAAAACAGCTTGTTTTACTCACGCAAGGCCATTAACAATAAAATCAGCATCAAGCTGCGATTTCCGGCCGAAATAAAGGCAGGAACAAATCTCATTTTCTTCTTTTGTCACAGCGCTCGTTGACTCGTTAAGGGGGAGGATGATAAATAATAAATGTATTCGATGGAAAAATATCCAAACAATTAGGCAACATAGATAAACTCATCGGATTTATTAAGAAAGTTTCTGTGGAACTCGAATTACACCTTAAATTTGTTGATTTTCTTGAACATTTTATTTGTGCCCCCCTCAAAATGTTGAATTCCGACCAAAATTTTCCGAGGGGGCGGTGACATAAGAGAAAATCGAAATTTGTATTAGCCTAATTTACACTAAAAAAAATTATTACTAAATGTGAAAATTGTGAAATGTTTGAATTGTCATAACTTTTTTGTTTATTAGTTTATCATCACCAAATTTTTATGGTAGATTGCTAATACAATGGACCGTTTTCCCTAAAAAAATTGCGTTGGTAAAAAGATAGGGTTTTGAAATATTTGAGTTTTTGTGACAAAAATGATATTTTTTAATGTTAAAAAAGATTTTTTTTCACAGTGTATATTTTCTTAGGAATCACCATTTGGTTATCTAACTTTGCTGAACAATAAAATCAGCATCAAACTGCGATTTCTGACCGAAATAATTTACACAGAAAAAAATATTTACCAAATGTGAAAATTGTGAAATGTTTGAAATGTTATAACTTTTTTGTTTATTAGTTTACCATCACCAAATTTTTATGGTAGATTGCTAATACAATGGACCGTCTTCCCTAAAAAAATTGCGTTGGTAAAAAGATAGGGTTTTGAGATATTTGAGTTTTTGTGACAAAAATGATATTTTTAATGTTAAAAAAGATGTTTTTTTCACAGTGTATATTTTCATAGGAATCACCATTTAGTTATCTAACTTTGCTGAAAAATTCATAGCAATCGAACGAACCATTTTGGCTGTACAGATTTTTGAATATTATTGAACCATTTTCACATACACCCTTTCGAAAAGTTAGTCGTGATTCAAAATAAAAATTTGATATCGAAAAATGGCGATTTAGATGGAACTGAAAAACTGTGCAAAGTTTCAGTTCAATAGAAAATCATGAATTAAAAAATTTCCTTAATTTTGATGCTGTTGCTTGGAATCGCTGTAATAATGTTCCTTCTGGGATTCATGTAGATGTCTCTTTTGGGAATTCTACAGAATTTTCTTCTGAAAATCATCAATGACATTGTTCTAGGATTTCTACAACGAGGTTCTGCTGGATTCATCCGAGAGCTTTGTTTGTTTCTCCTCAAGGATTTCCTTCAAGAGTTCCTTCTGGGAGTTTTCTCGGAGTTTATTCAGGAAATTTTCCAGAATTTTTTTTGCATTCCACCAAGAGCTCTTTATGGGAATTTTCCAGGATTTTTTTGTTCTTGGAATATTCCACGAGTACTTTCTGAGAAACCTCCAGGAGTTTCATCTTTGAATCTTTTAGGAGTTTCTCCAGCATATTATATTAATCCTTCTTTAGTTTCTTTAGGGTTCCTTCATGGATTTTTTTCGAGATTTTTTTCTGGGTCTTTTACATGAACTTCTTCTAAGAATCCCCTTAGAAATTCCTTCCGAGATTCCTCCAAAAGGTTATTCTGAAATTTCTATGGATGTTGACTCGGGAGCTGTGGCAGATAGTTCTAATAGATTCTTCAGATTCTTAAGCATTATTAATATAGAAATTCTCTTGAAATTCCATATAGAATTCTTCCATTTATTCCTTATTATTTTTTTCCACAGAAGTTCCTTGATGAAATCCCTTAACTAATTGATGAGGTATTTTTCCAACAGTTTTTAGAGATTTTCTCCAAGATTTCCTTCTGAGTATTCTACAGTTTCTTTTCCTTTTCTCCAGGAAATCCTTCTGGAAATCCCACACAAAATCTGGAGAAATTGCAAACCTTACTCCAAGAGGATACCCTGGAGAATGTTCATAGAGGATACTCGTAAAAATCCTGGATAATTCCCGGAGCTCCTGGAAGGAATCTTTGAAGAATCTGGGAGGCAGTTTCTGGAGGATTCCCAGTAGGAGTTCAGGAAGGAATCCCAATGCATAGTAGGCCAGGAACCAGATTTACGAGGGAAGATGCATTCAGCGCTTTCAAAAGAGTTTTTATATAAACAAAGTTGTTCCTGAAAATAAGACCCTTTTTACAATATACATGAAAATTATGCCTAAAACTTTTGCCAGTCTTTGTAAGGTGGTATGAACTACCAACCAAGCCGATCTGTTTTAAAGCACAGGTCGTACGGCGGAAGTTTCACGCATTCGATGTTTTCGTTCAATACATGGCCTACTTGACTAATTTCACCTTCTATGAACATTTTCAAACTTGTTCGCAACCTAGCGAATACTATCATATCTATGATTTTCATTATCCACTTTGATCTCTACTCTCTGAGTAGAAAAAGACCGATATAGCCATAAAATCATCAAGTCATGAAAATTAGGGTGGTCCATATTTTCAAAGTTGGAAACCAAACTTTTTTATTTGCAGGATTATATCTATATAAATTCATTAGCGAAGTTGTAGATCTATCAATTTTGAGCAAGTTTGCTGAAAACAGTTTTTATGTACACGCTCAGAAAACCGTTCTGATAAACGTGAACAAACAAACGCAAATATGAGAACAAGCAAATATACACCGTGAACTGGAACTACACTCTTAGAAAAAAACATGTAAATTTAAGTTCACTTGGATGCACATAAAAGGAGCGGCCCGTTTGACACAAATTTACGTCTTCTATGATAAATAAAGTCGAGCTAGCAATCGCTAGAGCCGAAGCGATAAACAAAACATATGTAAGAAAAATAATGACCTGGATTCGAACTCCGGTCCGCTGATTGAGAGGCACGTACTATACCTCTCGGCTGTATCACCGAGTTGTAAGACAAACGATTGATGTAAAACTGTTTCTACCTATCTGGTCAGATAGGTTTGTTGACATCTTGTGCAACCAACTCGAACTTACATGATGGGTGTAAAATTGAGTCAAATTTGCCATTCAGTCATGAAATGTTTACGTACGTTGATGGTTTACGTCACGTGTAAATTCCTAATTTTTTAAGAGTGAGTTCCAGTTGTCAATATGGGCGTTCTAGAAAACGTGAAATCTAGTTCACGGTGTACATTTCTTATTGTTGTTATCGTCGCTTTGCATAGTTCCCGTTTGTTTCCGTTGCCGTGACTGGGAGTGTACGTATATCGGAACAAATTTTTTTGTGTGTAGCTTTGAACATGATCGATCTAGAGATTTTTTCTGAGTTAGCTTAGGGTGGTTCAAAAAAAAGAAAACCGGTTTATGGCTGTATCTTTTTCAGTTTCAGTTTCCCATCAAAGTCGCCCAAGAATCACTTATAGAGCATTTAAAAACACGTCGTTTCGTGCGCGTTTAAAAATGCTATTTTTTTTTCTAGAAAATCATCAATATCTTTTGAACGGAATGACGTAGCAACATTCTCGGCGCACAAAAATGTGTGTTTTTGAAAGCTCTAAAAGCGTTTTTTTCCCACTCGATCATGTCTTCTATATCATGTACTGGGAAACAATCAACCATAATTCTAAATAAAAAAACATCTTCCAAGAAACAGCTGACAGGCGTAAGCGTAACAAGATCGTAGGTCTGGGGGAATGGCCATGTCGGTATACATTTTTATACTCCAGAACTACTACAAAATGCTTATCGCCTGAATATCGTGATTTTTTTAGGGAATGGATTATTCTGAAGGGAGCCAGGCTCCTCTGGCCACCCCTATTTACGCCAATGGTGACCGGTAATATGATCCATTCAATACTGTGCTTATTTAGCATTTTTAAGTGATTATTTTAAGTGATTATAAATGTCAGGTTCTTCTTCTTCTTCTTCTTTATGGCTCTACGTCCTCATTGGGACTTGGCCTGCCTTGCTTCAACTTAGTGTTCTTTGAGCACTTCCACAGTTATTAATTGAAGGGCATTCTTTGCCCGTCATTGCATGAATTTGTATATTGTGATGCAATTACAATGCTACACTATGCCCAGGGAGTCGAGAAAATTTTCCCGAACGGGAATCGAACCCGCCGTCTCCGTATTGGTGATCCATAGCCTTCACCACTAGACTAACAGGAGAATGTCAGGTACGACAAGCTGTTCAACAGCATTGGCAGTAGTATTCGGCTTATAGGCACAGGGCTTGCATGCAAGATAGCGTTATAGGTATATCCATTACTGCCTTCTTCAGTGTTTACAGTTCACAGGGCTTATAAACACTTGAAAACCTTGTTCAGAGCTTATTGGCACTGATATTCTGTTAGGGTAAACAGGTATAATATGCCCCCCCCTAAGCAGAAATGGCAATATATCTAAAATTGGCGCCTTATTCCATCTATTGTCCACTGCAAATCGTTGTTTCTAAAGTCAGTGAAGTGTTGCATGAGAACTTTACCTCTGGAGGGGCGGCTATGGAAGCTTTGAAACGTTTTCAGATAACGTTCCAAAATTTACCTTATCAAAACAAACGGGGCAATACGCCCCATCAAAAGAAAAACGTCCAGCCCCGTGATAAAACTGTACCAGAGGATATTTCCACCACATGCTTATCCTAGGAGGGTCTTTTGACAAGTGTTTAACTGCATAAAAGTTGCAAAATAACATAAGCGAACAGAACTGGCTTCGTTTACAATAAAGCCAGCTTGCAAGAGGTAAAACATTACGCCAAAAGCCTCGATTTCAGACTTTTTGATATTTTTATTGCTTTTCTATACCAATCAACTAACGGCTCAGCTTGATGGCAATTAATCATCAATATTCAAGATTTCCAATCGATCCCACCTGCAAAAAGCGCTTAAATCGCTAGAAAATGAAGGGGGGCGTTTTGCCCCGGTGGGGCGTATTATACCCTTTTACCCTATATGGTCTTTTAGTGTTCACAGCAGTGCTTAGTGGTTATCTGGAATATATTCGTGCTTGCCTCACGATTTATACATGCAATATGCTCATTGTCAGAGAAAGCTTTCAGGTAATAAATATGGAAGTGCTCACAGAACACTAAGCTAGGCTTTGTCTCAGTGAAAATTTCACATCATGAAAAGGAAAAAAAAGTGTGTAACACAATATTTAGGTCATACAATAAACAGATGATTCAATTCAATTGAATTTCATTTCCCAACTGCGACCACCTTTCAACCAGTCCCGAAATTAATTATTGGTTTCCTATAGGTAGGTATGCATCACCCAGCCCCTGCCTTATCCAAACAAACGGCTCCCTCATCGACAGGTAAAACAATTGCACGGCACATCAAAGCAATCCACACGATCGGTATACGCTGCTACGCAGCACACCCCCACCCCCACTCGCCAGGAATGGCCCTGAGAACCCATTAGGTAAATTAATGTCGCCTTAGGTAGAGTAGAGAGACTGTCGCCAGTTGTTGTTTGTATCCCTCACCACACATCCACCACCCCACCGAATCGGACACATACGCGCACCGCACACTTTGACCCTGATGTGAGGGTAGGATGAACTCATTTGGGGTTTTCCCACCCCCTCTACCGCTGCGGCAGTAATGTTCTAGCTGTTTATATGTGTCGCTTCCTATCAAGTCATAGACTCTGAGCAACAAAGCGTAGCTGGCCATGCTTTTCATTGCACCAGCCAACCATGAATGGGAGCCGAGCCGAGCTTATCACAACATATACACGCTAAAACAGTAAATGACGGTCCCGACAAAACATGTTTACAGTTTGCAGTTGCCTAATCGTGGAATCCTCTCATGCAGAAGATGTTGACTATATCGCGGGCTCGATAAGGAGATTTTCTTATGGAACGTTCGTCCCCCCTTTTATACTTTCGACACTAATAAATTCCTGTTTTATTCCTGCATGCATGTCTGCCAGACAGGACCATGAATACGGATAGCTTCTGGTGGCATGGGAAAATCAAAGAGGGGGAACGGAGTCGAATGGAGACGGTGGTGACAATGTCGCAGCGTGAACCCGAGCATGGGGATGGGGTTCACAAAATAAATGGAGCAACCAACTACGTTGAAAACAATCTGGAGATTACCCCGGCCTTCTGTGTTGATTCCCATCACAATGGAACCGGATGCCGAGGATTAGAAGAATGATTTATTGTTGATTGTTGCGAAGATAAATTCACGTAATTTGACGATGATCACTACTATCTATCGAGCAATAGAATGAGGTGGCCTGTCAGTTGGCACTCATAATTCACTCGGAGGGATTTGCCTGCGGGACGGAGGTTAGGCATCGGATCGGATTGCCATGAATCAGGATTAAGGAAGGTATTAATTTTCATTTTGAAGGTGTTAAAAATACTACATTTCAAAATGGTATGACCTCTAAGCTAAAGTGACCAGACGTCCCGGATCCGCGAAACCGCTTCAATGTTATATTTCCAAATCTATGTGTTTGATGTCTGTCAATGTTTCTACGCCATTGTCAGATTAGTGCCTCTACTATATTATCCACTAGATAAATTCCAGGTTGATTAGTTGGAAGTAGGGGGACGCCCAGTCAGCAATTTGGTTTCTATTACATATATCGAAATTGCAGCTGAAATAGTCACACATATATAGCACCAAAGAAATCGTATTCAATGAACGAAACAGGCATATACATACTAAAGTGGAAGCCATATAGAAACATATACATATACGATTACTGCGATTCCATCCAATATTATTTACGATTTCTCGAAAAATTTCTACGATTTCGCCGATTTCCTCCGTCTAAATATACGATTTGCATGATCTTATTACGATTGAATGTACCGATATACGACTCAAGATTTTCAATTAAAAAAGCAATTGGTGTTCGATGGGAATCGAACTTAGGTCCTTTGATTGAGAACTGCGCGTTATCTCT
Source organism: Aedes albopictus (assembly GCF_035046485.1). Classification (NCBI taxonomy): domain Eukaryota; kingdom Metazoa; phylum Arthropoda; class Insecta; order Diptera; family Culicidae; genus Aedes; species Aedes albopictus. The sequence continues at coordinate 445,080,125 of NC_085138.1, read as the reverse complement.
ATTGGCTATATTGCCAAGATGGAAGTAGAGAGTTCAAAGTGAATGGGATGAAACGAATAAAAATTAGCATGATACGGTGCAGGACTTGCGGTGGGAGCGTTGTTGTTGTGCGTGGAGTGGAAACAAAAGTGGTACCGTGCAAGAGGCTCGGAATTCACATCGCTGTTAAAATCTATACACCCTAATATAAGTGAGCTGGTGTATGTAAATAGTATGAAAACCATGATGAAAACTTACATATTTGGTTGAAATTATTGCTACCATAGTTGGCATGTGTCAACAATAAAAAAAAAACAAATTTGTGATGAATAAAAAGTTTTCCTCTCCTCCATCATACAAATATGTAAACAAAACCATTTACAATTTCCGAGATTGAAATTCGACTATTAAAAGTGCAGTAACAATTATATGCGACTGTAAAAATGAATATACGATTTCTACGATTTCGTTCACTTTGAATACGACGCAAATATGACACAAACGATCAATATACAATATTCTTATCGTTGTATACGATTGCACCGATTTTGATCATACCTCTAGGAAGGCAGCTCGATTTAGCAGATTTATTAACGATGTAAAGCGACAATTTTCACGATTCAAAGAAATCACATATGCGATGCTATCGAACTTGAAGCTCAACACTCAGAACGTATAATTGTTTACGATTCTATCCGATTCTGTGCGATCCTAGCACCGTTTATGATCGGAGACGACTATATGAAACGAAATCGAAATTGTAATTTCATTTCGCATCAAATGCGATTTTACGCAATCATTGTCAACAAATATACATATTACTATACAATTCTGATTCAATATATGAAAATATACGATTTTTTCCACACAATGATTAACGATATATGGTTGGCTGGGCGACGCCTTTGAAAACTGTGGCATTATTTTATGGGTCATACAGTATTTGAAAGTCTGCTCTTTTCCGGCAAATTTTCTAAATACTCAATGTGAACCTTCCTGTTGCATCACGTGGGGATCAGCTCGCTGACGTATTGTACAGTTTGGGTCAAAAATGACGCTAATGCCAAAGGAGGGTTAAACTCAGTGCTGTCATGGTAAAATCAGAGCTGATTACTCACGGTTTCCGAATTTGAGCGCCCCTATTCGGGTACGCCCCCAAGGAAATGACTTCACTGTCGCGCCTAAATGTTAGGTATTCCGGAAAAACCAATTCACCTATTCACGATTTTTTTCTGTAGTTATCGCAAAAAGTACTAGCTGGAATTCTTTACAATTACCTCCAGGGATACCGCCAAAAATTTCTTTGATGATTCTCTACACGCAAAAAAATCCGTTCCGATATACGTGCACTCCCAATCACGGCAACGAGAACAAACGGGAACTATGCATAGCAACGATAACAACAATAAGAAATGTACACCGTGAACTAGATGTCACGGTATCGAGAACGCCCATATTGACAGCTGGAACTAGTTCCAGTTTACGGTGTATATTTGCTTGTTCTCATATTCGTGATTGTTTGTTCACGTTTATCAGAACGGTTTTCTGAGCGTGTAAGGACTCATCAAAAATTCTCGGAAATGTTTACAGAATTAAAGATTCTCGCAGAATTTCTTAGAATGATTTTAGCAAGAATTAAAGATTACTCTTAGTATCCCATCAGAATGAATTTCGTTGAACATTTCTCCAGAGACTCCTCCCAGCGATTCATTCAGGAAATCCGACAGGAGTTTTCCCTTGGACTTCTTTAGGAGTTTCTCAAAGGATTTCTCAAAAGATTCACCTAGAATTCACGGGTTTCTTCGGAAATTGCTTCCAAAATTTCTTCTGGGGTTTCTTAAAGGACTCTACAGAAAATTCTTTCAACGATTGCTACATAAGGTCATGCTGGTATTCCTTCATGTATTTTTTCAAACATTTCAGCAGGAATTCCTCCAGAAATATTGCCCGACATTTTTCTAGATCTCACCTACAATTTTTATATGTATTTCTTCAGAGTTTATTTTTTTCAAGAATTTATTCAAACGTTTCTTCAAAAGATGCAATTCCAGGAGCATTTTCATCTCAAAGATTCGGCGATTCTTTCAGAAATTTCTTAAAAGTTTTCCTTTAAAAATTCAGAAATATTTCCAGAATCTTTTCATGAATTGTAGCCTTAATTTCTGCGGAGATTTGCTTGGGCATTTAATTGTAAATTCTTCTTGAATTTCTCAAGAGAACTTTTTCGGCTTCGCAGTCATCAAACGCAATCAAACGACTAAATATCGTTCTTCATCCGACGTTTCGGTGTTTATTACACCTTCTTCAGGGAATTCTACAATTAAAACGAGACATCATAAGCCAATTATAATAAGCTAAATAACATTAGAGCTCACAGAACTCGCAATCGAGGTGAGGTCTAATGTCATTTAGCTTATTATAATTGGCTTATGATGTCTCGTTTTATTTGTAGATTTCCCTGAAGAAGGTGTAATAAACACCGAAACGTCGGATGAAGAACGATGATTAGTCGTTTGATTGCGTTTGATGACTGTGAAGCTGAAAAAGTTCCCCAGTTATAAAGAATTTTCAGTCGATAGCGCTCTACGATTTCTCAAGAGATTCTTCTGGAAATTCCTCCAGGAGTTTCTCCAATAGTTCCTTCAGGCTTTGCTTTGGATTTTTTCAGAATTTTTTTTCAGAATTTTTTTCAGATTTTTTTTATAGGTTATCTTAACAATTGCTGCAGAAATTACTCCAGAATCTATTCATTAGCATTTTTCAAGGAATTTTTTAAGATTTTTTTTCCATTAATAACTGTAGATGGCTCTGCAGTTCCTCCAGGTATTATTTCAAATATTCCTAAAAAATGATTTTTTTTCAAAATTTTCCAGAAATTTCCTTCGAAAATTGTATAATATGTTTTTCTGAGAATTCCTTCAGAGATATCACCAGAAGTTCTGCCAGGGATTTCTTCAGAAAATGCTCCAAAGATCCCTCATAAATTTGTGGAGGGATTTTCCTGGATCCATCCAGAAATGTTGCAAACAATATTTTTTTTTTAGAGAAGTAGGAAGGTATCTTAAGGTGTATTCACGAATTCTCCTAGGTATATTCATGCAAGAATTGATCAAAAGATAACTTCAGAAATTACTTCAGCAGTTTTGTCCAGGAATTCTCTAAAAAAAATATAATTTCTTCTCGGAATTTTCAAATATATTTCCAGGAGTTTTTAGGGGGTTCATTAAACAAACCATCAGGGATTTTTTAAAAGAATTCTTCTGTAATTTTTGAAATAACTTCTGAAAATTTTCAGGAGGAATATTTGAACAATTCTGCTGGTATCTATGAAGACATCCCAGGAGATATTTCTGATGGAACCGCATGAGCGATTTCTTGAAAAAAAAAAACATTTTTGTTATTTCCTCAGGAATCACTGAAGAAATTTCTCAAAGAGTTCTTGGACAACCATTGGGAATAATTTACGAAGCAATCCCTGTAGGATTTGCAATGTTTTTTTTTGAAGAATTTCCGGGAAATTCCTTGGAAAAACATTTGAAGAAATCCCTAAAATTTCCAATAAATCTCAGGAGAGACATATATCTTCTCCAAGGAGTTTCGTAAGAAATCCAAGTAGAAATTTGTGGAAGATACCCTGAGGGAATATCTGAAGAAATCTTCAGTAAAATCCCTCTAGAAATCGTAGGAAGTTCTTTTAACTGAATCTCTGACGGAATCTCAGAAGAAATCCTAGGAAAATTCTTGAAGGAATCCTCAGAGTTTCCTAAGAGTTTCCTGGAGAAACTTCTCGGGAAATCCTTGGTGTATTTATGAAAAATATATTGAGGGATTTACAAAAAAAATCTGGAGAAATCCTTCAATTAAATTTTGTAAGATTTTCTGAAAGTATTCCCGAAGAAATCTGTGGATAAATTTCTTACAAAAATTACTGTAATAAATAAGCATCTGCAAAGATCCCTAGAAAAAACTCTTGAGATATTTCTCAAGGAGCTCCGTAGAAATTCCTACAACATTACTTTATTATTAATATTTTTAAAGGAATTCTTGGAGAAATTTCCGATGAATTCATGTCCCTGGAAGAATTTTTAAAATAATTCTTGGTGGAGTTAAGTCTTTTATTTCTAGAAAAAAAATCGCCGTAAGAGTTTCTGAAACAAACCTTGATAGGTAGACCGAATTCCTGGAATAGTGAAACCTATAGAAGATTTCCTTCGACAAGGAATCCTACAACAAATTTATGGAAGAATCTCATAAGATTTTTTTTGAAGGAATCTCCAGGGAAGTTTCTAACAGAAAAAGAATCCCTGAAAGTATGTGCAGCAGTATCTGAAGAAATCTAGGCAAAGTTTTATAAAAAAAAAGTTCCCAGATCAATTCCTGAAGTAATCACTAGAAAAAAAAAGAAAAAAAAGAAACTCTACAGGAAACTAAGGAAAAACTAAAGAATAGTTTAATATAAATATAGAAATATTCTTAAAGATTTCTTAGAGAACTCTACGAAGGCATCCATGAATTTCTTAAAAATTCCCTGAAAAATTTTGTGAAAGAAACGCTGCAGAAATTTCTAAAGAAAAACCATGAGAATTTTTAGGTAAATTTCTGAAGATATCCAAAAGAAACTAAAGAAACCCGAGGAGGAAATTTTCGAATAAATCTTTGATAGTTTTTTTAAGAAGCATGTAGAGGAATTTAAAGAGACATTTCTGAAAGAATCCCCCAAAGTATTTAATTTATTTGTAGGGATTTTTGAAGGAATCCCTGGAAGAAGTCCCAATATCACAGAGTTTTTAATTGTAAGTGTGAGCGCACACAAAAATTGGAAAACTCTTAAAAGTAATGTTTTCTTCATTACGAGGCCACAGAAAATCGTAGACGGTTTCTTACATTCAAAAGGAGAAATGGTAATGGACATGGTGTGAAGGCACACAAATTGTAATATTCACATGAATTATCACTCTATGTTTGTGAGAACGCAGAAAGATTAGAAGCATGATATAGATGATTTAATTATATTCAGGAGGGCAGAATAAAAGTCCATTAGTATGAAAAAGGTCACACACATCGGGATATTTGCTTACAGTATTGGAAAGAAAAAAGTAAACATTTACTGATTTCCACACAAAAAAGCCTTGTTTGGATGTCTATATCTTTGGTGTCTATGAACAGATTGAGTTGAAACTTTGACACGGAACGAAGAATGACTTGTATTTTTAGTTTCTATTTAGTTCGAGCCATTTCATGGGAAAAAGTAGAATATCTGTTTGTTCCATTTTAATAATAAAAAAATAATTTTGTAAAGAAAAGATCACTATTTTATTTAGAGTCTCATTCGCTTCTCCAAGATCATAAAGCTACTTTTTTTCTTACACAATGAGGGCTCCCACTCCTCAAGCTCCGCAAGCTTAAAAATCAATATCAGGACGGAAATTTTCTCTTCATCAAACGTCTAAAATCCCATAGGCGATTTTTCTTTATTAGCAGAGCGTAAGAAAAATTTCCAATATCACAAAAGAGATTCTTCATACAAGTATGTGAGATCGAAACAATTATATATTTTTTCTTTCATATACAGGGAATAGACAAAATGATCGGGACAGGCAAAATTTTCACTTTACAAAAAATGTTCAACTAGCTGTAACTTTTCGAAAAATGCATCATAAATATTTTCAAATTTTTACTGTAAGTTCTTCAACTAGTTGGGCTGCAAAACGGTGAGTCGATAAGGAGAGCGTCCAATATAGCTCTGGTCCTCACAAGTTCCTACCTCATGCTTCCACGGGTCAAGCGATGACAAAGACCGCCAGCTAAGAGTTGTGTGCTTAGCTGGTAGCGCAGCCTGGGCACTGTTGTCCTTCTGACTTCAGCTAGATTGAGGAGGTACGATCCGAGTGTCTGTTCACCAAGGAGGTGCGGCTCAAACAGCGTCTGTTCTGGCATCCAGCGGCTGAGTAAGAAACGCTGCACCACGCCCAGCTAGATCCAAGGTGGTAGCCCCATCAGCGTGGTCGTCCCAGTGTTGGTTGGGACGTTAAACAGAACTGGCACGATGGCCCTCCGGCGAGACAGGAGTGTTGGCGTAGGCCCAATAAGCCACCCGTAAAAATCCCCATTGCGAATAACATAGGAGAAAATACGACTCGATACAATCGGCAAAGACCCACGCGACGAAATAAGGACTACGATTGGAAACTTGGAACATGGAATTGCAAGTCACTAGGTTTCGCAGGATGTGACAGGATAATCTACGACGAACTACATCCCCGCAACTTCGACATCGTGGCGTTGCAGGAACTTTGTTGGACTGGACAGAAAGTGTGGAAAAGCGGGCATCGAGCGGCTACTTTCTACCAAAGCTGTGGCACCACCAATGAACTGGGAACAGGATTTATAGTGTTGGGCAAGATGCGACAACGTGTGATCGGGTGGCAGCCGATCAACGCAAGGATGTGCATATTGAGAGTTAAGGGCCGCTTCTTCAACTACAGCATCATCAACGTCCACTGCCCACACGAAGGGAGACCCGATGACGAGAAAGAAGCGTTCTACGCGCAGTTAGAGCAAACATACGATGGGTGCTCGCCGCGTGACGTGAAAATCGTTGTCGGCGACATGAACGCGCAGGTAGGAAGGGAGGAAATGTACAGACCGGTAATCGGGCGAAATAGCCTGCACGCCGTTTCGAATGATAACGGCCAGCGATGCGTAAACTTTGCAGCCTCCCGTGGTATGGTAGTCCGAAGCACCTTCTTCCCCCGCAAAGATATCCACAAAGCCACCTGGAGATCACCCGACCAACAAACAGAAAATCAAATCGACCACGTTCTAATCGACGGTAAATTCTTCTCGGATATAACCAACGTCCGCACTTACCGCAGTGCGAATATAGATTCGGATCACTACTTAGTCGCTGTATGCATGCGCTCAAAACTTTCGACAGTTATCACCACGCGTCGAAGTCGAACGCCGCGGCTCAACATCGAGCAACTTCGTAACGTAGAAGTGGCTCAAGACTACGCGCAGCAGTTAGCAGTGGCCCTACCAACGGAAGAGCAGCTTGGCGCAGCTACACTTGAAGATGGCTGGAGGGACATCCGATCCGCCATAGGTAGTACCTCGGCTACAGCACTAGGCTTCGCGACTCCGAATCACAGAAACGACTGGTACGACGGCGAATGTGAACAGTTGAAAAACGAGAAGAATGCAGCATGGGCGAGAATGCTGCAACACCGTACGAGAGCGAATGAGGCACGTTACAAACAGGCGCGGAACAGGCAGAACTCAGTCTTCCGGATGAAGAAGCGCCAGCAGGAAGAACGAGATCGCGAAGCGATGGAAGAGCTGTACCGCGCTAAGGACACACGAAAGTTCTACGAGAAGCTGAACCGCTCGCGCAGAGGCTTTGTGCCACAAGCCGACATGTGCCGAGATAATCACGGGAATATTCTCACGAGCGAGCGTGAGGTGGTCGAGAGGTGGCGGCAGCATTACGATGAGCACCTCAATGGCGACGTTGCAAGTACCGAAGGTGGCGTAGTAACAGATCTAGGAGTATGTGCACAGGACGAAAGACTTCCGGCTCCTGACCTTCAAGAGATTGAGGAGGAGGTTGGCCGGTTGAAAAACAACAAAGCCGCTGGAGCAGATCAACTACCAAGTGAGCTTCTAAAATACGGTGGAGAAGCACTGGTGAGAGCACTACACTGGGTCATTACCAAGATTTGGGAGGAGGAAGTATTACCGGAGGAATGGATGGAAGGTATCGTGTGTCCCATCAACAAAAAGGGCGACAAGTTGGATTGCGGGAATTACCGCGCGATCACACTACTGAGCGCTGCCTACAAGATACTCTCTCAAATCTTATGCCGCCGTCTATCACCGATTGCAAGAGAGTTCGTGGGGCAATATCAGGCTGGATTTATGGGTGAACGCGCTACAACGGACCAGATGTTCGCCATCCGCCAGGTGTTGCAGAAATGCCGCGAATACAACGTGCCCACACATCACTTGTTCATCGATTTCAAATCGGCGTATGATACAATCGATCGAGAACAGCTATGGCAGATTATGCACGAATACGGATTCCCGGATAAACTGATACGGTTGATCAAGGCGACGATGGATCGAGTGATGTGCGTAGTTCGAGTATCAGGGACACTCTCGAGTCCCTTCGAATCTCGCAGAGGGCTACGGCAAGGTGATGGTCTTTCGTGCTTGCTGTTCAACATTGCTTTGGAGGGTGTAATAAGAAGAGCGGGGATAAACACGAGTGGGACGATTTTCACGAAATCCGTTCAGCTGCTTGGTTTCGCCGATGATATTGATATTATTGCTCGTAAATTTGAGACGATGGCGGAAACGTACATCCGACTAAAGAGTGAAGCCAGGCGAATCGGACTAGTCATTAATGTGTCGAAGACAAAGTACATGCTGGCAAAGGGCTCCAGGGAGGAATCACCGCGCCCGCCACCTCGAATTCATATCGACGGTGATGAAATCGAGACGGTTGAAGAATTCGTGTACTTGGGCTCACTGGTGACCGCCGACAACGACACCAGCAGAGAAATTCAGAGGCGCATTGTGGCAGGAAATCGTTCTTACTTTGGACTCCGCAGAACTCTACGATCGAATAAAGTTCGCCGTAACACGAAGTTAACCATCTACAAAACGCTGATTAGACCGGTCGTCCTCTATGGGCACGAAACATGGACCCTACGTGCAGAGGACCAACGCGCCCTTGGAGTTTTCGAACGGAAGGTGTTGCGTACCATCTACGGCGGAGTGCAGATGGAAGACGGGACTTGGAGAAGGCGAATGAACCACGAGCTGCATCAGCTGCTGAGAGAACCAACCATCGTCCATACCGCGAAAATCGGGAGGCTACGGTGGGCGGGTCACGTCATCAGGATGTCGGATAGCAACCCGACTAAAATGGTTCTCGAGAGTCATCCGACCGGTACAAGAAGACGTGGAGCGCAGCGAGCTAGGTGGATCGACCAAGTGGAGGACGATCTGCGGACCCTACGCAGAGTGCGGAACTGGAGACAAGCAACCATGGACCGAGTGGAATGGAGGCGGCTACTATGTACAGCAGAGGCCACCCCGGCCTTAGCCTGACCGGTAAGTAAGGTCTTCAACTAGTTGTGTATCAGTGGACAAAATTTGGAAAAGATCGGACAATTCTTCACGAAGTTATAAAGATTTTCGAAAAATATAAAATTATCCGATAGCCAACTTTGAGCTGTTATATCTCCGGATTCAATGAACTGATTGCAATGAAATTTTGACCATTCATGACTTATATAATGAACTCTAGAAAACATTTGACTTAACTTGAAATTTTAACAAGCGGAAAAGTTATAGCGATTTTATTTTTTTTCACGATTTTTTAGTAAATTGGTCTATTTTTAATATGCATGCCATTACTTTTTCAATTTATTGGCGGCTATGTTGTTACTTTCCTTCAAAACGCATTTATATATAAGTTAATTTGAGGGAAAATAAATGAACTATAATTTGCAGCTTGAATTTTGAAACGATGTTGATGTTTTAGATAATTTGGTGTTTTATTAGAAAAATAATCTAATCGTTATAATTTTCTTCCGCGTTAAGAATATTAAGTTAAGTCAATGGTTTTTCATAGCTCATTATACAAGTCATATATGGTCAAAATTTCATTGCATTCGGTTCATTGAATCCGGAGATATAACAGCTCAAATTTGGCTATCGGATAATTTTACCTTTTTCAAAAATCTTTATAACTTCGTGAAGAATAGTCAGATCTTTTTTAAATTTTTCCACTGATACACAACTAGTTGAGGAACTTACAGTAAAAATTTGAAAATATTTATGATGCACTTTTCGAAAAGTTACAGCTAATTAAACATTTTTTGAAAAGTGAAAATTTTGCCTGTCCCGATCATTTTGTCTATCCCCTGTATGAGGGCGCCTTGCTCGTACCCAAGGAAGGGGTTTTGGGGGTTAAACCTTTCCCATCACCCAAGTTCCATTTAGTAGATGTCCCTCCGCCTAATTACATAATGTACGAAAAAACGCTCCTTTGCCGCGTTTTCTGTGCATGAGACTGGAGGGCGCAAACATATCGAAAAAACCACCTAGGCGATCTTCTTATTTCAGTAGCGCGGAAACACATCTTTCGCCGAGAAGCTTGTTTATTACACGTATGGAAGCACAAAAAATAATTCAAAAAGCTTGGGTTGTTCTTTTTATATTTGCGAGGGCGCTCATACTAAGAGTGAGTTTTTTTCTGTTTGACCTCAAGAGCTGGTTACTCAGTGAAAACTCGATGATACCACTGGTTAAACTATGTGTTAAACGTTGTTTAGTCTAGTCTAGTCTACACATACACAGCAATTCATTGAAAAAATCTTGGAAAATGATAAAACCCACTAATTTTTCTTGTCATTATTAATGCTTGCAGCACATCAAACATGTATTACATGTATCAAAGTGGCCAGGCCTACTGTGCAGAGTAGTTATTGTTATTGAAATCAGAGAACAGCGGCATCTCGTACCAACCGTTCCATATACGTGGTATAAATTTGAAATGATAACGGTGGGAGTGACGTTTCTAAGAAGGTTAACGTCACTCCATGGTCCATAGTTTCCAGGAATGGGGCACAGGTATTTACGCCGTTGAAAATGTATTTACTGTGCTCCATTCTACACTCACTATACAATGAATACATTTGACGATAAATAATATAATATCCTGTATTAAAAGGAAGTAATGCGTCTCTGAAATTATTATTTGTAACATAAAATACCTTTCGCCAAATGGCCGAAACAGTCTCAAATAAGTGGGATGTGCCACAACTTTTTACATTCCGTTTAAAAGTATCAAAGAAGTAGTCAGTTCGTCACTTAAAATCAACGATCATATAATTTTCAAAAGCATTACATATTCGTTAGTGTCACGAACAGGAAAGTGTCACCTGATAGAAATTTATTTGGTTTTATATTTTCCGCAGCTCACTGCTCGATGAAATTAGTTTCGTAATTAGATAGTCAGTCTCAAGTCAAGTTCTCGAAATTATCGCCTTCCTTGCACTATGCCCGTCGTCCCATTAGATCACAGAACGTCAATATATCTGGCTTGACACACTCACTTTCTCTCTATTTCTCCCTTGATGCGTTTTGCGGCTCTTTTGAAAACTTCGAACTTCTTGCAGCTTGCAGCCGTAGTCAGTGAATCAAACATCGCGTCGCCTTCGAGCGATTCGCAAGTCAGCTTCTGCTTTTAATTACCTCGCAACTTGTTAATTATTTCATTTTCTTTTGGTACAAGTTAGGTAGGTACCTACCGGGACAACGCCGTCAGTCAGTCCATTCTCTTTGATGACTGGGAAAACTACTTCGGTGACACAAGTCGACAAAATTTCGCTTTTGGGTGAACCTTGTGCCGACTAAAAGTTCTTCCGGATGTCACGTGTACTTTCTGAGCACTTGCGGCTTACTTTTTGAACATTAATTGTTAAACACTAGTGAACAAATATTCATTAGCAGCCAAATTCCATTAGGAAAGCACTAGATTGAATTGATTTAGTATTTCTTGAGTTTCAAGCATTTCTGCAGTGCTGAAAATTCCATTTCGACATATCCAGATTCAATCACCCACAGTTCATTTTAGAAGCTGATCCTGAAAATATGATCCTGTATGGAAAACTTGTGCGACTAAACCAGTTCTACAAGAAAGTAACGGAAAACCCGCTCTTACTTTGATATTTCAGGCCAATGTCATCAACTATCTTCGAAAAATTCCAATTGATGTTCATGATGAATATCAATTGACATTTTTCGAAGATAGTCGATGACATTTATCTTGAATATTGGACATAGAGTGGTTTTTCTGTGACTTTCTTGTAGAACTGGTCTAGCCGCACAAGTTTTTCATACAGGATCATATTTTCAGGATCAGCTTCTGAAACGAGCTGTGGATGATTGAATCTGGATATGTCAAAATTACATTCTTAGCACTGTTTTTAACTCTATAAATAAAATACTGTCATAATATTCTTGTATTTCTTGAATATCACCAGATACACGATTCGAGAGATTTTAATCAAATTCACTACTCAAACCATGAAATATCTAGAGTGCCGAACCACTTGGGCAGTGACTGTTATTTTGGGCACATTTTTGCTTTGACTCAGTCAATTTCAAACCATTGGCTTGAATTTTTCTACATGGATAGAAACCATAGTTTTGTTGGAGGTGGCACACCCTAGTGCAACATTAACGTGGTCGTCACAATGCGATTTTCTAATGGCTACAGACGTTTGAATTTGAACGTTAATCACGGTGTGCAGAAGGTGATTTATTCCCGATATCTGACAGCTTTTTGATGACGTAATTCAAATCGTTCATATGTGTCTAGTACTCCACACCAATTTGATCAATACGGAAAACGATAAGAACGACGTCACATGTTTACATCCAAAATCAATGTTTTCATTGGTTACTAGCCTGCCTTGTGATATTTATGCCGTGTCGTTAATGTGAAAATCAATCGCAGCAACCTGGTTGCTTTTATGTACCTTTTGTATTTTTTTTTTCAAACAAATCTTTCTCTGCGTTTAGTCTTGTAGTAGTAAAGACGTGTTTTTCATTTGCTCTCGAACCTGGTTCTGACTCTGCTAGTCCTCGAACAAGTCTCACCCCTTGTAAAAAACTAGGCCAATTGGTTAAAAATTGACTGAGTAATAACGGGAAAGTGCCCAAAATAGAAGCCCTGACGAGATGGTTCCCCTTTCCTCATTCAATTCATATTCAAATAAAGTTATTTACATAAATCATGGTCGTCAGTTTCACCAAACAACGCAGAACCTTTGCAACACTTACCATAAATTTAGAACCGAACGAGTGTCGATGAAAGTGTTACGTAAGAGATCTGTGCTGTGTGACACCCAGAAACTTTTTTTTCGTCAGACACCAAAGTTAACTATGCTTACCTGAAAGTAGAAATTCACCCCCCCCCTTTTCCGCTCAACCAGAGCTTGTGGACTTGATGGTTGTTCGAGAATCAACAACGAAGCAGGATCGAATAAAAATGTATTGATCATGGTTCACGGTCGATGAAACCCAACTAACAATTGCAAGGCATAAACAAGCAAGCTTGCTGACTTGTTGCTCGATAATGGTAATGATAGCTGAACTATAATCATGCTCTACACATTACTGTTTGAATGATATTTCAACTTAACAAATAGTCAATATTCGACTTTCCTCATCGGTATTAACAATGATAAATTATAACACTTTTTAAAAGTTCAACAAGCGTTGATGCCTCTCCAAAACAGTTTAACAAAACATTTGTATGCTTCTTATTAAACTGATGTATAAACAGCAAAACACGTGTTTTGGGCTGAACAGCTGCTGAAGTATAAGGCGTTGTTCAGTTGATGTGCTTTGCAAATTCACCACTGCTGAACACAAGTTTAGGAGTTATCGTTATTGAGTCAAGGGAAGTTTACGTTTTGCTTTGGGTGCTACAACTTACCATCTCTAGGATGGCGCAGATAGGAGAGTTCAACATTTTCCTATTTGATTTATTCTCACTCATTTATGCCAAAGCTTAATTAAAGCTTTCCTGTATATTTGTAAAACGCTTTTCACAACAAACAGTAGGTAGGTACAAAACACTACGTTAGTTGAGCCCTTCCCAACTAAACTACAAACTTAAGCTCCAAAATAACAATTCTTGTATTACTTTGAGAATGCACATGTATGTGGATACTTTTCCATACCTACTTAGCGTTGAACATCTTTTAAATACCACCAAAAAACAAGAAACATATTTTAGGACGGCTACAAGAACGTTCTCAACCCAAGGAACAGTCACTCATTTAACCAACATTGCAATGACATTTTTATTCCACATTTGATTGAATTAGAGTTTAACATTATTTCATCACACTTGTAATCAGGCGTTGTTCAAACAAAAGTGGAGAACTTATTCAGCAATCTTTTCTGCAAGCGCGAAACAGGCTTTACAGTACAGGAAGTAATCTGTGTTATATCAGGCTCATATTAAACTTGAATTCAGCTATAATAACCTGCTGAGAAAACAAAAACAAATTGAAGTGCGAGATGCAATTATAGTCCAATCATGTTTATTTGTCGCATCTAAACGCATTAGGAACACACAAGCTCTTCTAAAAATTTCTCAACTCGGGATTTGAACTCGTGATCTCCCAATTACCCGACGCATGCCTTGTCAACTACGCCATCCTGGAATTAATAAGCTGCTCGGTGAGAGTGAAACATCTTTACAAAGTAGTGAAAGATCAATATTCAGATTTATGGAAGGTTGTAAATATTTATTAAAAAGATTTGTGAAGAAGATTACAACTTTGAAATTGCTACGAAAACTAGCAAATGTTTCGAATATTTTGCATTTGTTCTTGCACACTTCAATACATATTTAATAATGAGGAACGTTCCAGACTCCAGTACCGCTCTATTATAATCACTTTGACCTGTCATTCGATCGAAAAGTGATAATCGAACAAATAAATCATAAATCCGTTTATGTAGCTTACTGTTAAACCATTATTGAACGTTCCCACAATAGCTGAAGTATTAAACATCAAAAGCTTTTGTTCAACTTATGTAGACCACAATAATCAGCTATCGAAAACTGTGGAACATAAGCTTTTTAACACGTAGAAAAAAGTTTTTCTTCAGCTTATATTAAAGCTAAGAAGGACAAATCGAACAAACAAAATTACTGACGTTTGTTAAGCTTATAATTAAATTGCTGTTCACATACGTGCCAAATGTTGCATTTTGGCTTATTTACAATGTAAATAGCATCATTTCAGCTTATTATTCAGCATTTGGTTCTGTTCAGCTGCGGATGTTATAAACCAGCAATAGTTCGATATGCATGCTTATTTATGACTCTAAATTGTTCCTTGGAAAGCTTATTAAAATAAATTGTTCCTTGGGATGCAGTAAAACAAGACAAAATTCGTCGGATCCTATCACACATCCTTACGTTTCCAGAATAATGTTTAACAACAATACCAGTTTGGCGAGGAATATGATGGTATTGACAGAGCAGATATTTCGATCTGTTATTTTATTGTACAAATAAGTTCAGTTTAATATCAAGTTTAATATCAACATTGTGATTTATCGACCGTATTCTATTTATAACGTAATCATTTTATGGATTTATCGGTCTTTTTTCTACTCAGATAGTAAAGGAGTAGGGATCAAAGTGGATAATGAAAATGATAGGTATGATAGCATTCCAGGACTGAAATTGATCCATGAACGCCGGGATCATAGAGATAGAGCTCGAGTTTAATCCACACCTACCGACGCTTGAGAATACCATGTTACTAAACAAATATAAAAGCCAAGATGTGAGAAGATTCTGCGTCATAGTGTGCGACCTTATGAAATTCATTCTAATTATCATTTTTCAAATCAATTCGTATAATTTGGTGAGTGATTTCCGTTTTGAAACTTTAGTGCCTAAACGTTGACCAAACGTATCCTTTGAATTTTATCCTTCCACTAACAACACCCCAATGAAACTTTAATTTCTGCTCGAACTTTCGAATGTTCGAAACAGCAAAAAGAAGCGTCAATATTCTCATGCCCCACAGATTCCAATCCCTGAACTCCACCGTTTCTAAGGCACTCACCAGACAGTTCCGACGGTGTGGCAGCGTGGGGGTGAAAGCTCACCCTTTGTGCGATGAACAACTTGTGAAGGTTCTTTGTTATTCAAATTCTTTCAAGATTTTATGAAGGTGGGGCAGAGAGGGCGGGGGCCGTTTATTTCAGGTTGACACATTGGCAGTAACAAAGTAGGACGAATTTCGCGCCAACTCGACCAGCGGTTGGCAGCACTCTCTCAGAATCGAACGAAACTTTGTGGGCATAAACAATAGGTCTTTCTAAGCAACTTAGCATATTTTGTTTTTCGAAATTTGCCAAGAGTAACATTTGAAGAGGGCCTAATTTTCTTCATAGATTTGTTTTAAATCGATGTAACCCAAAAATGACAAGACGTACAAAAAAGTGTTGTAAGGCGGACTATCGTGAAATTCCATGAAGTTTTTTAGAAAAATATTCAAAAATTACAAAAATAATTCCTACACTGAAAAATAAAGGTTTTAAAAATTAAAATCGATATTACAAAAAAACCCTATGTCTTTAAATCGATGATTTTTTTTCTGAAGAAAGGTATTTCAATTACCAACATTTTCTCCAAGCAATGTTGCTGTGACAGTTTTTCTAACAAAAACTTTTTTCGTTTTTACATTGATTGAATATTTTTCATCGTGTTTCGTGCCAACATGACCATATATAGGCTCAGTAGCCTCTCATCAACCAATGAAATTTTATTGATATTTGAAAATTTGTTTGAAAAGCAATTTTGCATAATTTAACATTTATCTAGACTTACTTTTGAAAAGGGTGTATTAGGGTGGCCCACACTTATATGGAAAACCTAAGATTGCAAAAATGCCGAAAATGCGCTCAACTAGCTTGAAGTTTGTATGGGAAAACATGGCCAAATGTATGGAGAAATCTTAAGCTTTTGATTTTTGCCACTAGGTGGCGCTGCAAGTGTTCAATTGAAAAAACCTTAGCTATTCTTGTAGGTGACGATATGCCAAACAACTTTGTCGAAGACCGCAAAGTGATCCGACGCCTGTTAAAAATGTATACCCTACACTGAAATAAATTTTGTTGTGGAAACTACTGATTCCATAGAAAAATTACTAACCGTACCTATGATTGTCAACCGACAGCAAAATCTGTTAAGGTAACTGAAATATGCTTGAAATTACAATGCATTGTAAGTAAATTCAACTAAAAGCGTAGTCGTCTCAACAACAAAACATTGTTAATTTTTCCTGCACACGCATTTTACGACACAGTGTGGTTAAAAATACAATGCTCATTTGTTAAATTAAGATTATTTTTAGTAATGTTAACTGCACTGCTAGTTAAGTTGACAGTGTTTTAGTAGAATTAACTGGAAATTGTTGTCGGTTGAGAATCATAGGTACGGTTAGTAATTTTACTATGGAATCGGTAGTTTCTACAACAAAATTTATTTCAGTGTAGGTAAAGTGAGGTGATACATTATTATCGTTTTTCCAATAGGTACATGTAAAGGAATATCAATAATGAAATACCAATGCTTCGCCTCACTGACGGAGCACTTACGGGTCTTCAACAAAGTATTTGGCATATAGTCACCTACAATAATACCAAAGTTTTTATTAATTGACCACTTACAGCGCCACCTAGCGGAAAAAAACCAAAAGCTTGAGATTTCTGCATACATTTGGCCAAGTTTTCCCACACAAACTTCAAGCTCGTTGAGCGCCCCCTTAGGGCTATGCACAAATTATGTCACGCTTGAGGAGGGGAGGGGCGAAGTTTTGCAGAACGTGACGACTCATACAAACAATGGTGAGGTGCGTGACATAGAGGGGAAAAAGGTCGAATTTTGCGTGACATAATTTGTGTATCACCCCTAGACTTACTCGATTTCGCTCAAATGCTGAATGTAGCATCTGGTAGTCCAAAACAACTAATACAGGAGGTAAGACTTGGCATTTTTCGAATTTTATGTTTTTTTTTTTAATATAAGTGTGGGCCACCCTAATACGCCCTTTTCAAATGTAAGTCTAGATAAATCTTAGATTATGCAAAATTGCTGCTTAAACAAATTTTCAAACATCCTTAAAGTTTCATTGGTTGATGAGAGGCTACTGAACCTATATATGGTTATGTTGGCACGAAACACGATGGAAAATATTCACACAATATAGACATGAAAAAAGTTTTTGTTAGAAAAACTTTTTTTCCTTAAATATGTCACACTTTTTTGTAGGTGTTGTCATTTTTGGATTACATCGATTTAAAAAAAATCTATGAAAAAAAAGTTAGGCCCTCTTCAAATGTTACTCTTGACAAATTTCGAAAAATAAAGTATACAAAGTTGCTTAGAAAGACCTATTGTTTATGCCCACAAAGTTTCATTTGATTCTGAGAGGGTGCTGCCAGCCCCATAGAAGAGTTGGCGCGAAATTCGTCGTAGGTAGCAGCCATGGTGACCCAGCTGGAGCTGGTGCTGGCTGACGCACACAAAAATCTCGGAGCGAATTGGCTAATTAGTTAGTAACTTTTTTTTTCGAGTATGGCTGTCGGTGAGGGATTACTTGGAGAATGAGAAGGGACGATTTGCTTGCTCAATGACGGTTGAAGTGCAAGAGAAGTGTGTATTCAGTGGTAGGAGTAAAATAATGCACATGGCGCTCAGCGAAAGTTGTAATTGATGCATTTCAAGCAAACTTAATGGTGATAAGAAGGCAAATAAGTTCGTATTTTCTGAGATTTAGAATGGGCTTGCTTAACCCTCGAGTGATCGTGCTGTTGTATTTTGTACAACACGTTGAAAAAAAATCTCGTTTTTTGTATTCAGCATTAGCGTGGTGCTGGCGGTGGTGGCCAACCGCGCGAGTTACGGAAGCTTAATGTACTATGTGGTATGAGATCTCAAACTTTTCAAGCTCGTGACCCACTTTTGTTCATATGTAATGGAATTTGGCGACCCACCATCATACATCTGTTAAAAATTCACATAATAATCATTTTCTATTATCACATTGCAGCGCTAGCTTTATGATAAGCATCTGACAAACTGTGACTAGCTTGGATACGCTACATTCAAAGGCTTTAGTTTTTCTATATTTTTCACACAACCAGTTGTCTTTAAAAAAAAACCTAGCAGCCTTTCTTGTACCTTCGGGAAACTATTTCGATCAAACTCAAGTGACATGTTGATGGATATCACACTTTATCCGTTTCACAAAAATCCTACTCATGGGCATGGCACAAGCAAAGTACGTTACGTCTTATAAGCAGAGATGGAAAATGATGAAGATTGCAGCTGAGCATGGTGTAGGGGAAAGTGGGGCAATATGCCATTTTTCAAACTTTCATCGTTTTCAATGATATATAGCCTCATTTGTTAGGCTTTCAAAGTGGTAACAGCAACTAGACAATATTTGCTCGAAGCTTCAACAAAAATATTCACTAAATTATTGCATTTTCATCGATTTTTTGCGATTTCAAAAACTGGTTCGTGAAACGGAAGTGGTGCAAAAAGCCCATCTGCCATGGGGTAAGATGCCACTTCATGAAAACATTCAAAAATTACGTCCATCAGTTTTCTGGCATTTTCGACTTACTTTCACCCCTCTGTCACGTTTTTTTCGTAAACTCAATACAAGGAGTGTCACCCCTTTCCCCACTAAACGATGGTCGTAATATTTGAATGACCCCTAACATGGATAGCGTAGACTTCAACAACCACGCGCCTCCATGGGTGCCTCAATCTACTTGGAAACACTTGGAAATGGTTGCTTTCGACTGTGGGAACTTTAGCTGGGAAACGTGATATTCTCGGCCTTTGCAGTCTTAAAGAGCAGCGAGAAACGATATTCTCTCTACATCCGACGGTTTCGGTAATATATTTTACCTTTTTCAAGGATTCTAAAATTTTGAAAAATTAATTTGCAGTTCATGATTTCTGACTCACCCTATTGCTTACAGAGGTTACGTTCTCTTGTACATGTATAGTAATGCTCTACATCGGATAGTCTAGGTACATGGGTTTCGAGATGGCGCCCGTTGCGGCTGTGGACATTATAACATCTTAAATATAGTTTTGTCTGGTTTAAGTTATTTCCTACTTACTGCATGTGTCGCGAAATTTTTGCGAGCTACTGTATCGTGGGAGGCTTTTTGCTATAAAAATCTAGCTTTTTGGCTCGCGTTCTATGCTATAATCGCACTGTTTTATCGCCTACGCTTTTGACCTAAACAGTTTGTGGCTGTTTTCGCTAACTTTTGTTTGAGTATGTGTTAGTGTTGGATCATCTGGAATTTTGTGTTGTGGTGTGGGTGTGTTCTTGTGTATCATGCCTATTTCGTATTTTGTTTATATTTCCTATTTCGTAAATTATTCCAGCGTAAATCGGATGTAGGCCTTCAGTGTCTGTTCTTTTGTTTACACAATTTTTGTTACTTGCTATGTGGCCCATCTCGAGAAACTGTAGTGTGTGTGCGTTTACATTTTTGTCTAATATCTTCACTTTTTTCAGATCAAATCGATGTTGTTTGTTGATGCTGTGGTTCATCAGTGCAGTTTTCTCCCCTAGAGCAACAATTTGTGGGTCGTTTGCATCGCTTCCTTGTTCCAGCAGTTTTTCCAGAGTGTTGTAATGTGTTTGGTGTCCGTATATTCTAGTTTTTAGGCGGTTGGTTGTCATACCAACGTACGTAGCTTCACAGTTGCTGCATGGAATGATGTAGACGACATTACTCTGTTGCTCTGGTGGGACTGGATCTTTCACCATGGTGAAGAGCCAAAAAGCTAGATTTTTATAGCAAAAAGCCTCCCACGATACAGTAGCTCGCAAAAATTTCGCGACACATGCAGTAAGTAGGAAATAACTAAAACCAGACAAAACTATATTTAAGATGTTATAATGTCCACAGCCGCAACGGGCGCCATCTCGAAACCCATGTACCTAGACTATCCGATGTAGAGCATTACTATACATGTACAAGAGAACGTAACCTCTGTAAGCAATAGGGTGAGTCAGAAATCATGAACTGCAAATTAATTTTTCAAAATTTTAGAATCCTTGAAAAAGGTAAAATATATTACCGAAACCGTCGGATGTAGAGAGAATATCGTTTCTCGCTGCTCTTAAAGACTGCAAAGGCCGAGAATATCACGTTTCCCAGCTGGAAACACTTGGCTGGTAATAAAATCACCCGAAAACCTTAATTGCAATCACGAAAAACCGGAAGTTGCTAATTTTCATTGGGAAATCAAAAGATTTTCCGTGGGTTTGGCGGCCTAGCTTCTAGAAGAATGTTTAATGCAAACATATCTTGACATCATTCACCTATAGCAATGATCAAGTCCCATTCAGGAATGATTTTATGCGTTGGGCCGTTTTACCCCATCTTGGCATTTTCGGCTCTGTTCCCCTACAATATTTAGAAGGTGATATCTTCCGGAAAACTGACAGGTTTTTTGATAACGTAATTCAAATCGTTCAGAGGCGATCTAGTACTTCACATCAATTTTATCATGTGAAAAACGATTAGAATGACGTCACATGTTTACATCCAAAATGTATGTTTACACAGGTTACTAGTCTGCCTTGTGATTTTTATGCCGTGCAGCTGAGCAGACACAAACCAAAACAATCCTTACTCGTGAACAGCAGGGGCCCGAGAATACTCGCACTTCTTTATTTGTGAGTAAACGAGGCTGGCAAGCACTCGCATGTGATTCGCGAAGCTTCGTGTGTTTTTTTTTGCATTTTGACGAAAAACGCATTTTAACGACTGGCAGTGCTGCTTTTCAGGAACAATGAAATATAAAGCATTAGTTTATGTTGGATAATCACTGGATTTGCTATTATAACCACAATAAAATGCACTTCCCGCACCTCCACTAGTTCTTCACGAATAAAAACTCATGAGTGTTTCTGTTTTTGTTTTGCTTCTTACTCACGAAGCAGGCGGGTGCGAATAAACTCACACACTGTTTACTCTTGGAATCGTGAGTAAACCTTGTGTTGACTTTACACTCGCGAATTGCTTCATTATAACAGTAATTCCATCACTGCTTATAAGCTGAACGAAGCATTGGTCATGGCTTGTTTAGGTTATCCTCATGGTGACTTTAACCCCCAATAAATGGGGTCGTCCATAAATGACGTAGTTTTTTTTTGAAGGGAAGGAGGAGGGGGGGGGGGGTGGTTGGGAGTTGGGTTTTTGTAATTTTATGATGAAGTGTGACGATAAGGGGGTAGAGGTTTGTGATATGCTACGTAGCTTTCTACTAAGCCTATTGAAAAAAGTAATTCGTTATTATTTAAATTTTTACTTGCATCATTCCGTAGCGTAGATTGTAAAACATATATTAGATCAATCTTTTTTTCATTTACATTGATGCAAATAACAAATAATGGAAATAAATACCAACTTCCTCCTTTTATGAGACATGGATAACGATACTCTGAAATGGTTAATGGTTGGAGTCCTATTTGGGGGGGGGGGGTTGGGGGTGGTCTGATCTGATCTGATAAAATTGGGGTTAAATAATGTTTTTTTTCTGAAACTCCTTCTTGGATTTCTACAGAAACTCCCTCTGGGATTCCTTCTGATATTCTTTCAGATATTACCCTCTATGCGCTACAACTTTGCCGAAAACCGTATTCAAATCTGGTACTTCATTTTTATTCTTAATCACTTAACCTTATTTACAGCTCTATTGTCCACTAGGGCACCACGTGAGCGATTTCAATTGGGTTGTTTAGTGAATAAAATATTGCTATTTTCTATAGCCTAATCGAAAGAGTTCATTTTTCTGAGTATAACGTGCTTTTATTGGATTTCAATACCTTTGTTTTGATGGTTAAATTAACCAAACAGTTTTAATTTTCGTGGATAGAATGACAGTTCAATCGATAAAATGACAGTTTGACCCGAACCCCATACAAACTTTAAATGCATTTTAAAAATAGTTCCCGGACTCCAAAAATTATGAAATTTTGGATTTCGACTAATTTTAGGGCGGAGAATCTGATTATGAAATAATCTGGATACCCCTAAAGAACCCAATTGACAGCTGTACCTACAGATTGTACAGCGCCTAGATGTATTCTATTATACTTTATCGAACTGGTTGCCTTTCTGCTGCTTTCACTTTTCTACTTTATACATGGTAGAATGATGAGCACAAGGATGATAGGTGGCCGTTGTTCCTTTCCAGTCCGATTGGGTGTCCATTATGAGTAGCAGCTCACCGATGTCCAGGTATCTGGGTCCGTTTGAGCCATGGGGCTCAGAAGAGGGTCAGTATCAGCCGCTCTCGGTGAAGAGAAATTGACGAAAACTGCAAGTGTTGGGGCTGGGAATCAAACCATCCGCATATGAAGCGAACGTGTGACCAACTACGCCACGGGCCCCGGCAATGGTACTTCATTTATTAGTTATGGATTTCTATCCAACTGCAGAAACTTTCACAGTGATCCTTCAGCTTCCCAGCAGGCAACATTGCTGCACATGGCTGTTGATGTTATTCATACAAAATTATGGTATTCGTTGCTGTTATTTTGCCTCTTCTGTCTCTTTAATGAACTATTTATGCTTAATATCTTCATATGTTATTTTGTTGCTATTCTATTCTCCTCGGGTGCCTGCATTGCTCTGTGTTTTTCAATATGTTCAACGTTCAACATTTTTTTTTCAACAACAATGCTCGAATGGTTGGATCATCAAGAGCAAAGATTTTCATTCTGGTTAAAAATCGATAATTAATTAATGAGCCGTCCGTTTTGAATGCGGTCTTCGGCAAAGTTGTAGCTCATAGAGGAGCCTAGAAGTACTCGGGATCAATTAACCCTCTAGGGTGCTTGGGGGATTGCTATGGTTGATGGAATGAGGAACATCGTTTCTCCATAGTAATTCTCTTATAAACTTTGAAGGGCTTGTGCAGGCTCAATTTTCAATCAAATGAGCTCAAATTTCGGGAGGAGAATAGAATCTGCTTACAAATCGAATAAGCGGTAATAATAATACACATGCACACATACACACATTTGCTCAATTCATTGAACTGAGTTGATTGGTATATGCGACTTGACTTTCCGAGTCTTCTATCGAAAAATCGTTTTTGAATGAACATTTAGCCTTTCAGTACACTTTGGTGTACCAGAAAGGCAAAAAAAATAAAAATAAAATATGAGAAATTGCATCCAGTTTCCCAGATATTTCTTGTAAAATTCTCTTAACGATTGCTTTTTTCAAGAATCTTATTTCAAGAATTTCATCAAAAATTTCTTCAGGGCTTCGTTGAAGAAATCCCTCCCCTTTCCGAGATTCTCAAGGAAATTTTACGACAAATTCCATCAAGAATTCCTTTAGGAATTGAATAGCATGATTCTTCCGAACTTTTTTTTTTATATTTGCCGGGAATTTCTGCAGTAATTTATTCAGAAATTTATCAATTTTATCCATTCTCCGGGTATTTTTTCCAAGATTTTTTTTGAGAATTCCTCCAGAGATTTTTTTGCAAATTTTTCCTTTCAATTTTTACGGAAGTTCCTGCGAGGATTCTTTCAATAATTCATCGAGATAATCCTATGAGAATTCCTCCATCGATTTCTTGAGCAATTCTTTCATGGATTCTTCGGAAATAGCTGGAGGGATTTCTTCAGCAACACATTTTTCCACGGAAGTTCTAGAATCAATGAGAATTCCTACAGAGGTTCCTTTGGAAGTTCTTCAGGATTTCTGCGGATATTTCTTCAAAAATTCCTCCACAAGTTTTTTTTTTTTGAAAATTATACAAATTCTTCCAAATATTCATTTGACTTTTCCTTTACAATGTAGTTATATCCTTGTTCTATTATTACTAATGATTACGATGATCATTTTGTTGTATTTGGTTTATGTTTATTAACAATCCCATACGTAAACCATACAATCATGACACTGTCGATTATCTTAATTGCTTTGCAGCACACCAATTCCTTGTAACCCCCGTCAACACTTCCCACTGACTGTATACATTTGGCAAAGCTAATGAAATCAAATCACCACACGGCGGCATGACAAATTCAGCGACACACCTCTGACTAGAGCAAATTGCCTCCTTATTTGTACAAACACCTACGCTGAAAGCAGTCTGCTCTGCGAAACCTTCAGGATGGGAAAATCAAACCGTTACGGTACGCTGATAAGCCACACACCAACTGAAACCTAATGAATCATGCAGTGATATTTCCCTCGACTCTCTCTCTTGTTGCCTTCCAAGAATTCTGTTGAACGGTTCCATTATGATCCGGATGCCAGTTTTCTCGCACGTATTTACTTTGATCAAAAGGAACCGTTACGATGTTGGTCGGTCCCTTTCCAGATAATCCTCGGGGCAATAATCCCAGCGCTTTTCCACGAACAAATCATCTTCCGGCACGGCGGATTTATCCTTGTAACATTTCAACAAGGTAAGAGTGAACGGAACTGAAACGGCCGTCGCCATTACAATTTACTGCAACGGTTGTTTATCTCAAGTTTTCCTACAGCCCTCTATCCGATGTTCTTTGAACAGCGCAGTCGTAAATTACCAAGTGGGCCGAAAAATTTACATCAAATCGATAACTCTGCAACAAGACTGAATCCATCGAACAACGGTATGGGTTGGGTAGGTATAGGAGACTCATGATCCCCGCACTCAAATCGAAACCGTTCATGCTGACGAAAACGAGGACTGCGATGACGACGGACAGAGCCTGATGGGAAATCGTGTGCCCCATTTCGAGGAATCGTTGACATATCCGCCTCACGCGCTTGGGGTTTGTTTTATGCGTGTTTGGGTACCCGAATGTGGAAAATGTACAATTTTGGGGAGATTGTTTCATAATGCTCCGATAACTATAAAAGGAAGATGCACAAGAGGAGACAGATAATTCAAGCTATAGAATTCATAACCTATATAAGATGTTTCGTATTATGTAGTTACAGTTTGACGCTCATAACTCATTCTATAAGCAAACTTTAGAAAAATGAAATATCTTTAAGTTATACATTTTTATTTTTAACATGAATTTCCTAGACGTGTTCCATCAATCCTGTAATGTGCGCCCCTACCTCCTAAACATACATCCATGTTTTCCCAAAAAACTTCTTATGATGCCAACAACAAGGCACCGGTCGCTAGAGAACCAGAGACGAGTGAGTAAAATAAATAAAAACCTTCCTTCGCCCAAGCAAGAAGCTTATACCATGTGGCTTCGGTCCGCCATAAAGAAAATTGATTAACTATAAACACGTTTAACGAGCCTGATCCATTCATCGGTCCGACTAAGTTTGGGCTTGACGCTAGACTAGGTAGGTAGGTAGACGTCACGACACTCGAGCACAATCATCGGTCACAAACCATTATTGCATGACTTTGGTTCTATGGCTCTATGAATGACGAAAACAGGTGCGTGCGGTGTTACTTTGAGATAGTGTCTTTTAACCAAGGATTTGTCATAAGAACTTTCTACTAATGATTGATCGACCCACCTAGATCGCTGCGCTTCACGTATTCTTGTACCGGTCGGGAGACTCTCGAGAACAATTTTAGTCGGTTTGCTATCCGGCATCCTGATGACGTAACCCGCCCTCCATTGCCTCCCGATTTTCACGGTGTGGACGATGGTTGGTTCTCTCAGCAGTTGATGTAACTCGTGGTTCATTCGCCTTTTCTAAGTCCCGTCTTCCATCTGCACTCCGCCGAAGATGGTACGCAACACCTTCCGTTCGAAAACTCCAAGGGTGCGTTGGTCCTCTGCACGTAGGGTCCATGTTTCGTGCCCATAGAGGACTACCGGTCTAATCAGCGTTTTGTAGATAGATAACTTCGTGTGACGGCAAACTTTGTTCGATCGTAGAGTTCTGCGGAGTCCAAAGTAAGCACGATTTCCTGCCAGAATGCATCTCTGAATGTCTCTACTGGTGTCGTTGTCGTTGACGAATGAATTCATCAACCGCCACGATATCAACCCCATTGATAGAAAATTCGAGGTGGCGGGCGCGGTGATTCCTCTCTTTGCCATCATGTACTTTGTCTTCGACACATTAATGACTAATCTGATTCGTCTGACTTCACTCTTTAGTCGGATGTACGTTTCCGCCATCGTCTCAACTTTACGAGCTATAATATCAATATCATCAGCGAAACCAAGCAACTAAGCGGACTTCGTGAAAATCGTTCCACTCGTCTTTAACCCCACTCTCCTTATTACACCCTTCAAAGCAATGTTAAACAGCAAGCACGAAAGATCATCACCTTGCCTGCGAAATTCGAAGGGATTCGAGAGTGTCCCTGATACTCGAACTACGCACATCACTCGATCCATCGTCGCCTTGATCAATCGTATCAGTTTATCCCGGAATCCATATTCGTGCATAATCTGCCATAGCTGTTCTCGATCGATTGTATCATACGCCGATTTGAAATCGATGAACAAGTGATGTGTGGGCACGTTGTATTCGCGGCATTTCTGCAACACCTAGCGGATGGCGAACATCTGGTCCGTTGTAGCGCGTTCACCCATAAATCCAGCCTGATATTGCCCCACCCAAGTAACACACTTGTCACCGAAGAGTCACGGCGGCGCAGGTTTTTGTTGCGCAGAAGTTATTGCGACTTACTTTTAGCAAGGTAGTATTTATTTGTTAGAATTAAGTCATAGTAACTTCTGTGTAACAAAAACCTGCGCCGCCGTGACTCTTCGGTGACAAGTGTGTTACTTGGGCACGAATTCTCTTGCAATCGGTAATAGACGGCGGCATAAAATTTGAGAGAGTATCTTGTAGGCAGCGCTCAGTAGTGTGATCGCGCGGTAGTTCCCGCAATCCAACTTGTCGCCCTTTTTGTAGATGGGACACACGATACCTTCCATCCATTCCTCCGGTAATACTTCCTCCTCCCAAATCTTGGTAATGACCCAGTGTAGTGCTCTCACCAGTGCTTCTCCACCGTATTTTAGAAGCTCGCTTGGTAGTTGATCTGCTCCAGCGGCTTTGTTGTTTTTCAACCGGCCAACCTCCTCCTCAATCTCTTGAAGGTCAGGGGCCGGAAGCCTTTAATCCTGTGCACATACTCCTAGATCTGTTACCACGCCACCTTCGGTACTTGCAACGTCGCCATTGAGGTGATCATCGTAATGCTGCCGCCACCTCTCGACCACCTCACGCTCGCTCGTGAGAATATTCCCGTGATTATTTTGGCCCATGTCGGCTTGTGGCACAAAGCCTCTGAGCGAGCGGTTCAGCTTCTCGTAGAACTTTCGTGTGTCCTTAGCGCGGTACAGCTCTTCCATCGCTTCGCGATCTCGTTCTTCCTGCTGGCGCTTCTTGATCCGGAAGACTGAGTTCTGCCTGTTCCGCGCCTGTCTGTAACGTGCCTCATTCGCTCTCGCACGGTGTTGTAGCATTCTCACCCATGCCGTATTCTTCTTGTTCTTCAACTGTTCACATTCGCCGTTGTACCAGTCGTTTCTGTAATTCAGATTCGCGAAACCTAGAGCTATATAGCCGAGGTAGTACCTATGGTAGATCGGATGTCCCTGGTTTTTTATGGCACTCCGGAATCTTATCAATGGGTTTGTTAATATTCCTGACAAACTTGTAGATTTGCGTTACGATTTTTCTTATATTCCTCTGATTAGCCATCAAGGTGAATCAACCCTGATGGATGCCGGTCAGCACAACCCGTTCACAATGTGTAGTTTGTGACCGATATAGGGTAGTGAACCACTTGGGCAGCTGCCAGTATTTTAGGCACTCTTCGCTATAACTCAGTCAATTCCAAACCAATTGACTTGAAATTTTGTTCACGGCTAGATACTATACGTATCTCATCGCGTTCCAAAAATTGTGTCAACTGGTTCAGAATTGGCTGAGTTATAGCAGAAAAGTGCCCAAAATAGGACCCCTGCCGAGATGGTTCCACTTCCCTACCCGCTTAGAATTCAAATATGTGGAACTTGTTAGAACCAATATCCCATTAGTCTGTTCATGAATTTTGAATCAATTTGTTTCTGGTTTTGATCGGTGTTTAGAGATTGTGTTTCAATAATAGCTATTTATAAACCTATTTCTTCCCACACATTTGCTATTCTTGTGGGCAAATTCCGGCGCACGTATTTCGAGTTTTCTGCAAAACGTGAAACAAAAGCTTGAAATTGGTATTTTGATTCTTTGGGGT
This sequence comes from Aedes albopictus, assembly GCF_035046485.1. Taxonomy (NCBI): domain Eukaryota; kingdom Metazoa; phylum Arthropoda; class Insecta; order Diptera; family Culicidae; genus Aedes; species Aedes albopictus. The sequence continues at coordinate 445,051,306 of NC_085138.1, read as the reverse complement.
ACAGGAAATCAGGAAATAGGAAATCAGAACGATTTTATTCTTTAGAATCAAATAACCTGTTAGCAAGCTTTAAATCGGGTCAAGGGAAAAGCCTTAATGATAACAGAGATAGAGATTTTTTTCCTGATAAAACGCGTATTCGGATCACTGTGCCATGGTCATTGTTTGCACTTATGAGAGTGCTAAAATACACTCTTTTCGCTATAACTTTTTGTTTTTTTTTTCAATATTTTTCAACCAAATTTTAACACGAATATGCTTTTTGTTGATTCTAATTTAGGGCTTCGTTAGGGATTATTGGAATGCCGGAATCAGAATGGTCCATTGGAATTAACCGTTTTGGGAAAAGTGAGTTTTCGACATGAGAACAATTTAGTTTTCAGACCTAAGTGATCTGGAATGATAGAAAACATGTCTGAAAGTCCATCCCGGTCACTAAGCACCATGGATCCAGTTTTACGGATGTTCCGGGGAACCGGTCCCGGGGTCAATTTTTGAATATGATTCAACACCATCATGCGACACCTCAAACTTCATGATTTGTAACCTGGTTTTGTGTTATCCGAATACTTCTGGCCATACGCGTCAACTTGTGACTTAAGGGGGGGGGGGGGGGGGGGGGGTTGGTAGATCAAAATACAACTTTTCTCGATTAAATGCGCTAGTTTCCACGTGAATATGCCTAATTTGGATAAACTGCATCGATTTTGACAGTATTTCATCGATTTTGAGAGGCCTTGCCCCCCCCCCCCTCACTAAGTCACAAGTTGCCGCGTATGCTTCTGGCCATTTTGGAACCGATATGTGGATTTCCCGGGAAACCGATTCCGGTGGTTCCCGGATAATTTTTTCGATAGTAAACAAATTCCGTCAAGCGACACCTCAAATTTCGTTTTTTTAGCTATCCGAAACAGTAGTTGGTTCATTGTTGGACTCCTCGAAGAATTTCTCTAGGAAAACCTCTATCGGTTCCTCCAGGGATTTCTAAAGCTATCCCTTTATAGGCTCATCGAGATATTAAATATCTCGATGAGCCTATAAAGGGATAGAAGCAATTTTCTTCAATTAACTTACCAGGTAACCACTAAGCATTTGAATAAGCCGTGTATCAGCCCGTATTATGCATTTAAACTGCTTGCTGCCCTACATAAGCAGTTAAAATGCATAACTGCCTTGAGTTAGCATAAGCTGTGCTGCTCAAATGCTTTTGGCTGTTAATTAGCATTTAATCTGCTTCAAGTGTTTTCACTTGGGAGCAATCAGAGTGCTTTCCAACTGCTCTTTAAATGCTAGGAGCAAAAAGACTGGGAGATATGTTACGCATTTGGCAACACATATTGTCTCTCTCTTACAGAGCCTATGCTTCTGTTTACAAATTTGTGCATCTTATTTGTTTCTTCATGTTCCTCTACTCATCCAAAAGCACCAAAGAAAACATTACTGCAGCTGGATTGGTTTGGGAATTTGTCCATAAAAAAATCACCAATTATTTATCATTTCGTCGGAAAATGTATGCCGAATAGTGGATGCTTTGGTGGATCATAGGATTGTTTGAAAGAGGGCAGAAAGAATGATATTACATAGATATTTAAAAGAAGGGATCGTAATCTTCTACCACAATGAAACATCTCAATGAAAACAAGTTGTTGATGTTGAATCTGAAGCTGTTATCGAATCATTATTTATATTGGCGATTAAATCAACGCACGCCACCGGAACAGCTTTAGCATCGTGGATCAGGAGCAACAGAATCAGAAGCAGATATGATTCATCAATCTCCGGATCGTAAGTTCAAACCTACATCATTATAAAAATCAGCAAAAAAATACCACATAGCACCGGCTGGAATATGGATGGACGATGAAGCGGGAAGCAGGCTGAGAGAATGAGAAGCAGACTTCAATCTATTTTTGTTTTTTTTTGCTCGACGAGGCGTTACGCTACTTTGACATTTCGTCACGACGTTATTTTGCCAAAACCTGCTGTAAGGTAGCACTATAGGCGCATATACGGCTAATTAGGATTAAACGCCTTGTCGTAAAGGCTACTATAATGCTGAAGGAATGCTATTTTAAATGCTTACTGGTTACTTGGGTTCTCTTGCGATTCCTCCAGGAAGTCCAGATGGGGTTTCACTAGAAATTGCAGAGATTCTTCCAGCAATCCCTCTTAAGATTCCTCTACACAGATAAAAATAATGAGATTTACACGTCATGTAAACTTCATTTTAATCATGTAAACTTAGTGTTATGATGGTTTACATGATATATCATGTAAATTTGTGTTATATGTCATGTAAACTCTCAGCGTCATGCTGAATTACATGACATGTAATGGAAGTTTACATGATATTTCATGATCTTTACATGATATGTCATGTAAAATTCTGTGATATCCCACGCTCCAATCATGTGCATCATATGTCCCATAATTTAACACTCTTTTTTCGATCTGTGTAGAAACTGCTGTTGGGATTGCTTCAGGAACTCCTAGTTGGATTATTCAAGACAATCTCCTGGGATTTTTCTATAAGTTCCTCTAGTGATTTTTCCAGGAATTCCTTCAGAGATTTTATCTAGTGATTTCTTCAGAAATTCCTCCAAAAGCTCCTATTGGCCTTCCTTTGGGAATTCGAGAGTCTCTTACTATGGTTTTTCCAGCAATTCTCCTAGAATTCGTTCAGAAATTCTAACTGTGGTACCTTTAGGAATTCTACTAAGGATTGCTCTAGTCTAGAGTTTTCTTCTAGCGTTCCTGCTGGGATTCTTCCTGGCAATCTTCCTGGCAATCTTCCTAGTAATTTTCCGGAAATCCCTTGGGTGATACTTCCAGAGATTTCTTCAAGGATTTAGGACTTCCTCTTAAGGTGAAACATCAAGAAATCCCATTGCAGTTTTGCATACAAACTTTAGAGGCACATATCTGACGAACGAAGCGTCGAATAAAGCCGCACTTGATAATCCTGGCTGTGCTCACTTGCAAAAAGAGGCAGCTTTTCCAAATCGACCGCATTTGTTTACGATTTTTTTTTAGATTTGTGCTCTTGAAAACGCGAGTAGGTGTCCCAGTCGGCCATTGTGGCAGCCACATTGGTACTCTTTGAAGTTTCTCCTTAAGATTTCATTCAGGGGTTCTTCCAGAAACTTCTGATGGGATTTCTCCAGGAACTTATATTGGTCTTTCTTCATGTATTCCAGCTGGGATTCTTCAAGCAATTCTAACTGAGGTAGGTTTTTTCACGAATATCCTACGGAAAATTCCTCTAGGGATTTCTCTTGGAATAGTTGCAGTAATATTCTCGGGAAATCTCACTGGACTTTACCTATGGAGACATCCAGAATACCTCTACCGATTTTTTTGATTGAGAATTGTAGTAGGTATTCCTCCATGAATTTATCTTAAAACTTCCCCTATTCCTAATGGGGTTTCTCCAATAATTTTTGTAATGATTCCTCCAGCAAAATCATACTAGAATTTTTTCTGAAAATTCCTTCTATAATACCTTCCAGAACTCTACAAACTTCTCCAGAAATTCTTTAAGAATTCTTGTAGAGATCATTCAAGACAATCTGGGATTATTCCAGAAGCTCCTCCGATAATTCCTCCAGGAACATCTTCAGAGATTTAATCCAGGAATTCTAGCTGGAACTCCTCAAGCAATTGCAACTGTGGTTCTACCATTCTTTCTAGGACTCCTCCAGAAGTTTTTACTGAAATACTTTCAAGAATTCTTCTACGGATTTTTCTAGAGATTTCTCGTGCAATTCCTTCACGTAATTCTTCACTGTGATTATTCATGGCAATATTTATGAGATTCTGCAATCTTTTTGCATAAACTCCATAGTTGGTGAACAACGAAGGCTGGATGGAGAGAAAGTACAATTTTGATCGCATGTTTGAAGTTTTTGACCCTGATCGAAGTTGGTGGCGAGTCGGTGGATCAGAAGTTTGACCGGGATCGATTATTTTTTATACAGACGGTTCAAAAATTTATCAACAAAGTGACAGCAAGAGTAACTGGCACTGAATTAGACTTGTCGATACCCATGGGAAACTATCCAACTGTATTCCAGGTAGAAATTCAAGCAATTTTGGAATGCTCTAATGTATGTTTGCAAAGAAACTTGGCATTCAAATATATGTATATTGTTTGACAGTCAAGCGCCATCAATGTTTTGAAGTCAGCGACATGTATGCACATCAAAACATGTTTGGGAGTGCATTAAATCATTAAAGCACTTCAACAACTCTTCCTCCGTAATTAGGTCAACGTGTATTCGGTTCCTGGCCATTGTGGAATTGATGATCATTAAATATCCGATGAGTTAGCAAGGCTTGGATCATCCCTTCAGTTCATAGGGTCCGAACCTGTTTGTAGGCTATCTACCTGTGCACTGCGAATGGAGTTCAAAATAAGGAAATCTTCGAAACTAGCGAATAATTTGAAAAACACTTGTATATCCAGGCAAACATGGCGATCCATCGTTCCAAATGTTTCTATGAGTTGTAAAATACTGAATCTTTCCAAAAAAGGTCTTAGCGTATATACTGAGCTTATAACAGAAAATTGTCCGAGCTGATATCACTTGTAGCTTGTGGAAAAACTTAAAGATGATATGTGTCGCTTTTGCGGCACAGATTACAACAAGACGTTAGTTCTTCGTCAAAGGGCTGTTGGAACCCTCTGACATTTAGAGAACAACACCCAGTACGGTAGTGCAGTTCATTCGAAATGTCGAACCGTGCTGAATTAATGCTATTAATCAAACGATAACGATCATTCACAATAGTGGTACGTCATATATCCAGTGCTGAAAATGTCATTTCGACATATCAAAATTCAACCATCTGCAGCTCATTTTAGAAGCTGAACCTGAGAATATGGTATATGTAAATCTTGTGCGGCTAGACCAGTTCTACGGGAAAGTCACGGAAAAACTGCTCTTTTTCGAATATTCAAGGTAAATGTCACGGACTACCTTCGAAAAATGTCGACTGATATTCACCATGAATTAAACGACGGTTAAATAATACTTTTCTATGGATGACAAAATTTTCACCAAAAATTTGGTAAACTTTTGCATTGAGTACACCCGCTGTTCGCGAAAGATATCCTAGTTCAATTGAAAATATCATGGGGATGATTATATTCTGTTTTGACAAATCTACAACGACGAATAGCATGATTTAATTATAGGGCAAAATTTGCTGTTTACACTTCGGGTAACATGGGATCTTTATTTTTCACAAGCTTCTCAATAATTTTGAAGTGTTAATTAACACTCCAAATACCATGATCAGAAAAAAGTGGGAACTTTTACTTTCAGCAGCTCGTTCTCAGCCGCCTGTGAACCGATTCTCAATTTTCTTTCAGGGATCTTCGACCCAACATGTCTACTTTTATTTTATACAAAATTCATGTTTTTAGGGATGCTCAGTTTTTCTCCAGAATAGCGTGAGTGAGGAACGTTTTTAAAAAACCTCATAATTTTCGATTTGCATGCTAAATTTTAGCGGTGACCACGACAAATGACTAGAAATCGGCATATATTTTGAAAAGGCATAATGTAGAGGTAGTATGAGATTTGCATAGCTTTCTTGAACATTCCTAGCCACAAATGAACGCGGCTCTCGACCGGAAAATACTCCAGTGCCCTTGATAAGCATCCTAGAGAGTTGGAGTCTTCAGCAAAGTGTTATATATTGACTGGTACTACATTTAAACGTCTTCGGTTTTGATCTAGATCTGCTGTAAGTGATCTAGATAAGTTTTATTTTTCTATATGACTCTCTAGAACTCTCGAAATATGTACATCCTAGATGGTTGAAGTCTTCGGCAATGTTCTCTGGATTGGTAAGTACTAAACTTTTACGTCTTCGGTTTTGATCTAGATCTGCTGTAATTGATCTAGACAAGTTTTTTTTCTATATAACTCACTGGAATTCTCGATATGCATCCTAGATGGTATAAGTCTTCAGCAAAGATCACTGGATTGGTAAGTACTATACTCTTCCGTCTTCTGTTTTGATCTAGATCTGCTGTAGATGATCTAGATAAGTTAAGTTTTTCAATTTGACTCTCTCGAACTTTCAATACACTCCCTAGAGCGTTGCAATCTTTGGCAAAGTTCTTTGAGTTGGTTAGTACTACACTTTTACATCTTTGGTTTAGATCTAGATCTGCTGTAATTGATCTAGATAAATTTTTTTTCTAAATGACTCTCTAGAATTCTCGTCATGCATCCTACATGGTTGAAGTCTCCGGTAAAGTTTTCTGGATTGTTTGGTACTATACTTTTACGTCATCGGTTTTGATCTAGATCTGCTGTAGTTGATCTAGATCAGTTTTATTGACTCTCTAGAACTCTCAATATGCATCCTAGAGGGCTGCAGTCTTTGATAAAGTGCTCGGGATTGGTTGGTACTACATTCTTACGTTACAGTTTTGGTCTAGATCTACTGTAACTGATCTAGATCAGTTTTATCTTTCAAAATAGCTCTCTATTGCTCTGGATAAACACTTTGAAGGGTCGAAGCCTTTGACAAAGTGCTTTGGATAGGTTGGTACTACTTTTTTACGTCTTCGGTTTCGATCTAGATCTGATCCGGATTATTTTCGTTCTGAGTATCTTTCAATGGTTCTGAAGATGTATTCTAGAGCATTGTAGACTTCGACAAAGTGCTTTAGATCGATTCGCGAAACATTTCCGCATCTTCGGTTTTTATCTTAGATCTTAGATTATGCACGAATACGGATTCCCAGGTAAACTGACACGATTGATCATGGCATGGATCTAGTGATGTGCATAGTTCGAGTATCATGGACACTCTCGAGTCGTTTCGAACCTCGCAGAGAATTACATCAAGGTGATGGTCTTTCGTGCTTGCTGTTTAACATTGCTTTGGAGGGTGTAATAAGGAGAGTGGGGATAAACACGAGTGGTACGATTTTCACGAAGTCCGTTCAGCTGCTTGGTTTCGCCGACAATGTTGAGCTCGCAAATTTGAGACGATGGCGGAAAAGTACTATCGCCGGTAATGAAATCCAGGCGGTTGATGAATTCATGTTCTTGGGCTCACTGGAGACCGCTGACAACGACACCAGCAGAGACATTCAAAAACGCATTGTGGCAGGAAATCGAGCTTACTTTGGACTCCGCAGAACTCTACGATCGAACAAAGTTCGTGTTGCGTACCATCTGCTGTGGAGTGCAGGTGGAATCAAGGGCGTAGCCAGAGGGGGGCAGGGGAGCCCCCCCCCCCTGGCCGACAGATTTTTTTTATTTGAGCCGACACAAAGATAATCAATAATTCAAGAGTTCCAGAAAAAAATATTAAAAAAAAAACAATTCCCTAACTATTCTAATAATTGAGGTTTTTATCCACAATTATCAAACCTTTTTTTCTTGAGAATCACAGGAAATTTCGCCAAGTATTTCTCCAAGAAATCTACTCTTGGATCTACTTCAATCTAATCACAGAATTAAACCAAATAACAAGCTTGGTTGAATGGTTAAATTTTGTGATGTTTATTCAAGAATACAAAAACAGCATGCCAAGTTTCCGGTAGGGAAAAGAAGGACTTTGTAGAATTATATGCTGCTATAGAGTGCAGTTATGTGCTACAAGAATTTTCACTTGTATTCAATTCAAACAAACGTCATGCTAAGAGAATAATACCTGGGATTCTTTACAAATTCTTTCAAGGACATCTCCAGAAATCCTTAAGGAATTTATTCAGGAACTTCTCCAAGGATTCTTTCAGAAATTCCTCAAGGTACATGTCCAGGAGTTTCTCTTTCGTGAATTCTTCCATGAACATCTTGCAGGGTTCAGATAGTTTTTTTTCAGGGTTTGTTCCAAGAAATGCTTCCAGAATTCCTCAGACGATTCCTTCAGTTTTTTTACAGATACTTCTGCAAGGATATATCGATGAATTCCTTTTGGAATTTTCCATAGCTTCCTTCAGTGATTCTAGCATGGATTGCTCCAGAGAGTTTTTCAAGAATTCCTGTATGGGTTTCACGAGACATTCCTCCGGAAATTTCTCCTGGGATATCTTTAGAAGTTCCTCCAGTGATTGTTCTAGTGCTTCTTCCGATGATTCCTCCAGGAATTTCCAGGAGTCCCAAAAATCATTGTACAAAACATTCTTTTGGCAAATATGAGCCAGCCAAGGGTTGCAAATCTCTTTAATAAAGATAATAATAAATAATAACATTCTTTTGGGAGTTCATCCAAAGATTCCAACAATAATTCGTCCAAAATATATTGCAGACGTGGATGCATTCATTTTTTTTTTTCCTATAGAAATTCTATCAAGAATTTGTTAAGAAAGCTTTCCTGGGATTTCCTAAGGAATTCATCATGGGATTGCTTCCAGGATTCCTCCAGGTTTTCCTTCAAGCATTCCTCCAAGGATTCATCCGGGAATATATTATGTGTTTCTTTCAAAAACAACTCCAAGAGTTATTTAAAAGAATCATCCAAGGGTTCCCCCAGGAACACTTTTTAGAATTCCTTCAGGAGTTCTCCAAGGATTCCATCTGCAATATCTTCAGAAATTTTTACTGGGATTTCTCCATGAATTTCTTCAGAGATTCCTCTACGAATTATTCCAGAAATCGTCTGGGAATTCTTTCAGAAACTCCTCCAAAAAATAATCCAATACTTCCTCCAGGAACTATTTAGAAATTCCCTTAGGAATGCTTCTAGGAATTGCTTCCAGGATTTCTCCTTGGGTTTGTTCAGGAACTGCTACAGGGATTCCCCAAGGAGTTCTTCCACGAACTCTTCTTAGAATTCCTTCAGGATTTCTCCAAGGATTCCATCTGCAATATCTTCAGAAATTTTTACTGGGATTTCTCCATGAATTTCTTCAGAGATTCCTCTACGAATTATTCCAGAAATCGTCTGGGAATTGTTGCAGTGATTCCCCTCAAAATTCATCCAAGGATTAATTCAGAATTGTGTATAGAGATTTCTCCAGAAATTCCTCCAGGAATTCTTCTAGAGATTCCTCCACGAGTATGTCTAGAGATTCCTCCGTTAATCTCTACGGGTATTCTTCTAGGATATCCTCCAGGGATTCCTTTAAGAATTTCTTCAGGGCTTAACTCGGGACTTCCTTCTGTGATTCTTTCTGGAACAACTTATTTTAAACATCCTCCAAAGATTCTCTCACGAACTCTTTTTAGGGTTCCTCCAGCAACTCCTCTTTCTATTTTTTAAGGAACTTTTTAAGGAATTGATTCAGTACTTCCTCCAGGAACTGCTTAGAGATTCCCTTAGTAATGCTTCCTGAATTTTTTTCCGGGTTTCCTTCTGGAGTTTCTTCAGAAACTCTTCTAAGGATTCCTCCCGAATTTGTTCAAGAGCTCCATCTGCGATTTCCTAAGGAATTATTTCTGATATTCCTATACAAATTTCCTTAGAGATTCATCCACGAATCTCTTCAGGAACTCCTCTAGGAATTACTCCAGGAAATCCTTCAGGGATTCCTTGAGAATTTCATCCAGGATTTTTTCTAGGAATACCTTTTGGAATTTTTCCAGAAATTCCGACAAGAAATCTTCCAGTATTCCCTCCAGGAATTGCTACAGGCATTCCTCCAGGACTTGCAATAAAACTCCTCCAGGAACTTTTTTTAGTGATTTTTCCAGGGATTTCTTCAGAAATTCGTTCAAGGATTTCTCCAGGAATTCTTCCAGAGATTTCTCTTGAAATCCCTCCGGAAATTTCTCAGGCAATTTTTTCAAAAATTTCGCCCAGAGCTCCTCAAGAGATTCGCCCAGAAATTCATCCAGAAATTGTTGACGGAATTCTTACAGAGATTCCTCCTAGAATTCCTTCGAAGATTCCGCCAGCAATTGCCAAGGAGAACCTCCAGCAATTCCTCCAAACATTAGAACAAATAAATTATTCAAGAAATTTCAAAATTTCAAGGAGACATTTGAGTCGCCCAGAAAATTTCTTAACAAATCCGATAATTGGTGATTTTGCCCAATTGTTTGAGTATTTTTTCATCAAATACGTTTATTATTTATCATCCCCCCCCTTGACGAGTCAACAAGCACTGTGACAAAATAAGAAAATGAGATTTGTTCCGGCCTAATTTACTGAGTATCAGCAATGATTTTTCAACTTGCTGAGTCAGCCAGCAATTTTGACAGTTGATCAGCAACGTTGTACTGAAATTCAGAAAAAATATTGCTGAAATTGAACAATTTATTTTGCTGATTTTTTTGTGCTGGAAGCATTTCAGAAATTTTGGTGTGTGTCCTTCGGAAATTATGTCAACTTGGAGATGAACCAGCCGCGGGCTGAAAATCTCCTTAATAAAGCTAATAATAATAATTATGTCAACAATTTCTCCAGGAATTTTTCCAGGAATTCTTCTGGAGATTTTTTCAGAAATTCTTCCAGGAAATTCTCCAGGAATACCCTCAGGAATTTTTCAGGGATTCCTTCAGTCAATCCTCCAAAGATTCCTCCAGGAAATCCTGCAGAAGTTCCTCTAAGGATTTTTCCTGGAAATCCTCTAGGGATTTCTTAATAAATTCTTCCAGGAAATTCCTGGAGGAATGCCATCAGTTATTTTTCAGGGATTCCTCCAGGGATTTCTTTAAAAACTTTCAGAAATTATGTCAGCAATTCCTCTAGGTATTTCTCCAGGAATTTCTCCCGAGATTCCATCAGGAATTGCTCAAGAGATTCCTCCAGAAATTTCTCCATGAAAAATTTCTTCAGGAAATTCTTTGAAGATTCCTTCAGGAAATCCTCCAGAAGTTTCTCCAAAGATTCTTCCAGGAAATCCTCTTGGGATTATTTTCAGAAATTCTTTAGGATTTTTTCAGGGGTTCCTCCAGGTATTCCACCAAGGATTTCTCCAGAGATTCCTCCAGGGATTTCTTCACAAATTTCTTCAAGGATACCCCCAGGGATTCCTTCAGAAATTCCTTCGAGAATTTCTCCAGGAACTCCACCAGCAATTCCGCTAGAAATTCCTCCTGGGATTCGTTCAGCAATAGAAAAATAACAGAAATAGAAACAGAAATCTCTCAGAATTCTTCTGGAGATTCCTCTAGATATTCATCCAGTAATTCTTTCATGAATTCCTCTAGAGATTCCTCCAGAAATTTCCACAGGAATACCACTAGGAACTCCTCCATTTGTTCCTCTGGTATGTTATCTAGGAATTTCCCCTTCTTCAGGAATGCCTCCAGGAAATACCCCAGGAATTTCTTCCGGAACTTCTTCTATACTACTAATGGAATCCTTCAGGAATTATGCCAGCAATTCGTGCAGGAATTTCTCTTGGAAATCTTTCTGGGATTTCTTCAGAGATTCTTTCAGGAAATTCTTCAGGAATGCTTTGAGGAAATTTTCAGAGATTCCTCCAGACATTCCTCCAGGAATTAAAAAAAAAGACACGGACAACGTCTTCAGCTTTCAGCTGTACAGACTGTTATAAACTTAACATTACACAACGGACAACGGAGCATGCACCAGTGGAAACGGGGAAGAAACTATTCTCACGAAAAGTTTCAACGCCCGAAGCGGGAATGGAACCCTCACCCCATAGCATGGTGCGATTATAAGCTTGGTGACCCTAACCGCACGGCTACGAGGTTCCACTTTATTTCAGGGATTGCTCCAAAAATTTATCTTTTTTTATTATTATTATTTTTTATTTTTGTGTATTCTAACTAGTTGCTAATTCTACACTCCAAAAATTCATCCAAAAAGTTGCTCAAGGAAATTCTCCAGGAATTCCTGCTGGGTCTAATCCAAGAATTCTTCCAGGAATTACGCCAGGAATTTGCTCAGAAGTTTCTACAGGCATTCCTCCAAGGATGTCTTCACAAATTTCTCTAAGATTTCCTCTAGGAATTTTTAAAAAGATTTCTTATGAAATTTTACTACGGATTCCGCCCAGAATTCCTCCAGGAATTCCTCCAGAATTTCCTCCAAGGAACCCTCCAGAAATTTATCTAGGATTTCCTCATGGAATCTCTTCAGAAATTTCACTAGGTATTCCTCCCATAATTTATCCAGGAATTCGTACAGGTTTGTTTTCTGAAATTCTTAAGGGATTCCTTCTGAAATGACTGATGGTATTTCAATCGGAGATTTTTCCTTCTTTGAGCATTAGCTATTCGTTTGAGTCATGCTGTTATGGAGATTCGATGCCATTACAGCTGCCAACAATGTGATCAGAGATTTTTCTTTCTTTTAAATATATGCTATTTTTTGGAGAAATACTGTCATAGTTATGTAGGCGATGAATAATGCATACTTTAGCGCGGAAAAACAGTCCTAACGCTTTCCGATTCCGAACATAGTAACGGAAGCATGTTCGTCCAGTGAAACATCAACCAATGAGCGATAGTGTGCGTCAAGTGGCAAACTCAAGCAAAACCAATGCAAGTGTCAGGGCTGAGTGGTCGGCCATCTAGCAAATTTTCATAAAGATCATTATATCAGTGTACGATATGAATAATTAGAGTGTTATGTCTGTTTGTCTGTGATATTAGTGTTATTATGTTATTTCAGCCCTTTGACATTTTCAGCCTTTTGTGATTCAGCCTTTCGTAATTCAGCCATTTGTTATTTCAGCCTTTCGTGTTTCAGCTTTTTGTACGTAACCCGTTACAGGAGATCTAGACCAAAACCTTAGACGTAAGAGTGTAGTACCCATCAATTTAGAGCACTACAGCAGCTCTCTATGACGCATACAGCATATAGACTATCTCTGACGCATATAGAGAATTCTAGAGAGTCTTGTAGAAAAATAAAACTTATCTAATCTAATTACATAAGATCCTTGTCAAATGCAAAGTCGTAAGAAGGTACTACCATCAAATCCAGAGCACTTTGCTGAAGACTGCCACCATCTAGGATGCATGCCGAGAATAAGAGAGAGTCATAAAGAAAAACAAAACATATCTAGATCAACAACAGCAGATCTAGATCGAAACTGAAGTCGTAAAAGTGTAGTACCAACCAATCTAGGGAACTTCACCGAAGACTTCAACCATCTAGGATGCATAACGAGAATGCTAGAGTAATTTAGATAAAAAAAACTTATCTAGATCAATTGCAGCAGATTTAGATGAAAACCGAAGATATAAAAGTGTAGTACTAACCAACCCAGAGAACTTTGTCGAAGATTGCAACCCTCTAGGATGTATATTGAAAGTTCTAGATAATCATATTGAAAAACTTAACTTATCTAGATCATCTGCAGCAGATCTCGATCAAAACCGAAGACGTAAAAGGGTAGTACTAATCGATCCAGAGAACTTTGCTGAAGACTTCAATCATCTAGGATGCATTTCGAGAGTTCTAGAGAGTCATATAGAAAAATAAAACTTATCTAGATCACTTACAGAAGATCTAGATCAAAACCGAAGACGTTAAAGTGTAGTACCAGTCAATATATAACACTTTGCTGAAGACTCCAACTCTCTAGGGTGCTTATCAAGGGCACTGGAGTATTTTCTGGTCGAGAACTGCGTTCATTTGTGGCTAGGGATGTTCAAAATAGCTATGCAAATCTCATACTACCTCTACGTTATGCCTTTTCAAAATATATGCCGATTTCTAGTCATTTTTCGTGATCTCCGCTAAAATTTAGCATGCCAATTGAAAATTATGAGGTTTTTTAAAAACGTTCCTGACTCACGCTATTCTGGGGGAAAAACGAGCATCCCTAGAAACATAATTTTTGAAGAAAATAAAAGTAGAAGAGTTGGGTCGAAGATCCATGAAAAAAAATTGAGAATCGGTTCACAGGCGGCTGAGAACGAGCTGGTCAAACTAAAAGTTCCCACTTTTTTCTGATCACGGTATTCCGCGTAAAGTTTTTTATCACGGTATTTGGAGTGTTAATAAGAAGAAGAAGTGAAATTAGAATTATACGCCACTAAACATGTAATAGTTTTCTTAGGAAAATTGGTCACCGTTATAAAATATGTCAACACGGTTGTTTTTGACTACTGTAATCTCCCTAACTTTAATAAAACAATTTTACTAGCATAACCAATAGATGCTATTTGTAAACAAAAAATCACCTGGTTTATATTTTGCTTATACATTTTTCTAGCGCACTTCGGAAAAAGTTCTATTTTTAATGCAAACGTTAGAAGTATTTCCACAAGTAGCTGAATTTCTAGCTTTAATAACGTTTTCACCTAGCTTCGCATGGAAATTAAGTGGACGATACTCTTTGTTCTACGAATAATGCCGCTATCGAGATCACCGGATTCCTCACCCATGTGATTATTATTTTCACCACGCTTGCTTTGATTGCATGCCGAGAGTGAGCGATAGATAATTGGCAGCAGTGTTTATTGTTTGCATTGACACATTTTGTGTTGCGTAAGTGACATGTAGTTTTTGGATTATCACATTATGCAATTAGCAACTGTAGAATCGATAACATTTACCTTTGTTTACCAGCCAAAATGACTGCACGCGCGTTTGGTTTTGTTTGAGCAGTTCATTGGGAGTTCATGACACGCATTGATGTTCCACCCGGAGCAAAACACGAGCATTCTGATTGATTTGTGTTTAAATATTAATGTATACACGTTATGAATAATGGTGTTTAATTGTCGAAAAGAGATCATTGCTCTTTTCTCGATGAGAACTTAACCTTCGATAATTCGCCTACGAGTTGCTCTGATTGCTTCGATCCCAGGGGGCCATATATCGCTAAAAAACCAGAGTACTCGATTGCCTTTTTGAACATCAATTGCGCAAAAAAGTGTTACTGGGGTACGAATCATCTAAGCAGAAATAAAAAAACGCCGATAAATAATAGAATCTGTTTGCCAACGAAAAATAACTCTCGTACTACGCACTTCATAAGCATCGCACCCTCCTCGAAGAGGACCCATAATTAGGGCACCATTATAATATTCCAATCGCCTTCGCCGCAAGCAAGTCCAGCCCATGACGGCATTATTAGTCTGATTTATGCATACCGTCGTTGTCAGCCAAAAATAAAACTTTTTGATTCAAGTTACAAAACTGATTAAAAGTTTGTATTTTTACCCGCCATCGCCCCCCCCCCCCCCCCCCCCCCACAACTTGCGGAAAACCGTGACAAAAGGAAACAATGTGGCGCAGACAGGTGTCCGGAAAAATATCGCCGGTCAACCGCACTTCCTCTCGACGACGACGCGACGTGACGGACACATGCTTTCATTTGGAACGTGATGCTTTCCGATGCAGTTGCGGTATTTTGGACAAAGAAAGTTGTCTGAATTAAATTCTTTTCGAGCTGATGCGATTTAAACATCATTTCGTTATTTTTCTTATTAGTTTTTGAATTGTGAATAGTTCTTGTATTGACTTTTGAATTTCCTCTGAATTAATACGATACAAATTTTGTCAGACTTTATATAAGCAAAGACAACCGTAATTAGTTTTATCTGCAACCTGTGTCTCATCGCCAATGTCATGCCTTGTTGAACTCACGGCGCTGATCAGAACTGGCATATACAAAGACTATGCCTACCTACCGAGAATTCCTACATTGTAGATGCGCGTGTAAAAATGGCACAGAGGAATGCGTGACGTCCAGCCCTAATGTCGTCATCGCCATTATGATATCCAATAAGGAATCAAATGACATGCCATAAAGTGGCCGGCGTGGATTTAAATTAGCATTGTCTTTCCGTTCCGATTACGGCAGCGATAAGACCAGACCAGACCAGACCAGACCAACCTCTCGTTGTGTTGTTGCTGATGTGCTGCGTTGTTAGATTTTACGAGGAGCAGCCCAGGCCCAGGGGCTTTATTTTGGTGTCCTTAAAATAGCGAGCTATTTGTGCAATAAACCGTCGACCCCTGGGGGATCATCAGGAGGCGCACAGGCCAAAAACGGTCAAATGACACGCAATCATCATCGTAGAGATAATACTAAACCATGAAAAAGCCCATGCTGGGTCAAACTGCGCTGACTGGCGAAAGCAGCAATTTGGCGCTCAGCATGTTTGCGGATTTTACAGTGCATTATTATCTAGCTGTCGCGCTGGTGTGGAATGTCTCGTGCTATGTCGTTCGTTGTTATCACATAAATGACGGAAACAAAACAATATTAAGCTCACAAAATGTAGAAATTGGGCTGCCGGACGCTTTCATATTCTTGGAATGCACCCGCCACCCTGTTCGGAGAATTAAAGAATCGTGCGTCTCGATGACTGTGCCTTCCTTCACAGATTTCATACTAAAAGGAAATGTAATGTAGGTACATAATCCATGAAGTAAATTTCATCTTGTTGTTCGCCGAATTGATGATTTAAAGGACGGAGTATAGCATTTAGTGGGTCTATTTAAGGTTTCCTAAAAACTTTCTGGAGCATAAGTTATCGAAACTACCTGTATAACTTGTGTGTTTGAATAAAAGTTATGATTACACAGTCTCATGCAACTATGTGATGTCAGTTCATGGTTTAATGTTTGTTTTAGAATCTCCCTTGAATATAGATCATCGAATTTACAAGCTTTATCAGTCTTCAACGTCCTGGGACAACTCCTTCTGAATAAGTGTAGAATTAGCCTAAGCTAAAATACACGTAAATAAAATTAAAAAAAAAAATCAAAGATCCTTCTGAAATCACCTGAAACGTAAACGAAACGCTTTAAAAAACATCTAAAATTCCCCTGAAGTTCACCTCTGAAAGCAGTGATTCAAAATCTAGTTTCAAAACCTGTAGGCCCCCATAAACCCCTAAGAACCTCCTGTTACGACCTTCTGGACCTTCTGAAACGCACATAAGACCCTCCTAAGCAACAAAAAACTCCCGCTCGCCCCCTGTAACACACCTGAGATTCTCGAAAACTACCTGAAAACGCTTCTGAAGCCCCGGAAGTTGTGCCGGAAGTAAGTTCTATTTTTTTGTCTGTATTAACGAGATTTTTAACCCTAGGCTAGTTCATCTCGGGACCCACGTTTTACTTCCCTTCCGAAGCAAGAACCCACATTTTTTTGTGAGTATGTCCGGAGTGGGATTCGATCCCAGGTCCTCGGCGTGATAGTCAAGTGTTCTAACCACCACACCAGGTCCGCTCCACAAGTAAGTTCTAAATTCCAGCAGAAGATTTTCAATACGAAAAGCTTCTTAAATGTCGCAGTAATAAAACGATCTCGCGATCAAAATGCTGGCACTGGAAATCTAGAAATTTCTCCATAAGTTTTTGTTAGCAAATTTATTCAGAATTCCATGGGGATATAAGTGTTTCTCCCATATTAATATATTTGCTTTAGAAATTCGTGGTATACTTTAGGTAAAGATATGATGAAGCCACACCTTGAAATTTCAATAGTTTAAATCCGAAGAAGCGATTATCTGTTTGTACTGAAATGTTGATGCGTTGGTCACCCCCACCGGATAACCAATCGATCTACTTTTCAGCACAAACCGACATTCGATTCTTCAAATTTGTGCTATTGAAAATTCGAGATGTGGCTTTGTCATATATTCACATTGGAACTCTGGCAGGGATTCATTCTTTTTTTTAGGAAGTCATGCTAGGAATTCCAGGAATTCGTTTAAAATCGTGGTAAGAATTCCTGGAAGAATCCCATAAAGAATTCCTGGATGAATTCTAGAATGAATTTCTGGAGAAATCCCAGACAAAAATCCTGGGCGAATCACCAAAGCAGTTCCTGAAGAAATTCCGGATGAATTCCCTGAGGCATTTCAGAAGAAATGCCTTGAAGAATCTCCGAAGAAATTCCAGATGGAAATCCTGGAGGAATCTCCAAAGGAATTCCTGGAAGAGTTCCAGAAAGAATTCCTACGGGAACACCAAATGGAATTCCTTGTGGAATTGCAGAAAAAAAATGCTAATAGAAATTCCTGGAGAAATCCCCGAAAAAAATTCTGAAGGAATTCCTGAGGTAATTTTATAGAAATTGCTGCAGGAATTTCGGAACAAATACCAGATATTTCTGAAGAAATTTCTAAAGGAATTGCACGTGGAAATCCTGGACGAATTTATTGAAGAATGGAAACACTAAGATGGAAATTCTGGCGGAATGTGCTATCACGGATTTTTGAGAATTTATTCTGGAGCATCCCCAGGAGTCTCTTCGATAATATCTTCAACAGTTCCTTCTGGAAATTATCTATCTAAGATATTCCGTCAAAAGGATACTTTTTTTTCTTGATGGATTTCTTCAAGAATTCTTTTTGGAATACTTAACTGGCGGAATTCCATCCGGATTCCTTTATTATTAAAATTTCTTCGGGAATTGCTGTTCAGATTTCTCAAACATTTTCAGCAGGAACATCTCCAATTATTAACTTTGGGAGCCGTCTAGTAATTCGTGTAGAATTCTATGCAGATATTAAATAAGCCATATTCTATTAGGGTGGCATTTTGGGGTTCGCCATTAAAATGGCCATTTTGAAAATAGGGTGGTTCAAAAAAACAAAATATCTCATTTTTTTTATTTTCTAGCCGTCATAACTTTTACTTAAACCAATCCACCGAATTGCAATCTTTTTTGACGAATGAAAAGATTATTATTTATAGATTCAAGAAAAAATATTGCAAACAAAATTCGTTAACACAAAAAAGATCAGAATAACAGTTTTTATGATTTTCACAATGTTGGACCATAACGACTATACTTTTTTTCACTTCCTCACGTAAGTTTTCCTCTTTTTACATAACATATAACAAAATAAATGTTCTTAAAGTCGTATTTGGGCCGCATTTTTTGTTTTTTGAAAATTGCAAGTTTTTGCCCATATACGTATGGGCTGACCATGCGAGACGGGCTTGGTGGTCTAGTGGCTACCGCTTCTGATTCGTATGCAGAAGGTCATGGGTTCAATCCCAGGCCCGTCCTTTTCATCCTACTTTGTATCTTTCTATCCACTTTCTCTCGCTCTCTCTTCTCTACATATACAACTCATGTATATTCATATGTTCATAGCCATCGCTAGAACCAGAAACGAATTGAAAAAAAGTCGTTTCCCTCCCTTCCAACTTCTACTCACAGCACAGTGTATATATAACGCCTATAAGTTATGCAACCAAAGCGTGCTGTGCCGCTTGACCTTATTCACCTTATTCACCACACAATCTATCACGAACACTATAAATAACCCCTATCCATGGATCGCATCACCGACCCAACGGTGACTCCCAGATCTTCCATCCTTTCCGTCTAAAAATACCCCAGTCCGTGCGGGTTGTGGGGACGCAGAGTGCTCTCGGTCTCTAGTAGCAACAACCAGTACACTTTAACATTCCTTTCCCTTCCCAGCTGACTATAAGGACTTGGCCGGCGCCGTTATTGATCAAATATGCATGAGCTGCTAAAATTGCACTTTGAGAATAAGTGGAATGTTCCAGCCCCTTATTCAGTTGGATCTCACGGAGGAGCAACCATTGACATGTATAGTCAGAATTGATCGAAAAAAATTGATCGATATACGTATGGACTGACCATGCGTCTCCATCACTTTAAAATTGTCGCTTATTTTTTATTTGTATGACCATGGCCTACTGGGCGAATTTCAGTCAGTAAAAAATAAAGTGCCAGCGACCTGCTGCAGAGTGACAATCCTCCATTAATTGCTTCAGGCATTCCCTCTGAATTCTTCCATTAATTCCTTTTCATTTTCCTACGGAAGTTTCTTCTCAGATTCCTTCTAGAGTTCTTTCTAAGATTCAGTCAGGAGCTCCTTATGAAATTCCTTTGGAATGCCTTCAGAGATTGATCTAAGAGTTCTTTCCAAGATTTCTCCAGCGGTTCCTTCTGGGAATTTTTCCAAAAATTCTACTATGATTTTTCAAGGAGTTCTTTCTGAGATTCCTCAAGGTATTTCTTAGAGTTTTTCTTGGATTCCTCCAGGAACTGCTTCGAGGATTCCTCAGGAGTTCCTTTACGAATAGCTCCTGAAGCTGCTTCTGGGATCCTCCATAATTTTCTAAGATTGATTAGAAGTTGCTTCAGGGTTTTATCCAAGAGTTCCTTCAAAGATTCATAATTCTGGGAATTTCATTCAGCATTAAACGTGTCCTTGTCATTTAAGACGAATTTCTAGAGGAATCCTTGGAAAAATCTCTGAAGGAGCCACAGCAGGAATTTCTGGAGGAATCCATAGAGAAACCTCTTAAGGTATCTCAAAAAGAATTTCTGTAGGCATCTCAGCAGGCATTCTTGGTGGATTTCTGAAGGTATCATTGGATTTGAAGGTATCCTTGAAGAAATTATCAGAGGAATTATTGCAGAAATTTTTGGAGAACCCGAGAAGAATTCATGAATTTTTTTTTGGAGCAGTCCCTGGAAGAATCACAGCAGGAAATCACGAAGGAACTTCAAGTGGGCTACCTAAAGAACTTCTAGAAGAAATTCCTGAAGAATCTTTAAAAGTATTTCTTCTTGAATCCCAGCAGGAATTTCTAAATCTTTGAAGAAATTCTCTTAGAAATCCTCCAAAAAATCCAGATAGAATGATTCTAAAAATTCTTGTTGGGATTGCCTCAAAGGTTTCTCCCAGGATTCCTATATCTTGAACATCCCTAAATGACCGTGCATACTTTTTGTATTCGGCAAGGTCGCTCGATCGTACTGACATTGTAAGGGGGATTAGTCTTGATCAGTGAGAGCAATAATTCGGTCGTATTCAATTTCTAATTATATAATATACGTCTTAAGATTAACTATCGTCTTTTCACACCTGCGATGTCCGAAGTTATCGTCCAAAAGGCGTTTCTCTTTCTTGGATTGCGATAATTCAATCCAATTACCTATTTAGCGTGGTTCAAAAAATCGTTTTTGTCCACAAGCTTATTCGATTTGCATCCAGATTCTATGGCTTCTCCCAAAATTTGAGCTCATTTGATTGAAAATTGAGAGTGTACAAGCCCTCCAAAGTTTGTATGGGAATTACTATGGGAAAAAGAAGCTTTTCATTCAATCAACCAGAGTATTTCCCCAAGTGCCCTAGAGGATTAGTTGACCCTTGGTTCTCCTAAGCTACTCTATCAGCTACAACTTTGCTGAAGACCGCATTCAAATCGGATGCCTCATTAATTAGTTGTCGATTTGTATCCAACTGGACAAACTTTAGCAAAGATCCTCCAGCTTACCAGCATGCAACATTGTTGCATATGGCGCCAAAGATAGCACACTGAAATCATGGCTACTATGTTTCACTGCAAAATGCAGTGATGCCCACCGATTAGTTTAATCATCATGAGTAAAGATTTCGATTCTGGATAAAAATCGGTAAATAATTAATGAAGCATGCGATTTGTATGCGGTCTTCGGCAAAGTTGTAGCTGATAGAGTAACCTAGAAGTACCAGGGGTCAACTAACGCTCTAGGGCACTTGGGAAAATACTACGGTCGATTGAACGAAAAACATCGTTTTCCATACAAACTTTGGAGGGCTTGTGCAGTCTCAATATTCAACCAAATGAGCTCAAATTTTGGGAGAAGCCATAGAATCTGGATGCAAATCGAACAAGCGGTGTGGAGCAAAAACGATTTTTTGAACCACGCTAAACATATCTTTATTGTGAATTTTCCAAGGGATTTTGTAAAAATTTCTCCAAGGATTGCTTTACGAATTTCTCTTGGAGTCTCAGCAGATATTACTGTCATGATTTCTCCAAGAATTTTTGCTGGGATTTCCCCATCGCTAAACTACCATTTTTGAGCTTGGTTAGTTGATGAGCATTTTAAGTCTAGAATCGTGTCCTAGGTTCGATAATGTAAAGGAAAAAAAAACTATAGTAGAGTGGAACTTTTTTCGACTTTCCATATTAGACTGACGATTTGAGAACGATTTGTTCTATTTTTAAGCAAAGTTGCTCATTTTATTCATGTCATTCTCCGTAGTCAATGCTTGAATTGAGCTAAAGTTTTTTACTGCAAATCGCTAACATCTTATATTTCGTAAAAAAAATTTGGAAATTTCGCTAAAATTTAAGGAGATTGTCTCATAAATTGGTAAATATCTCGACTTTCATAATCTGACGAAAAAAAAATGATATGCAGCTCGCTTCAGGAAATAAGTGAGAAAACCATTAAATTTGAGTGAGAGTTTCCCATGCCTTGAACTACGCGCAAAAAAAAAAAGATATTGGCTGAAAGGCAATGCGTTTGAATTTTAGAAGATTCATTATTTTTAATATAATGGTAAAAGTTCACGCCAAGTTTTTCGTTTTTGCTTTTGGGAGTCCTCAAAAAAAAAAAAAACCTGGAGAACTGAGGAATTCTAGCGAAACCTCCTGGTGGATTCTATCAGAAATTTCTGAAGAAATCACAGTAGCAGAAGTCACTTGCCGCCTTTTTCATGCCGCTAAATATTTTTGTATTTACCAAGGATAATGAGTTAGGAAAAAAACTGCCAGTGCTTGTGACTGTAATTGCATAAGATATTCCAAAAATAATTACTGCGGTTCAACTAGGGGATGATACACAAATTATGTCACACTTTTTGTATGAGATCTCACGAATTTTAGTAAGGGTCGCTACGTTCTGCAAAAAACCCCTCCTCCCTAAAAACGTGACATAAAATGTTCTAGCATATTTATATGTTCTCTGCTGATACGGAGGTTTCAGAAGTATTTTAGGGTGCTTCAAAAGTTCTCAGGGTCCATATAGCCGATGTGGTAAGCGCACGGGCATTCAGCAAGACCAGTTTTCTAGCCTGGTGAGGAATTTTAAAATTAAAGAGCCTCACAAAAATACAGTAGATATATTAGCCATTTCATAGAGAATCGATATTGTATTTCTCAGAATGGTCAGATGGTTTGGTTTTCCATATGCGTAAAAGTGTTGCATAATGTAACACATTATGCAACAGAAATGTATTGCATAATGTGCTACATTATGCAACCCTTTTCAATGTCCAAGAATGATTTGCGATAAAGAACTTCTTATGCCTTCTACGCTTCTCACGCTGATTTCATTACTATCACTACATCTGAGTTGCCGTTCTTATTCAAATCAGTGAAGATTCAAAGTTTAGTTCGGTTGGAAAGTAGGGTATATGTACCATTCCTTGGCCTAATTTGCAAGCCGCATTGACATTTTTGACCATAACTCATGAATTAATAGCATTAGAAGTAATATGTCGACTCTATTACACACTCTATGCAATGCATGTTTCACCAATTGGAAGTAAATTAACGTAAATATTCAAGAATTTACTTAATTAAGTTGAAAAGATTCGATGCGATGGTATGCAACGTTGGTCTATAGTACAAAAGTTGGCCTATTAGTGGATACAACGTTGGCCTATTACTTTCCATGCACTAGAACCACTTATTATCTCATTTTTTCAATATTTCTGCTGAAGTATTATCACTGTTTGTTCACCAATCTTACTTGTACATTACATATTTGGAGAAAAATTTTCAAAAAACTGTAAATAAATTACTTAAACTTAAGTTCTTTCTTAATTTATTAACGAAAACAACGCAACCCTATTATTGTGTTATATTTTTACAGTCACCGTACACAAAATCTTTCTTCCAGTTCGTTCTTTCTGGTTCTTACGCAAGCAATGTTGTAGACGTCACTTTATCGCTGTTGTTGACGTCACTTTACTGATGGGCCAAGATTTGGGTACATAATGAAAAAAATGTCCTCAATATTCGGCCCACATTCAATTTGTAAAATATTTATTATTCGTTGAAAACGAATATACAAGTTCAAAATAGCGTCTTTGACCGTCGCATCAAATGTTCAGTTATTGAAAAGTCAGTTCGAAATGTTCCAGAATCATGCCATTTATGATCATGTGTATAGACTACCCACTAAGCCGAATAATCATGGCATCTACGAAAGCTAAACAAAGTGACATTTTCATTCAATTTTAATGCTCCAAAGTGCTAAAATTGAAACGAAATGTTACAGTTGTTTGCCGCATAGCTTTTCCGATATCCAGTTATGCGTGTTTGTTTGAGTTTTTGGTTAACGTTGAGATAGGCCGAACGAGGGGACTATGCCAACGAAGCATCCCGATACCCTATTACAAGCAATAACAGAAGCTCCAGCACCAGCTTGACGACGACTCGACGGAAGCCCGAAAATTTGTGACAGAATGGGTCACAGAGTCACATGCTACCTGATCGAACACATGGGTTCTCTCGCAGCATAGTGATGTAGCTGCACCAGATCGTATTCAGAAGATATTTTTTGTAATTGCAAAAAAAAATATGTATGCAACTCGTTGCCAAACTCGCAGTGCTGTAATGGTTCATAACCGCACTGATTTACGTTGCGTAATGAGCCATTACAGCACTATTTTCAGTTTTGAATAACTTCTTGATGCTTTCTGGACGCAGTTTTGAAAAAATGTGACAACTGTATGGTATAACCTGCTATGGTCAGACTTTCTTGAACATGGCTATGAACAGCAGTGTACGGTTGTATACCATTTCACCGAAAATCATTTCGCGGAATTTTTTTTCGCGGTGTAACATTTCGCAGAATGCATCATTTCGCCGAATACCATTTCGCGGAACGACTTTTCGCGGAATGTACTGTTTCGCGGAATACCATTTCGTGGAATTTAATACTTTGCAAATAATAATGGAATAACACATTATTTCCTCTGCTAAACTTTACTAGCCCCATCACCGATTCATGCGCAATCATAATCACCTCAGCTCTACGATTGTACTAATTGATGTTAAATCTGTTACTTTTATGATCAAAAATTCACCTTCTTTGATTCGTAGGCTGTTCCTTAGAGTTCTGAACGTCAGGCCAAAAGCCATTCGGCCGAAAGTCTTTAGGTCGAATGGGAATGAGGCCAAATAGACATTAGGCGTAATGACCAACAAGCCATCGTTGCCATATAAGTTGTATTTCGAGCGCTTATATTGCTAACTCTTTAAGAGATTTTAATTTCCTTAAAATAAGTCTGTTCTTTCCAGTAACATTGTTGTTTGGTAACTGAATTGTTATTTTTTTTTTATCTTTTACAGTGACCCCACACCGTTTAATCACCTTAATTTTGTACACTATTTATGAATCACCATGTTGATCAAATGAGTGATCCATGAACTGTGGTTATTTTTGCCGATTCATAAATTGTGGGGTCACTGTACCTTCTTTTTTTCAGAGGCTGTTCATGTGGTGTGTAGTTTTTAATGATCAAATTGATAACTCTATAGGAGATTTGATCTTCTTTTGATAACAGGCTGTTCTTTCAAGTTTACTGTTAGAAATGTTGGCTAGTGACCAAACTGCCAACTTATCTGAGATTTTTCATTCTGTCGAAAAAAGGGCTGTTCTTCAGAGTAACACTGTTGGTGAGTTTTTCGGTGACCAGACTGCTGGCGTTAGTGATTTATCCTTCTTTAAAACAAGGGCTGTTTATTCAAGTTGCACTGGAGTTATCTAATTGTAATTACGCCAAAATAATGCTATTTGTTAGCAGTGTGACAGCGTAACCCGTAAGCCAAGTAACTCTCCTTAGTGATAACTTTACCAGATTTCTCTTTTATTTTTATTTTTAGTATGTTCGAACTAACTCAAACTGTTGTATTTAATAGATATTAGAAAAAAATCACATTTTTGTATCACATCTTTCAAACAAACGCTGTTTTTAACAGATATGTATACTGTTATGTTCAATACGAAACTTTTCCTTCTTCTGATCAAAACTGTTCCTTCATAAATTGTATGCATTATACTTATTTTGGCATACAGTGACCGGCACAAAAAAGATCCACCATATAGTGATTTCAGTTTCTGGTGAAAAATACATTCAAAAATGATAAAATATACCTTTTAATGAATGCATGACAGTTCTCAAACTGTTAGCTGTCGAAAGCAGGTACGCTACAGTAACCGTGCTGTCAGTTTAGTTGGTAGCATTATGAAATATTCCAAATTTATAGTATAGTTTTATAGCAAATTCAAATCGAAACATTTCAAACAACGTAGGGTAAAACTAGAATGTATCACAATAAAATTAGTCAGTAAGAATCGAACCTTCGAGAAATAAAGTTCTTTCCTCCAAAAGCCAAATAAAGTGAATCCAGAAGTGTAGAAGAGTAGTTTTTTGTGTGGTGAATCTTGTGGTGCCCAGTTCCGCCGATAGAGACCGGCCTCGGTAGTGTTCCGCCCGTGTGTGACCCCAATCCCAGCCGGAAGCCACGATCCTGCCCTATCAATGCACTATATCCATTTTACATTGTTTTAGTGATCTGTGTTGAAAAATATTTGGTTTTTGAGGAATATTATGATTTTTGATAAGATTGAGAAAATTGCTTAAAAATTGGGTATGACAGAAAAAAAGATCCACTTAGCAATTAATTCTGAAACTTCTAAATTTCGCCATAGTTTCACACGTTCTGCTTCTTGGTTTATGCTGTTGTGATGTTTTTGGCATGTGAAATTTATTTTGACATGAGTTTTATCAATTTTAGGGTGATATGGGGCGAGTTTATTTTTCATGGTTAATATAATAGGTAAAATTTTCCCTAAACTACAGAAGGGTGGTGTCTTCAGCATATATATTCCTAGCATTCCAACGAAAAATATTGCAGAAGACAGCTAGATGATCTGACGCTTTATTTTGTGTAAACTTTTGATTCTGAGAATATGTGTATTGAAGCGACAGTGGAATTTGAAGTTAAAAGTTAACATTTTGATTGAACACCCATGTGTACCACTTACAATACATTGAGTTTTTGTAATTATCAATGTGTATATGATAAAATATACCTCCAGCAAGCTTTAGTACAAGCAGATGGAGGTGATCATTGCGATACACAAACATGAAAGAGTTTCGAGTTATCAAATAATATCACATAATCCTTAATAATCTTCATAACATGTGCATTTCTTTGCATTAGTCGACCAAAACTCATAAAAATTGTACAAAAAAGTACATTCCTGTATGTCTGCAAGCTGAATTATTGTTGTATTGTAGATTAATAGCATTCATTCTTGCTCAAGGTTAGCTTCTGTAGTTTAGGGAAAACTTCACCTATTACATTAACCATGAAAAATAAACTCGCCCCATATCACCCTAAAATTGATAAAACTCATGTCAAAATAAATTTCACATGCTAAAAACATCACAACAGCATAAACCAAGAAGCAAAACGTGTGATAATTTGGCGAAATTTTGAAGTTTTAGAATTAATTGCTAGGTGGATCTTTTTTTCTGCCATACTCAATTTTCTCAATCTAATCAAAAATCATTTTATTCCTCAAAAACCAAATATTTTTCAACACAGATCACTAAAACAATGTAAAATGGATGTAGTGCATTCATTGAAAGATATATTTTATCTTTTTTGCCTTTCTCGTACACTAAGTGTACTGGAAAGGCTATATGTTCACTCCAAAAATGACTTTTTGATAGGAGGCCCGGAGATTCGAGTCACATATACCAATCAACTCAGCTCGACGAATTGAGGTGATGTCTCTGTGTGTGTATATGTACAAACGAACTCACGTCACTTTTCGGCAGTAAATCTCAACCGATTTTAATGACCGACGGTTCGTTCGATGCGGAATCTGGTCCCATTGTTTGCTATTGAAAATGGTTCGGATCGGTCCAGCCGTTCCGGAATTATGGCCATTTAGGCGTTCCGGATCGGTACCCCAGGAAGGGGCTAGATATGAAAATGCAACAAACCCACGCATGCGACACATCAAACCACGGCATTTTCGATAATATGATGAACGGTAAGCAAGAAAATAGTCTCAGACCATATCTGAACCGGTAATGTTCCGGAACCGGTTCCGTATGTCCCGCCAGATGTGGCCAAATATAAAAGTGAACCGAACCCATGCATGCGACACTTCAAATCGCGGCTCCTTAGGCGACCTGATGAATGGTTAGTAAAAAATAGTTTTGGACCATATTTGAGACAAGCGGTGGTGTTCCGGAACCGGTTCCGGGTTCCCTCCGGAAGTGGCCAAATATTTTTTTTGTCTTTATTAACGAGATTTTTAACTCGAAGCTAGTTCATCTCGGGACCCTTCCCTTCCGAAGGAAGAACCTACGTTTTGTGAATATGTCGGGAGTGGGATTCGATCCCAGGCCCTTGGCATGATAGTCTTGTGTTCTAACCATCAAACCAGGCCCGCTCCACCGCCAAATATTTAAGTGAACCAAACACATGCATGCGACACATCAAATCGCGGCTCCTTAGGTAGCCTGATGAACGGTTAGCAAGAAAATAGTTTCAGACCATATTTGGGACAACCAATGGTGTTCCGAAACCGGTTCCGAGAGTTCCGCTGGAAGTGGCCAAATATAAAAGCGAACCAAACCCATGCATGCGACACGTCAAATCGCGGATTTTCCGATAACTTGATGAACGGTAAGCAAGAAAATAGTCTCAGACCACATAAGAAACTACCGGTAGTATTGCAAAACTAGCGTTGGGTGCTTCGTCGGAATTCAAAAGTGAGGAAAATTAAAGCAAGCGATAGATATCTTGACAAAACTAAGACGATCTCATCCAATCACATCTTTTCAGATTCCTGAGGTGTAATAATGCAGAAGGATTGGTCAACGTTGTATGGGAAAATTAAAATTTAATCGTAATAACTCCGAACAAACTTTTTCAATTCTCTTTCGCGTCTAAAATGACTGCGTAAAATTTTTGTGCGACTGGTTGCTCCCTCACGCACTGTAATGTGGTTGAATGTTGAATGGGATTCAGTATGAAAAATTTCAGTTACTTGCATGTTTTTGTCAAATTTTACATGCATCTTGTAGCCAATGATAATAAAATATAGCGTGTGTAGAAGTGTGTAGAAAATACTTGGTCGAAAACCGTTAAGGTATCTGTGTTTGTGAAAAAGTTGTATCGTCTTGGTGTTGATCGGCCTCCAGTGATAGTGAAGGAGGTCAAGCTGTCAACTGAGAGGTCTGATATTTTTCAGCTCTTTCTATACGTTGAACATAACGTCGGAATATGTGCCATCAATTTGAAGTCAATTCAATGATGGCTCTGATAAAATTCTATGTAAAGTATTCTCATGATTCAGGAACATTTCAGCTCACGTCAACGGAAACGTCATGAGTACATATGATACACATGAGTACATCCACCACTAGGTGGATCAATCCGGGTTTTGTATGTTGTTTTCAATAGAAACTGAAACCACTATATGGTGGATCTTTTTTTGTGCCGGTCACTGTAACTGCTAAATTGATATTATGAGAGAATTTCCCTTCTTTCATTCATAGGCTGTTCTTTCTGCTACAATTATGAATTTTTGATATGAAGTATTCAATTATTCATGTGCTGATTTGAATTTTGAATCTCATCGTGTTGTTGTCTCTCGATAAGTTTAATTGTTTGCTCTTATTAACGATTTTCCGCGAAACGGTACATTCCGCCAAATGGTTTTCGACGAAACGGTGCATTCCGCTTAAAGGTTCATTCCGCCAAATGTCGTTCCGCGGAATGTTACACCGCGAAAAGGAATTCCGCGAAATGGTTTTCGGCGATATGTTATACAATCGTACGCAACTCGGTGCAGAACTCGATTTTTACAGCAATCGTCGTAATAGGACACAATCAGGAAGTACTAGATTTGTAGTAATGAGCTGAATTTTTGTATGGTGAGAAGGTGAATTCTCCGTTTCTGCAAGGAAATGGTGCAAACAGCGTGGGTATTATGATTCATTGCCTAATTTGATGCTGTTTGAGAAAAACTTTGGGCGACATTGTTGTTGTTGTTTCCATTTCTTGCAATGTAAACAATACATTTACCCAAAGTTTTGCTCAAATAGCATTAAATTAGGCAAGGAATCATAATACCCACGTTTCTTGCACCATTTCTTTGCCGAAACGGAGAATTCACCTTCTCACCATACAAAAATTCAGCTCATTACTACAATTCTAGTACTACACCGAACGTGTCCTATTATCCAACTCGGCAAGCCTCGTAGGATAAATGTACGACTCGTGCTGTAAAAAGCTTCATTCTGCACCTTGTTGCGTTAACTACTACTGCAAACTCTGCTAAATATAGTCCTATCTCAGTTCTTCTAGAGTTTTAATTCATTTATGGGAATGCATTATTAACACCAGTTTAACTTATGTCAAGATGCTCGGTTATTGGTTATTGGTAATTCCATTTGGAATTCACCGCAAAATAGTTATTTATGCAACAAGTTGCAAAATGATGATTTTTTCAGCAAGAGTCGTACATTTATCCAACGAGGCTTGCCGAGTTGGATAAATACGACGAGTGCTGAAAAAATCGAGTTTTGCAACGAGTTGCATACAAAGTTTTTTGTAATTGCAAAAAAATACCCATCCAGTATAATCCTTGGTATAATCTTGCTACACATACATATATCAATACGAACCACGTGGCAGCATTCATGCGCGTCAGCGTGGTGCTTTTGTTTGATCAGGTAGGCTATGATAGGGTAGGTGTCAGAAATTTGCAAACTCCCGTCGTCGTCGTCGTACCGCAACCGCACCTTGGGCAAGATCAAAAGCTATCAAAAGTAGCTTCAGCTGCTGCTTCTACGCCTGATCTGCAGTCTTAATCTGAATCTGGATAGTCCTGATTTAGATTCGAGCTCATTAGAGGATGTAGAAGTAGTAGCTGTGTCTACGGTACCCTCAAAAGTTATCGAAAAGTGGGCTCTGGCAAAGGTGCCGAAAAGTGCTACTTTTCAGCACTCTTAAGAGTGCCGAAAAGTAGTACTTTTCGGCACTTTTGTTTTAGTGAAGAAAAGTAGGCCGTTTCAACGTTACAACCGTGAGTGAAAAGTAGGGGAAAACGCAACGCAATTACAAAAATACATTTTTTTGTTTTAAACATGGTATAACCTGAATTTGAGTAAATATGATGATTTTCTGACTTTATGGAATGATTTTTATAAACGTGTTTTATCTGCATAAGACTAAACCGTTACTTCAGAGAAAAACGTATAAAATTCCTTTACTTTTAGATAAAAATAACAAACACAATTTTTGAATCACTTGTGTTATCGTTACATCCCATCATCGCACAGAATATAGTTATCGTGAACACGTGAAACCAAGTGTAAAAGTTTCACATAATGGTACAAAAAGTCACTCCTGTCGACATGTTCTATCGTCGCTGCCACACGGGTAAATCAGTTTAGCTAGTTGACCTGCTACATGTACCGGCAAAATGTACCATCTAGATTCCATAATAGTTTGCTGCATCTCTACTCTATACTCACTTGATAAACATGTGGATCCCGGTCGTCTCCATCGCCCGGCTGATGCCCTTCCACGAGGCCACCATGGTGTATTTCTGTTTGGCAGTGAGCGGCAACCGGCTATCCGTGGGGGGTGGTCCACAGGCGTCCAGACTGGGCACGTTGTTACCTTTGGAGCCCCCGTTACTGCTGGCTAATTTCGTTAGTTCACAACCCATGGCGCTGCTGCCGTGTGTTTGTTTGCCTATGTTTGTGTGTTTGTGTGTGTATGTGTGTGCGACGGGGCCACCACCAATAATCGATTAGTTTCGCGTTTTTCCTTTGCTGCAACCGATTATAATGGGAGCCTCCGAAGGAAGAACCGAACGTGAACACTTGATTCCTCGCTTCTCTTCTACGCGCGCCGATAGTTGCGGCCTTCAACGAATTCCATTACTCCCATCTCATCCTGTGCTGGAGACGGAGACTCTGGCTGGCTGGCGACCGGGGACACGTATCACTAGAGCATCCCGTATCAAATCATGAAGGCAATTTATTTCCCCGGTCCAAGGTCCCAACCAGGAGAAGAACTTCGACGATGCACACGCTCACTAATTAATGCTTCCACTCACTTTTCGCCGGGCTTAAGTGCACCAGTAATTGGAAAATAACACTTCACACTTTGCTTTTTCTCCTCCACTTCTAGGGGTGGGTGCTCGCAAATCTCAGCACGGCCGAAGCCTTCCACTCATTCACTCACTCATGTAATTCCGTGGTTGCGATCGAAGAAGACGTCCCGCATACAAAACAGATTATTTGGCTCCGTCCCAACGAAGGTTTCGAAACTCTGCCCGAATCTCACGATAATTCTCTCTCACGTGGCCCTGGAATTGTGCAGTCGGTTTTCACACTTGATTACACCTGTGATTTACCCGAATATATGTATGTAGGCACGGAACCCCAACATGTACGTTTCGGGTCCGGATTGATCCGGAAACGGTTGGGAGAGATTCCGTCGCACCGTCGTCATCACACACGTACCACATTGGCCGGCGGCGGCGGTGACGAAGGGTCTTTAAAAATTGATTAGCTGTCGGTAGTGGTGAAACGGAACCCTCCGAGACCGGGCGGAATCCATGAATGAAAGACCCCCTTTTCGATGCGACACATTCACTCACAACCGTACTGTACTGTGCTGTGCTGTTCTGAACTGACGATGGGTGGTGGCTGATGGCGACGGGTGGCTGTCTCGGAACGGTGGGTGCCCAATAGCAGGGAAAATCATTCGTCGTGTCGTCAAAGACGATGTCTCGATATCGTTCAGTCGTTCACTCTCGATTATGTATAGGTAGGAGCACCGACGTTGCACAGTTGGCTAGAATTGTGGAATGCTGGTCAGAATTGTACTGATAAGTGATGATGGTGTTGATGCTTGATCTATTGATGTTTTGCGAACTTAAAACCAAATATTTCAATATTTAGCTTCAATTCACCCAACTTTAATAGTTTTTTTTACATGCCTCCCCTTATCTATCTAAATATACTGAAGGGGTAACTAACAGTTGGCAAAAATTATGTTTTTGGTTGAAATATTATAGCCTCATTTTTTAACAGATGAAATATACATTTCAATCGAGAAATTGAATTATGCAGTCACGTTTTTTACGCAGGGGATAGGTACCGCGTTAAAAAAAGTCAGTTCAAAATTCAAAAAACCACGTAAAAAAGTCTCACCATTTCTCGACGAATCATGCAAAAATAAGACGATGAAATTTTTATTTGTATGGAGTTTTCATTTACGCGGCCGCGTAAATGAAAACCGCGTAAAAAAGTCCTGACTGGATATTAAAAAAAATAATGCATGCGGCTCTGCATCAGTAAAAAGTATCGATACAATGATTTTTGCTGCTGCACGTTTACTTCATAAGTGGATGGTCATGGGTTCGATCTCAGCCCCGGCATTTGCAGTTTTTCGTCAATTGCTCTTCCCCCCGAGAGCGGCTGACACCTGACCCTCTTCTGAGCATATGCTCTATCGGACACGGAAACTTGTATATCGGCTATCGGCAACTCATAAATGGACCCCCACTCGGATTGGAAAAGGAACAAGAGTCCCCCATCAACATCTTCGTGCTCATCATTCTACCATGGACAGGGTAGAAAAGTGACAGCAGCGCAAAGGCAACTAGTTCGGTATAGTAGAATTAGAATAGAATACATTTAGGTTTAGCTGCACAAAGTGTAAATGCAGCCTGTCTATTGGAATCGCTCACGCAGTGCCCTAGTGGATAAAAGAGCTGTAAATTTGGTTAAGTGGTTGAAGAATACAAAAAAAAAAAAACGTTCATACGGATATATCAGTTAAACAGTTAAACTCATCAGTTATCAGTCATCAGTTAAACTTTTACTAGAGGCTAGAGAAGAGAATTGTCGTATGAAAATAAGACACAAAACAATCGACTTTTTTTTTTTACCAGCACGAAGTTAATTGTTCGAAAATCGCAATGCGAGACTAAACAATTTTTCAACTCGCTGTGTATGATCTTATCATATTCTGTTTATATTGAGACAAACCTATGTTGCATTGGCTGAACTGTAGCAAAAAATGCAGTATGCGATATTGTCGTTATGGTTACCTATCGCAAAATAAACGCAAAATAAATGAATAGCCCCAAAAAAGTTATGGATAAATGTATGTAAGGAGGCTTATTATCATAACTTTTGATATCGTTTCAAAAAGCCTAGACTTGACAGTCAGGGAATTTGGTGGATATCGGAACGAAGGCCGTGAACTGCAACACTCGGTGAGTTGAAGCTAGTACGCGAATCACATGAAAGTTTGCGTTATCAACTCAAGCAATAGGATCATTATCAAGCTGCTATGAAGTTCCAAATTACCTAAAGAAACGTCTCGTTGAAAAGAACAAGCAGGCATGCACTTCGGAAGAAGATTTGTGCGGGCAGTTCATCAAGCGTAACAAGGAATGCTAAGACTTTGACTTCAAACGGCGGACCAAGAGAACTAAATTCAAGTACAACTTCAAGTAACACTTCTAAACTAATGCAGCCGTCAGCGGCAGTACGTAACAGAAAAGGCATATTCATATCTACATGATGAGGTACGTCAGGTTATAAATCGGTTGCCTCTCTTTCCCTCCCCGAAAGTTGCCCAACTAGCAACGGAGTTGCTGTTATGTTCACAAGAAACACGTATGTTCTACTAGAATCTCAATACGTACCGCTAAGGTGTCGTGCCGCGAACTGACTATGCAGGGATAACGACAGAAGCATCCTGACAGACGGATATGCGGCGATCAAAGGTGGAATCAGCACTACGACGAACACCGGGAGCAACAACGAGCCAACTCCCACGTTGAGGATCGTAAAGGACGCTATCCAGCAACTCAGGAACAATAAGTCAGCAGGTAAGAATGGTATCGGAGCTCAATATAGGCCCAGGAAAGTTGGCCACTGTCTGCCCCGGTTTGATAGCCAGGATCTAGGAAACCGAACAGCTGCCGGAGGAGTAGAAGGAGTCGTTTGCCCCATTTATGTACAAGAAAGGTGATAATTTGGAGTGCAAGAACTTCAGAGTGATTGCAATTCTGCAAGCCGCCTACAAAGTGCTATCCCAAATCAACTTCCGTCGTTTCAAGTCGGCTTGGTTGACGGCCGCCCGATTACGGATCAGATCTTCACTGTGCGGCAAATCCTCCAAAAATGCCGCGAACACCAGGTCCCAACGCATTACCAGTTCATCGACTTCAAAGCGGCGTACGACAGTATCGACCGCACAGAGCTAAGGAAAATCATGGACGAAGACAAGAAGGCTCTCATGCCTGCTGTTCAACATCGCCATGAAAGGTGTTATTCGACGAGCCGGGTGCAACAGCCGGGGTACGATTCCCAAGTAACACAATTTGTTATAATTCTGTATATAATACATGTTTCATACAAACATCCATGTTTCGTTTCAAATATGGGAAACGTATTTTCATACACTTATATAACCGAAAAAGCGCAAAAAATGGCGGCTTATAAAACATCTTTGATGTTACTGAAGATGTTTTTCAATACATTATTATATCATAAAATTATGTATCGAATATGTTCTCAGCAACATCATAACAACTTACTTATTGCTGGCACGAAATTAATATTTATTAGCCACGCACAGAAAATAAATATGGCATCTATTATAAATGCAGTATTTAGTGATGGCTCAAAATAATTATCGGGCCTTACATTTCGTTTGTAATTTACCATCTCGATGTTTGGGCACTATGACTTAATTTCATGTGCCGTTCAAAATTTATGGTGAAATAAGCACTTTTCCTCATCATAAATTCATTCGCTTTCCATCGGATTGGAAATAAGAAGAAAGTTTTTTGACATCTCTGTGGTTTGTAACAAATTTTCAAACACATTTTCAGACATGCAACATGGTGGCTTCTTGTCAAAGTACCGTCAGAATGTTTTGGGATATTATTTTCAATTATGATGTATAAATGATGTTCTTTTAGACTGTAGAATAGACCATTCCCGTGAAATTTTTTTATGCGTTCAACGGTTTTCCGCCAATTTATAGAGCAAACTTTCCCAAGGAACCCATATGTTTTGAGGCCTCTAACTATTGAAAAACAGTGAAAAACCTGCGAAGTAGCACTTTAGCTCTACTGTCTCCTATTAATTATTTCACCCCAATTTCCATTGCACCCCAACTTTCTCTATGCCTCGACCACAGCGATGTGGTGAGTTTTTTTTTATCAGCAAACTGTCAAAGTTTGTTTTGTTTTGCATCCAGTTTCAGTTTTTCTCATTTCCGCGTATCGAAAAAATCGACGGAATCGACGTTTCACCATGTACGATTCGGATTCCGTTGGCCCTGTTTCCCGGATCCGAGAGCAGCACATCGAGAACCTGGATATTTAAGTAGATGCCAAGATTGCATTTATTGTTCGTCGCCAGCCATCAATCAAACCGTGCCTGCGGAGGAATCAAGTCGAGCCATTTTCAAGCCTCATCTAGTTAAGAACCCGGTGGCGGTGGAGCGGCTGATGAAGCCAACGGTATGCTGATCTATAACCAGGAAGCAGGTTCATCTGACGGAACCGAAAGCGGAACAGTTCTATCGAGGCCACGGGAGTATTTTTTCTACCGGAGGCTGATTTCACTGAGTGGCCCGCTTGAGGTGCTGGTTGGTGCTGTCGGGTCGAGAGAAAATGTGAAAAATAGATGACGAGAGGTGATGAGACCGACCTGAGAGGACCGACAAAAGTGTATAAACCATCCAACCCTGAATGCATAAGGAGTTTATATAGACTGACAGAAATGCCAGTCATTGTTCTGAATCGGTAGGATCCTTCTTGACCGAGGTGGCAATACGAAATCAGTAGCTTCCTCCAAACAAGACCACCACAAATAATTACGAGTGAAACCGGCATCATCGTCAAAATATCAGAAGGACATAACGAAGTTTGAGGAATCTTCATGGCGTGGCGAAGGCCCCGAGAGTCGTTCCAAAAAATGGTTGCATTTTCGTCGGGGCTTCAACCTTTTCGGAGTCTCGGCGAGTTCAGCATATGTTGTATGTTTTAAGCAGGTTACGATTGATAATCGACCGACGGAGAAAAAAACATTTTGTGGCAGCATATGAAGGCTTTTTGAACAAACGGAGAAACGCGGAAGGAATTTTACGGTTGCTGGATAATAGATAGTTGCATTCGTGCAGCTGGTGAAGGCTGAAGTAGACCATGGTGCATTTGATTTTGAACAATATTTCGGGAGATGTGATACATATTACCAAAGTTTGCAATAATCTAATGATTCGAGTTAGGCGTCGTCCTAAAATCTACGTTAAGCTTTGACTTGATCTTGATCTGTTAGTTTTCATCCAAGGAAGGATATGAGGCAAAAAACTTTGATTGAGATTTTTTTAAAAATCGATTTTTCATGCAATTTGCGTACGGGGACTTCCCTGGCCAAGTTCACAGGGGTTGACGGTATTAAAGTGAAGGAGTTTTATTTTAATTATTGTAATGTAGTGTTCTTTAGTTAAACATATCACCTTTTAACACTTTAATGCGCCTCCGACGGTTCATCACGAACCGGCTGCTGCTGATGGAGTATGGCTGATCATATGCATCAGACATGCTCGATAAACACGGAGGAACCGCCGGGGCTCATTAGAGTCTATACCCAAGCAATAGTTCCATGTCGGTTGGATTTGAGAAGGTTTTGATGATCGTTACAAATCCTCATAAAAGTATTATAGGATTTGTGACAGGTTTTGGAACCTTTTACAGCCATCTGACTTCAAAATGTTGTTTGGGCTCTATTTCCCACGTTTCTCGGTTGATTTTGATTAGTAATTTATTAATGTCATAGTCGCTTTTTCGAATTTTTACAATGTTAGTTGGTCATATTTTCTTTATAAAGCAACTAGCTGTCCCGGCAAACGTCGTACTGCCTGCCTACTGTGTTTTTTTTTGACGTACAGCTCCTTAGGGACGTCCCCCGCAAAGTCATCTGTACGGGAGCCTCCCGTTCCAGAGACGGGAGAGGTCCCGCACCAAGCTAAGAACCTTCCCCGGCCCCAAAAATACTCACATACAAAATTTCACACCGATCGGTCCAGTAGTTTTCGAATCCATAACGGTCAGACAGACAGACAGAAAATCATTTTTATATATATAGAATCAAATCGACCAAAGAATTAATGGGAAGGAGAATTGCAGCACTTAATTGTGCTGATAGATTCGAAGCTAACACATTCACATTTTCTCAACGAAAAACGGCAATTATGTAAGATTTGTTCCGTATTCATATTTGCTCCATTTCCATACTGAGTAAACATTTTTTTGTTTTTTTTTTTCTAGGTTTCTAGTTGCACTCTGAATAGAGTTGAAACCTCTACACTAGACCCGAAGATAGAAAAGAGAACGTAATCTTTCAGAAGCAGTTTGCCAGCCGTACGCGTAAAATGATATCCA
Organism: Aedes albopictus; assembly: GCF_035046485.1. Lineage (NCBI taxonomy): Eukaryota > Metazoa > Arthropoda > Insecta > Diptera > Culicidae > Aedes > Aedes albopictus. Next base: position 445,013,160 of record NC_085138.1, on the reverse strand, counting down.
TTAAGACACTGTTGCCTACTGACTCAGAAAGTTACGGTAGAAGGTTGGAAAGTTTTCAATTGGTCAGTCAGTCAGGATTTGCCTATGTAGTGTTATGGTCACACGGTTTGTGTTTGTCGTCTTGTTCGATTTTGTGGTATGGTTCAATATGTTTTTCTTCTCGTTAAGTCAGTGGTCGTATGTTTGTTTTTTCATCGAATCAATCAAACCCTGTATGTTAAAATATAGTCGATCCTGTGTCAAATTGTTTTGTTGATTTCGCTAATCGTTTCTACTTCTCTGTGTTCATCTCTTGTGTCCTTAAATTGTCATAGGTCCAAAATCCACAGAAACATGCAACTGAACTTCTGATATTTTTCTGTTGGTTCAAAATACCATCTAAGAGATTAACAAAAATACGTCAAGTTGGTCAGTTGATTGCAATAAAATTTTAAAATGATAAAGATTGCTTGTCAACTATTATGTATTCGTCTCCCTACAAATACTATGAAAAATGTTCAAATTCGTTCAATTGTCCTATCGGTCCTACCTAGATAAACCATGTCATTTTCTCAAGCGTAGCCTAGAAATGTCAACCTAGTCATACACAAGTAACGTTGTTCAGTTAATAAAAAGCAGTCAGCTTTTGTCCAAAATGTCACGTCGAACGCATTGACGTCAACAATGCGTTTAAGTGTTCGCACGTTAGCTTCGAATCTATCAGCACAATTAAGTGCTGTAAATCTCCTTCCCACTATTAATTCTTCGGTCGATTTTAATTGCTTTATTAAAAAAAAAAATATGACCAACTAACATTCTAAAAATTCGAAAACGCGACTACGACATTAATAAATTACTAATCAAAATCAACCGAGAAACGTGGGAAATAGAGCCCAAACAACATTTTGAAGTCAGCTGGCTGTAAAAGGTTCCAAAACCTGTCACAAATCTTACAATACTTTTATTAGGATTTGTAACGATCATCAAAACCTTCTTAAATCCAACCGACTTGGAACTATTGCTTGGGAATAGACTCTAATGAGCCCTGGCGGATCCTCCATGTTTATCGAGCATGTCTGATGCATATGATCAGCCATACTCCATCTGCAGCAGCCGGTTCGTGATGAACCGTTGGAGGCGCATTAAAGTGTTAAAAAGGTGATATGTTTCACTAAAGAACACTACATTACAATAATCAAAATGAAACTCCTTCACTTTAATACCGTCAACCCCTGCGAACTTGGCCAGGGATTTCCATACTGAGTAAACATTTTATAAATTTATTTGGAAAATAAAAAAACTTTACGATTTGAGTAGTCCCAAAAAAAATATTAACACAGAGATCTGAGTCAACAGAATTTACTTAGTTTTATTCATATGGCCTATTGGCTAATTTGCCGATATTTTTCATTTTTTTCGTCATGGAGTATGTTTTAACAGGTATACTAACTGGATGAACTTTATTTTAAGGACAAACGTCTTTGAATCCCAGTTCAACGATGCACCAGAACATCAAAAGCACAAATCTCAAGATGTTAACAACTACCGATAGTATAACTTTTATTTCGTTCTTGTTCGCTTATCATAAACTTAAAATAAGAAGAATGGATGTGCTGGTGCACGCTTTCGTTCGATTTGTGCATTTATAATCGTGGGTAGGTTCAAAAGTCGGCCATTGTGGTGGTCATCTTTGGGATTATAATGAGCTTGTCCTTAATGGATCACGAAGTTGTTTAGATAAAATGCATCATAAAACCTGTAAAACAAAGTGGTACTCGTTTTGCCCCGTCCTACCCTAAGAGGTAGTTTTAGCAAAAAAACGGAATTAACGGAAACGGATGCACACTACTCAAAACGCAAGAAAAACGACCATTCCCCGGCAGTTCTGGACTCCGGTCCCCCTTGTAAATAAATAGCACCAGCACTAAGACCAGCACCTTCATATTCATTGGGTTCGAGGTTTGTGCGTGTTGGCATTCCCAGTACCAGGGAGCGCTGAAGCACTGGACCGTATCAACAACTCGAGTCACAGGGATAGAGAACAAACTTATTGTACTGTCATTATTATTATTCTTTGTCATTCTTTCCAAGTCTTAACCTAAATACACACGTGTGAAAACAATCCTCCCGGTTGTCCGAGTTTTTCTACCGATTCCGACGTGTCTTGTTGTTGCCACTCTGCTAAGGCCGTTCCCTGGTTCCAATAGGTTATGGGCCCAGAGGTGGATCGTAGGAAACCGGAGTATTTTTCGCGAAAATAGTGAAAGTTTTTGTTCTGGTCGATTGTCGCGGTGGTAGCGGCGGTATCGGCGGCGTCGCGACGGCGTTGTTTTCGTTTTTTCGTGCGTGTGCGGTTTGTCGGGACGGTTTGTTAATTGTGCTGGAGCGGAATGGCAGACGTGGGGAAGTTTACCCTCGCCAAGCTCAACAACAACAACTATGCGACGTGGAAGTTTGAGGTTGAGATGCTTCTCACAAGAGAAGATTTATGGCATGTTTTGGATGAAGCTAAACCCGAGCCGGAGACGGTCGCTTGGCAAAAGGCGGACCGAAAAGCGCGTGCAACAATCGCTCTGAGTGTGGAACCGAGCCAGTACACACTCATCCAGGAATGTAATTCAGCTCGTGAAGTCTGGGACGCGCTTAAAGGATACCACGAGAAGTCAACGACCACTTCTCAACTCTCGCTGCTAATCAAGCTGTGTGATGCGAAGCTCCAGGAAGGCGGAGATGCCGAAAAACATTTGCTGGAAATGGATACGTTGTTTGGTCGTTTGCAGAATGTTGGTCTTACCCTGGACGAGAAGCTGAAGGTGGCCATGGTGCTGCGCAGTATGCCGCAGTCGTATCACTTTCTAGCATCAGCACTAGAGGCACGACCGGATGCTGACATTACAATGCCACTCGTAAAGTCGAAGCTTTTGGATGAATTCCACAAGCGATGTGAACGGGACGGTGCTACTGCTGAACAGGTGCTCAAAACACAGAAGTCAAACAGGACGTGTTTCTTCTGTAAGCAGCCCGGGCACTTCAAAAAGGATTGTCGGAAGTGGCGGGCGACGAAAGCGACTGAGCATGCAACGGAATCTACAAAGAGCAGCAAGTCAAGTAGCGGTCATCCGAGCAAGTTCAAGGCGAAACAAGTAACGAACACCGAAAGGGAGCCGGTGAGCTTTCTCGTGCAGGAGGAGGGGTACGTAAGTCAGTCGTCACCAACGCGAAAACAATCGTGGACCGTTGATAGCGGTGCGTCGTGCCACATGGCGAACAGTGAAGCTTTTTTCGACACTCTGGACGAGTCTAATTGTGTTCAGGTCATGATGGCAAACGGGAATCATACTAAATCTGGTGGACATGGAAGTGGTTGTGTAAAGTGTGTGGACGGCACTGGTCAGCCGGTGGACATTAGGCTGAACAACGTCTTGTATGTGCCAGAACTCGATAGTGGACTAATTTCAGTGAGTAAGATTACGGACAACGGCTATGACGTGCTGTTCAAGCCGAATGTTGTTGAAATTATTGACAAAACGAAGAAAGTGGTGGCGTTAGGTGAACGTAATGGTGGGCTGTATGTTCTGAAGGACCAGGAATGTGCGGCGGTGTCCAAAGGAGGCCATTCGATGAATTGTCAACACACTTGGCACAGGAGATTCGGCCATCGTGATCCAGCGGTTCTCGATCGGATTTTGAAGGAGCAGTTGGCGACAGGAATGAAGCTGGTCGATTGTGGGCAAAAGATTCCTTGTGAGTGCTGCCTTGAAGGAAAGTTTGCTCGTCCACCATTTCCTCAGCAAGCTGAGCGCAAGACCACTCAACCTCTGCAGCTCATTCATACGGACTTGTGTGGCCCAATGTCAACAGTCACCCCAGGCGGCAACAGATACTTTATGGTGCTGATTGATGACTTCAGTCGGTACCTAGTACTGTATCTGCTGAAGGAAAAGAGCGAGGCAAAAGACTGCATCAAAAGCTTCGTAAAAATGGTCGAAACCCAATTTGGCCGGAAACCACAAGCTATTCGTTCGGACCGAGGTGCCGAATTCGTAAATAAGGAGCTTAAGCAGTTTTACAGTGATGAAGGCATTCGGATGGAGCTCACAGCCGGTTATGCCCCTCAGCAAAATGGCGTTGCTGAGCGCCGGAATAGATACCTGCAGGAGATGGCGGTGTGCATGCTGCTGGACGCCGGACTTGAGAAACGGTATTGGGGCGAGGCAATTGCGACTGCCGGGTACATACAAAACAGAATGCCATCAAGATCTGTCGGTAAGACCCCGATGGAACTCTGGAACGGCCAGAAACCGGATCTGAGTGGGCTGAAGGTGTTCGGATGTGACGCTTACGTTCACATTCCGGATGCAAAACGCAGAAAATTGGATAACCGTGCTGAGAGGCTGAAGTTCGTCGGATACGCCTGTGGATCGAAGGCGTACAGGTTCCTGAACATGCGTACGGGGAAGATCATTATCAGTCGTGATGCGAAATTCCTTGAGCTCGGTGTTGAGTCTCAGGAGGAGCAGAAACCGGAAGTGATGCCATCTTCAACGGAATCGTTGGCGGTGCCGGTGTTCGACGACGGCGACAACATGGAAGAAGTGAGTGAAGATAAAGATTCGTCGGATACCGAAGAAGATGAAGTGTTCAGTTGTGAAGAGCCAGATGGCGAAGAAACTGAGAATGAAGTGAGTGCTACAAGGCCAAAAAGAAGCACCGCGGGTGCTTTGCCGAAGAAACTTGATGACTATGTGGTGGGCGTGGCAAAAGTTCGGGCAAAGGTTGAGGAGCGTGACCCAAGGGGTTATAAGGAAGTGTTGAAAAGTGAAAATAAGAAAGAGTGGCTCAAGGCAATGGACACCGAATATGAATCGCTTATGGCAAAAGGTACGTGGCATCTCGTTCCTTTGCCAACAGGACGCCGAGCAATCGGATCGAAGTGGGTGTTCAAGCAAAAGAAGGACTCAAATGGTGAAGTTATGAGGTTCAAAGCTCGCCTGGTAGCCCAGGGCTTTGAACAACGTTACGGTGAAGACTTTGATGAAGTGCATGCGCCTGTTGCCTTACAACAAACATTGAGGGTGCTACTGACGGTAGCTGGCCACAAGAAACTAATAGTGCGACACGTGGACGTTAAGAATGCATATTTGAACGGGAAGCTCGAAGAAGACATTTTTATGCACCAACCACCTGGATATAGTGTAGCGGGCAAAGAAGAGCTAGTGTGTAAACTGGACCGCAGCATTTACGGACTAAAGCAAGCCGCGAGAGTCTGGAATGCGACAATCAAGAAGGTGCTCATCGGACTCGGATTTCAGCAATCGGAGGCGGATGCTTGCCTGTTCAGCATGCAACTGTCTAACGGTGAGTGGATTTACCTTTTAATATATGTTGACGACATGATCTTGGTGTGCCGCAATGGAGATCACATCGAAGCTGTCGAGGAAGCTCTGCGAAAGCATCTGGAGATCTCTTCTCTCGGGGAGATAAAACAATTTCTCGGAATCAACGTTTCAAAGGACGCTAAGGGGATGTACATGCTGAGTCAGAAATGTTTAATTCGTGAGGTAGCGGGTCGATTCGGGCTAACGGATGCAAAGCCTTCGAGATATCCGATCGATCCAGGATACTTTCGTTCTGGTGACGGAGAGAAGCTTCCAGACAACAAACAATATCACCAATTGGTGGGCGCTCTACTCTATATTTCGACTAACTCACGACCAGACATTTCAGCGGCAGTCTCAATTTTGAGCCGCAAGACCAATAGCCCAACACAAAGAGACTGGTTAGAGCTAAAGCGTGTTGTGCGATATTTACTCGGGACCCAGGACTATCAACTGAAGTTGGACAGCGATCGTTCGAAATGCTTAGAGATGATTGGGTACAGCGACGCGGACTGGGCTGGTGATACAACCGACCGGAAATCCACTAGCGGGTTCCTATTCCAGTTAGGCAAGGCGAGTGTCAGTTGGGCTAGTCGGAAGCAAGCGTGCGTAGCGACGTCGACGATGGAAGCCGAATACGTCGCTCTTTCTGAAGCAGCTCAAGAGGCGACCTGGCTCCGAAGACTGTTGGCAGAACTTGGACATGCTCAACGACAACCGACAGTTCTATACGAAGATAATCGCAGTTGCATCGACTTTGTATCACTGGAGCGGCAAAACAAAAGGAGTAAGCACATCGATACCAAGTATTACCACGCCAGGGATCTCTGTAGTCGTGGGGTCATCCAATTACGATATTGCCCGTCAGAACATATGGTTGCAGACGTTTTTACGAAACCCCTCGGCGCTATGAAGATGAAGTTGTTTAAGGAGAAGCTCGCTGTGTGTCCAGAAGGCCAATGAAGACATCCAGTGATCAGCGAGGAGGAGTGTTGGCATTCCCAGTACCAGGGAGCGCTGAAGCACTGGACCGTATCAACAACTCGAGTCACAGGGATAGAGAACAAACTTATTGTACTGTCATTATTATTATTCTTTGTCATTCTTTCCAAGTCTTAACCTAAATACACACGTGTGAAAACAATCCTCCCGGTTGTCCGAGTTTTTCTACCGATTCCGACGTGTCTTGTTGTTGCCACTCTGCTAAGGCCGTTCCCTGGTTCCAATAGTGCGTTTGTGGATGCCGCAGTTTTGCAACGGATTCGGTGCTCTCCTGGTAGGTATCAGCTATTTGCGGGCCCGCTCTAATGCTTCCACGATGTACGAACGGAACAGCTCCTGGTGCAGCACGTAGGCGCTCACGTCTCCGGCATCCAGTTAGCGAACCTCCGCTCCTGGCCAAATATCCTCCAGCTCCAGCAGCTGCCCGGTGGAATGGAAGTCTTTGGTGCGTACAACAATGATCAGCGAGGTGTCGTACGGGACAAGTTCTTCAAATGAATGCACTCGTCCGTCATGCCGCGCATGAACTGGATCGTTTCCAGTTTCCATCTTGGTCCCGTTCCGCCTTGGTTGTATCGACGAGTTCCTGCTTTTCCAGTGAAGCCACATATTCGTCGATGTGGCGCTTCCATTTTCGGAGTTGCTCCAGCTCATGAACTTGATTATTTTGGCGCCCAGCGATTTCGAGGGAAGGGCTTCCGCCGGTATCTTGGCTTTTACTGCCTTTAGCTCGTCGAGTTTCTCTTGGTTCAGTTCGCAATATGTCTTGACATCCGAGAGCAGCTTGTGCAAGAGGGGCTTTGAAAGATTGGGGACACGTCGTCGGCTTCGTTTATATTCCCGTTCGGGTGTGATTTCGCCGGTTTCACGCGTTGTGGGTGACATCCTGATTTTGTATGCATGGTTGAGTGCGCGAAGAGACATCCATCGGATTGGGTCTTCCGGAACCAAAATGCTCGACTGCGGATGAAACCCTGCTGGTGATCCAAGATCTACAAGTTTCTGGCTGATGTCCTCGGTTTACACGAACGTGATTCAGCCAAAAAGATTAGTGATAGTGATACTGAGGAGCAGGTCGTGAACTGCTCAATGGATTCCCAGCGGACTGTTTCCTGAGGATGAATGCGCACACGGATGTAGGGTGGGATTTCTGCGTAGTGATGATTTTTCCCAAAGGCCGGAATGTGAAAAACACAGAATTCCTGCTGCTTGACATTTGTAACTGTAAACAAACATTGTAAAAAGGGTGAGGTGAATAATAAGTTCACCACCTCATGGACTTATCCACCGATGAACCGAATTCATCGCGGTCCGAGAATTTTGACACTAGAGCGGGGCCGTTCCAATCAGAATTGGACGATTCTGATTGGAACAGACCCCGCTCTAGTGTCAAAATTCTCGGACCGCGATGAATTTGGTTCATCGGTGGATAAGTCCATAGGGCTACCAAAAACTACTTCGCATGATGATTTTGATTCCAAAAAGTGGTGAAATTTCAAGTTTTCAAAAATTTGTATGAAAATTTTGAGTGCATATATCAACAATCTAAAAAAGACAAAACTCATAAAAAATCAATGCCTTTCGAAGAAAAATATAAAAAAGGGGGGTAAGGTCAGACGGGAATGGTCTATTTGTCTTCGTTATCAATAAGGAAATTATATTTTTTCATTACATATTTAAAATGTTCCAGATGGATAATTATTGACAGAAATATCAGTAGATGAACAAACGGCTATATATAAAAATGGTAGTGTGAAACTTTTGAGCAGGCACTGTAATTGGTCTGGCCTGATATACGGAAAAACTCAAAGTTCTAGAAATACGTTCAAATTACGACTATTATACATCTCAATAACATGTTTGTCGAATACCACTAAAATCGAATGAAATACATTGAAAAAACATCATAGCAACGTATTTTGAACATCTACTTCTCAATAGCATACGACGTTGTCATTTTTGGTTTTGGATGACCTGTTTTGAACATAGGTATAACAATAACAAAGTTTGAGTGCGTTTCCTAGAACGAATATTAATTAATTGTTTTAGTATGTTTCGCGGGATCAAAAATAGTGTAAAAACTGTGCTGGTAAGTGAGATTTAGCTGCCACGTAAGTACCCCCAGTGATTTTTAGGTGACGGGAGGCCTGCTTTGCAAATAAATTTGAATGGTGGCGCCCATCTTTCGAGCCATGGTGACTGTGGTCTGCTTGGTGGTCTGTGCCAAGTTTTCTAGAGGCTATTAACATACCCATTTGTAACTAGCGGGATCAAACCGCAAAGCATAAAATTAAAGTTGCTATCGTATTTGGATTGCTTTGAATTTTTAAGTGAAAGAGATGTTTCTTAAATAGTGATCAAGTCAGTGAGAAGAGCTATCAAACTGATAATGTTGTACATTAACGTATTTAGTACGTGAAAACAACGTTTTAATAACATGTTTGAGCTCAAAGGTTATAACTATGTTCTACTGATGTTATACATATCATCTTCAATTGAAGCAAAACGATGACACAAATATCTTGTGTAACCAACGTTAAATTTACGTTATTTCAACTTGTAGTGAGGATGATAACATTTTTCAGTAACTTGTTATTGCCAAACACAGTTATAACATGATTTCAACATAATATGTGTACAAATACGATTATAGTACTATACTACAACGTCTTTTTTGAAGTTTATTCTCAAAGATGTTTTCTGTGTTACTTGGGTTTCTCAAAATTCCTCTAATTCGTCTGTTTTGTGGATGGCAAGGATATCATTATATTATAGAACATTTGGAACCGTACACCAGCCCGAAACGTGTGCAGTAGACCTGTTCACTTTTTTTGACCTACCCGTGTCACATCAAATTACCAATCCACATGCAAAAACAAGGCTTCAGTCCAAAAATGAGCCAAATTGATAAAGGTTTCGAGGTGTATCAAATCGATTTTGTGTTTTTTCGAGCCTTTTCACGAAAATGTACTTCAATATCCAGAAAATTGCACCAAAAAGGTACCGAAAATACCGTTAAAATATAGTTAGAACAATACTATACAACTTTGCTGAAGACACTACGGTATTTAAATTGCGTATTTCAAAGTTATTCAATAATTTTCATTAAAAAATCACCAAAAAATACAATATTTTAACGAATTTTCATGTAAAAGTCTTGTAATTTTACATTGGTTTAGGTGACTAATTTTATGAGCTATTGCTTTAATGTGTTACGAACATTTCGTCCATACATCATTTTAGTGTAGAAATTCGTTTTCATTGACTAATTATCAAAAGTTTGTCACGTTGATACTAAAAATTGTACAGGGTTGCCAGCATGAAATAAAACAAAGTTACCCATGATTTGAACGTCATTACACTTCTTTGTCTCATCTGCATCAGTCTGAATTTGGTGCAGTTGGTTGAGCATGAGATTGTGGATTCGAAGATTCAAGGTTCGAGTCCTGGAATAGCATTTTTTTGCGTCTCGATCCTGCTATAAGTTGATGAAACTACGCACTGCATCTCATTGCAATTTGGCATCATAGCATTGTTTCGGAACCGTAGAATGCATAGTAAGAATGAAGTTTCCCTTCATCGTGTAGTTGTGCTGATTTGTGGGTAGATAGATAACAAGTAAGCTCCACCCATAGTTGTCTGTAAAATGTTGCATCCAGAAGCAGTTCCATCATCGTATTGAATTGTTTTAGCTAAATTGATCATTATCAAACAGATGCTCAATATTTCGCCCAGCTGATCTCGTCGACACGATTTATTGTCAACAAGTATAAACTAAATATGTATCTAGCTAGTCCTGGAATGGGCTTAATTGGCAGGTCCCGATCATTATTATTTGGGAGATTGCGTGTAAGTAATGGCAGATTCATCATCCTAACTGCTACAAAGAAAGAAAAAAAAAGTTTATCATGTATTTGAGAGCTTGAACCTGGGACCTTCTGATCCGCAAGCTCGAGCCTTACCATCTGCACCATTTCTGATACTTAAATCAAAAGACATTAGAATACGATGGCATGACATCTTAATCATGGGTAACTTTGTTTTAATTCGTGCTGGTAACTCTGGGCGATTTTTAGTATCAACGTGGCATACTTTTGATAATTAGTCAATGAAAACGAATTCCTACACAAAAACGATGTATGGACGAAATGTTCGTTACAAAAAGGAGTAATCGCAAATTAATTTAGTCACGTAAAACAATGTTAAATTACATGACTTTGATATGTAAAATCATAAAAATATCGTGTTTTTTCGCGATTTTTTAACTAAAATTGTTGAATAACTTCGAAATACGCAATTTAAACACCGTAGTGTCTTCGGCAAAGTTGTAGAGAATTGTTCCGACTATATCCTAACGGTATCTCCGGCATCTTTTCGGAGCAATTTTGTGAATTTCTGAGTAAATTTCTGTGAAAACGGCTAAAAAAACACAAAATCGATTTGATACACCTTTAAATCTTCATCAATTTGGCTCAATTTTGGACTGAAGAGTTGGTTTTACATGCGGATTGATAATTTAATGTGTCACGGAGAATCGGAGAAAAAAAGTTTCAAAGTGAACAGGTCTAGTGTGCAGCAATAATGGTCGGACTCTGATGGTGAATGCGTCAAGAACGAAGTATATGCTGGCTTGCAGAACCGCGAACCTAGCGCAAGCCTACACGCTTAGAAATTCTGAAACTTGCACGAAACGGAATCACCAAAGAACGTAAACGTTTTCAAGACTGAATCACAAATTGGACTCAATTTTACGCGCATCATGTAAGTGCTGGTTGGCTGCATTAGATGTCAACAAATTCGTTTCACCAGAATCGTGGGATCGGTATCACGTGCATCACCCATCTTCTTACTCGGTGAAATAGCCGAGAGGTAAGAGATGTGGCTCACGATCAACAGATCCGCTGTTCGAATCCATGCATGGCATTATTTTACTTTTCTATGTTTCATCTGTCAAATCGGTAGCGATTGCTAAATGCTAAGAAAAATTAAGTTTTATTTTAGGGTGTCTTGAAAGACGCAAATTTACATGTTTCAACCTCTAAATTTGTGTTTTTTTTAATGCTCGTATACGTCAGGTTCAGCACACTTAAAATTACATGACATTTTCTAGGTGTGTAGATAGCAATGTTACGACAGACTGGAAAACTTTCAAGGTGGAGGAAGACTTCGTCTTTCTCGGATTCTAATTAACGGCAGAAAATGCACCATGTACAAAACTCTATTAAGACCGGTGGTCCTCTACGCACACGACGCACATGGACCGTGCTCGAGGAGGACCTGCAAGTACTCGGAGTTTTCGAGCTACGTGTACTAAGGACGATCTTGCGCGGTGTGAGAACTTCCGAACCGATCACAATTCTTAATGTGGCCTACAAAGTGCTATCGCAGATCATTTTCCGTCGTCTTTTACCCAGAGTAAATGAGTTTATGGGAAATTATGAAGCCGGCTTCCTTGACGGCAAATCCATGATAAATATCGTGAACTCTAGGTTCAATCTGTTCATCGACTTCAGGGTGGCGTACAACAGTATTGACCACGCAGAGCTGTGGAAAATCACGGAGGAGAATAGGTTTCCCGGGAGCTCACTAGACAAAGCGACGATGGACAGTGTAAAAACTGCTTATGGCACAGTGTTCAAAAGTTTTTCTGCATGTTGAAAAGCGTCTTTTGATAAAATTTAATTAATGATTAATCCACCTAGAAGTGAGAATGTGAACTATCCCCAAAACTTTTTTTTCAGGATAGCTTCAACAGATAAATTCCTAGAGTTTTGTAACCTTCTACAAACTTGTACAGGACATTAAAATATACATCTCTTTCAAAGGCACAAGGTCAACTTTCACCTTAAGTAACTATTTCCGACCCAAAATGGCGCAGATGGCTCAGTCGGCAGTTGAAAGATTAGAATCTTCACTATCCCTTGAGAGTGGAATCCCAAGTGGGCAATACTGGGAAAGGTGGTTCAAAGACAAAACGAAAACTTAATATTTTGCCTGTAACAAAACAATAATATGAAAGCCCGCAGTAACTTTCACTGCATTGTGTAATTTCCGGAAATATTTTTACTACATTTTTGTTTTAAACAGCATTTTGATTGATGATTTAGAATCCCTATTGTTTATTATCAGTTGATCAGGCAATTTCTGATCAACTTGAGTTTTCTTTTTTATCAAGTGAATGATAATCAGGTAACAGGACATGATATCATTTTGTTATCCACCTTAGTTCTGGTACAGGCACTGATGATGCACTACGTTGAAGCTTTTTCTTCTACTTTATCGAAGATGAAGCGAAGAGCACGTGATGTTGTTGCTGTTGTTCCTAATCGGTGCATCAGAGGGAAAGTCTACTATTTGCTGCCATGGGTCGTTTACCAGATGTTCGTTTCATTAGAGTAGATGCTCAGAAGAGGGCCAGTGTCAACGGACGGGTTGCATCTGATTGATGAAAAACTTTTCGCCAGCAGTTGGGTATTGAACCCATGACTATTCGCTCGTAAAGCAAACGTGCACGTTCTCATGACCACTAAGCCCCAGTAATCGAACCTATTAAACTCCAGGAAGAATTAATAATGCATCCTTAAAGCAATTTCTAGAGGAATTCCTGAAAAAATTCTTAGAGGAAGTCACTGAAGGAATTCCAAAAGAATGCAAGTGGAAATTCCAGGACAAATTTGATATGCCGGAAAACTCTTGAAGAAAATTCTAGAGAAATTTCAGGAGGAATTTCTAGAAGTATTCTGAGAGAAATCTAAGGAGAAATTCTTGAAGGAATCCCGAGAAGAATTCATTAAGGTATCCCGGGAGGAATTTTTGAAGGAATCCTGGGAGGAATTCCTGGAGATATGTGTGGAGTAGCTATTGATGGAGTTCTTGGTGGAATATACCTGGAACCCTTGAAGCAACTACTGGTAGGCCTCTAGGGAATCCTGAAGATATTTCTGGATTCGTGATAGAATTTGTGTAAAAATCCCTGAAGACGTCCGGAAAGGGACCAAGTAAGATGATCCCGTACAGAATTGTTTTTTTTTAGAAAAGCTGCTATCAATCATTTTTGCGGTTTTGTCGAAGACGTCAACTTGGTATCTTTTTGCTGGACTAAGATTATCAGTAAAACATTATTTTCCCCTTTAGCACCAGCTAGTAGAAACATGTCTTACTAATAACTCCATCAACCTGCAAATGCTTAGTCAGACGAACATCTTTGGAGAAAACACCAAATTTAAATCTTTTCGTTGGTGTACAGAAGCGCCATCAAGTGAAACAATTTTGAATCAGAGAGTAGAAAAACTACCGTAAACCGGGGTCAAATTGATCTTCGGGTCGAAATTGATCACACGTTTTTCGGTTAGGTTTAGCATATTTTAAGTAATTTCCTTTCAACTATCGTGCAGTTGGGAACCGATACTAAACGATACTTGGAAGCTGTTTGAAGAATGTTATATCTAACAGAAAATCGCCTGATCAATTTCGACCCGGAGATCAATTTGACCCCGGTTTACGGTACTCCTTCTGAATCGCATCCAAAAACTTCTTCGGTGGGTGTTTCCTGAAACTTCTTCTGGCGATTACTACGTAAAGCAATGCCAGCAGCGAATTTGTCTAAATTTCTTCCGGAGGCGAGATTCTTCCTGAAATTCCATATCGGGATCTCTCTTGAAATTCATGCTGGGGATTTCTTTAGAAACCCTACCTGAGTATTCCTCCAGAATTTTTTTTTCTAGAATTTGTTGGGCTTCATGGCCGTGCACCGTTAGTGGCGCCATCCGTCTAGGCATTTCGTAAGCCTCGGACTGTGGGTTCGATTCCCGCTTCAGTCGTTGAAAACTTTTCGTCAAACGGAAAATTCTCCTCTGGACCACTGGGTTTTTTGTGTGTTGTTCGTTGTATCATGTTTGTGATCGTTCAGTCTGTGCAACCTCTGGTTGAAGACGGTGTAGTGTCCTTTATTAGAGAAATTCTCTCAGAAATTCTTTGTAGGAATGTTGTTTTAAAGGAATTCCTACAGAAGTTTACTTTGGGATTAGTGCGAGAATTCCTTCTGGGACGGATCCCAAAAGGAAGTTCTGAATAAATGCCACAAAGAACTCATGATGGAATCTTGAGATGATGGAATCGTACGACTTTACCTAGAGAAACCCGGAAACAATCCTAGAGTAGTCCCAGAAACAACTCTTATATTATTATTTGCTTTATTAGGGAGATTTTCAGCCCGAGGCTGGTTCATCTCCAAACAACTCTATGGGGAAACCTAAAAGTAGCTCTGGAGGACTTTCAAGAGATTTCCCAAAGGTATCCCAGAAAAAAAAAACTCTTCGTTAATGAAATCCCAAAGGAACTTCTGAAATACCTGTGGTGGAATTCCTGGTGGATTTTCAGGGAGAAATTTCAATATGAACATCTGTGAAATCCTCAGATGAAACTTATTCTTATTCTTCTTCTTGGTGTTACGTCCCGACTGAGACATAGCCAGCTCCTCAGCTTATAAACTAAGAGCTTCCTCTGTCCATGACCATTTTGCATGTGTATATCCAAAAAAGTTAAGAAAATTTCTTTTACAAAAAGTTTCTGGACCAACCGGGAATAGAACCCGTCACTCTCAGCATTAAGAACGCCAAGAAAAATCAGCCAGAAATTTCATCTAAGGATCCCTATAGGAATTCCTTCCGTAATTTCTTCCAGAAACTCTCGTTGGCAATTCATTCACGAATGCTTTCTGAGAATTTCTAGAGATTCCTTTATGGTATGTGGACATGAAATTGCTTTGGAAGTTATTTTACAGAAGTTCATTCGAAGATTCCTTTTAGAATTCCTCCTCCGAAAGGAGTAAATAAATTCTTTCTATTGATTTCTCCAGGAACTTCTGAAGTATGTAGTCCTTAAAGAAACCCCAGGATAATTCTAAGCAACAAAACTCAAGGAGGGTTCCCAGAAGAACTACTGAAAAATTTTAAGGAGAAATTCCTGACAGGTTCCAAGAAGTAGAACAGAAAAACGTATCCCAAAAAGATGTCCCAGCATGAGCATGTCATGATGGAATCGGACGAGTTTACCGCGGGGAACTCGAGAATATTCCTAGAAGAATCACAGAAACAACTTCTTAGGGAAACCTAGATGAAGCTCTGGAGGACTTTAAAGTTATTTACTAAAAGTATTCCAAAATAAATCACTAGAGGGACCCGTAGAGGGATTCTTGGAAGAATCTCATACTTAACTGAAGGAAGAATTCTTTGATAAACTTCTAATGGAAATCTCAAAGGAACTCTTGTAAAATTTCTTGAGGAATTTCTGGCGGATCACGTGGATTGCGTAATCATATTTTGGAGTTTCTTCTTGAGGGAACTCAACAAACATACTTTTTAACGAATTCTAATGCCTAGAGTAATCTCAAAAGAACTTATGGGAGAAGCCCTCACGATTTCCTAAGGCTGTCTCAGAAGTAACTCATACTGCAATTTCAGTAGGAATCACCGAAGAACTAGGTAACTCCGAGAAGAATCTCTGGGAGAAATTGCTGCAGAATGTTTGGGATGATATTCCGAAGAAAATTACGGACAAATCCAGTCGAAAGATTCAAGAGTTGAAAGTGGTTGGCGCGCAAGGTTATTTCTACTTGTTTGTATCGATTAAGGCCTCCTAATTGTCTAGTGAATAAGGCTTTATTCAGAGACGGTAGGTTTGATGACCGATCTCAGCGTAACTTGTTTGGCCAGTATGAGGATCTTAGTATTTGTAACGCCACAACTGATACTAAGCCTGTTGTACAGACTAAACATACATTAACAAGAGGGTACGGACAACACATATGTATAACGCAAAGTCAAAGAGTGAAGAATTTTCCGTTTGTCGAATAGGGTTTCCTCGACTGGAGCGGGAATCGAACCCACACTCGGAGGCTTACAGACATGAGCGAAACTACCGGGGGTGTCGGGGGTGCCAGACTCTAGGGGGTAGTTTAAATGTATTGCTGTGAGATTTTTTTTCTGTTCGGATGAGCCACTGCGACCAGCATTTAGATCTTTTGTGGCAATACCTGTATCCTTAGTATTTAGTGCATGCCGTACTACTCCATTGTCATTGAGAGGCAATGGAGCATCGATTTCTGTACAGATCTTGTTTTGTTACCTCAGAGGTTCGAGAAATCGAATGTGATGAAAAAGTACCGTTTTCACAGGGAAATAAATCCTAGCGAAAGTGCGCCCTTAATCATACATGATCGATTATATTTCTGAGAAAAACAAAACGGTAGAACTGATATTTGTCCATGCATCGAAACTCTGGCTTCATCCGTGTCTTGCTCCTAGTTTAGTCCCAGGGCAACATTGAAAATCCCGGGGCTTTAGGCTAGTTGCAAAACGCTGACAAATTAGAGAATGTGTTTGGTAATAAGAACTCACGTGAGTCCTTGTATCACCAGTACTTATCAGTCCTTAGTAGGTTATTACGCAATTAGATACGCAAAGCATGTTTATTTTCCTCACATCAAGTGTAGTCTCGGCGAGGACAGACCGAGTCTTTAACTATACGTAAGGCAAAATAAATGCAATCTTAGAAACTGTCACTAGTATCAAGGGCTTTGTACCATGAATCCTTATTACCAAAACGCATTACCCTAGCTTAACAAGCTGAATGTCACCAGGGGTGTCCGGCCATTTGGCCGAACGCCGTTTGGCCGAATGCCGTTTGGCCGAACGCCATTTGGCCGAATGCCATCTGGCCGAATGGGTCATTTGGCCGAATGCCGTTTGGCCGAATCGTGATCAAAAGAATTCAGAAGAAGTCTTCGACGTTCTAATTCCCAATATGATCATCAGAAATATTTCCTTCTTTTAATAATAGGCTATTCTTTCTAGTTTTGATATTCAGTGCTTAGTTGGCGTTAAAACTGCCTATATTTTATCAAAGACTTTTCCTTCTTTGACTCATAGGCTATTCTTTCAAGTTATACTGAGGCTGGGAACGGGGGCATGGTCACCTAAGTTCATCATTCATTTTTCGGCCAAACGGCATTCGGCCAAATGGCGTTCGGCCAAATGACCCGGAACCGTCACCAGGGTTCAGTTTGGTAGATCTTACTTCATTACGCAACCCAAAAGGGAGATCTACCCACGTTACGGGATCCGTTAAAGATCGAGCATGTTTTAAACCCCCTCAACTATTCATCCCTCAGCACCGGTTGCCTGACATCTTGGATTGGGGTTCCCTGTTTGGTGGACTTTTACCCCCGGAACAGGGGGTCCGTAGTGCTATTCTAAGCCGGCAACTACACGGGCATTGCTGTGAGATATGGGGCGATAACTGATGAACGGATGAACTAATGAATATTTGTTTGTAATGCACCCCTTGGCAAAAAAAAATCGTAGTTTCGCCAATGCTTACAGAATGTCTAGATGACTGACGCCGCTAGCTGCATGGCCACGAAGCCAACATATACTCAATAATAAAATAGGAGCCAGAGTGAAAAATGCCAACATAAAGAAAATATGAATTAAAATATGGTTTCCGAAACCACCAACCCCATTTCCCTAATCGAACATTTATTTCCGCCAACGATTCACCAATCCCGCCTCACTGTGCAACGGACGCCTGGTAGTTGACCAGCGTTGGCAAGATATACTACCATCGAGAGTTCAGGCTCGGGCTGCTTCGCACGAGGCCATGGCCTCGCATATGTGCACAACACGTACGTCTCCCGTGGGACCTGAATCGCTTCGGCGTGGGCAGGACTGCCAGATGAGACCCGAACCCCAAGCAGCTCAACAAACGACACACTTTATATACCGCTGGCTGATAAGAACGAAATTCCAGGCAGTTATTGTTCTTCTTGTTCCGTCTGAATTCTTCTTGGTTCACCAGCAGACCCAGCACAACTCTCAGTCCAGCACTTGAGTGTGCGAAGGCTTTTCACCACCTCTTTCCCCACTCCCACCAGGAAAACACTGGGCACTATTGTGATCCCTCCCCCACTCCGTTCGACTACACTCACTTTTTGGTTTCGCAATGCACAGCAAATATGGCTCCGGGAATCACTTTTATGAATTTGTTTTCACCTCGTATCCACAGGAAAATGCCCCACAGAATGCAAGATAAATCTCAACAGCTTGTACGTGAGATAAACAATGATTCCAGCCACGACAAACCCTTTTCTTCTCATCAATACATTACGCTGGAACGCGAGGTGCTTTCGAAATTGATTTTTCCGAACTTAATTTCCCTTCCAAAGCCCGTTTCCGCTACTCGCTGTGCTCTGGTAGAAAACCGCCGCGCACGAAGACAGGATTCCCGAATGTACTTCCTGTTTCCTCGTTCACACCGGCAACTCCCGCCACATGTCCATTCCACCCAACCGTGAAACGGGAACCCAAAACACACCATCCACCAATCGGCTCCACCACTTCGATTAACAACTGACCCTCGTCAATGGGAAAAATGCACCACGCTCACTCGCAGCACACGACGCGACGAATTCTAGCTGCACCTACTTTCGACCCCGTCTGTTGTTCATTCAACACTAAACGACCAAACACCGCCAGTTAGATAGCCCAGCACCTTTGCATCCACTCACTCACGCTCCCACCGCCGACGACGGCGACGACAACGACGATGCGCGCATGTTCATCACTGTTTCCGCGCTCGGGATGAACTTGTGTTCCCACCCACCCAAACACTCCAGACAGATCCGGTGAGTGACCGACAACCAACAACCACCCGTTAGCATGCCGTGAAAAACTAGCACCACCCACACGCACACATTCCAGCAGGCTGCTGCTGCTGCTGCTGAGTTATGGCGCGGATGCTCCCCACAGCCTAGAACCGTCAACACCGACGACCGGCTGCGGACCATGTGATGTCGATGACGACGCGCGGCGGCGGTGCTGGCTGGCGACGGGGATGGGGACGCATGGTGGTCCAGCAATGACAAAACAGGTGGTCAGGTTTTCATCCGCTGCTGGTTGTGGGAGCTCACTGAAATGATGCGAAACAGGAAACGAGAGAAGAAGAAGAAAAAAAGCGTTGCAATAAATACTGTGACTTTTGTGGTTTGGGAATGAAGGTGACAGGATCGTGACAGAATCATAAATTTACTAGATTGGGACGGACTGTAACGTATGTGGTGATAAGAGCATTCACTCCAATGGAGTGTTTCTTTGGGAGCACGCTTCGATAGTGGGGATCTGCTCTTATTGTGGCTCTGGAATGCGCGCAATTCAAGGCAAAACACAGCTCGATGATAGAAGATTATTCAATTTTGGTCGAATTTGTTGCTATGGAAATTGAATCACCATACTTTAATTTGCAAATGTGCAAATTAAAGCACGGTGCCTACGGTATTGAGCGGTAGTTGTTAAATGATTGATGCTGGTCACGTATCGTATCGAACTGTCGATTATAAATGGTTAATGGACGTCATACGAGTTGTATCGGTACGGTACGTGTAAGAAAGAAACCATTGTTTGTGTTACGTATTTGGCCATAGTATCGACGTGCAAGCGGTTTTGTTCTCACTTGTGCTAGGGGGGGGGAATAGGGGATGATTGATTCCCCTTTTTATTGAACCCTTAAGATGTCTTTAAAATTGAGCTGTACTGCCCGAAAGCTATATGTACTGAGCATAGAAATTGTATACTGTTGTTTGATGATAGGCAGTGCTGAAAAAATCATTTCGTCATATCTAAATTCCATCTCCTACAGCTCATTTTAGAAGCTGAACCTGAGAATATGGTATATGAAAAACTTGTGCGGCTATACCAGCTCTGCAAGAAAGTCACGGAAAAACCGCTATTTTTTTTTGAATATTTAAGGTAAATGTCACGGACTACCTTTGAAAAATGCCAAATGATATTTACCGTGATTATCATTGGCATATATCTAAGGAAGTCCGTGACATTTACCTTGAATATTCTAAAAATATCGTTTTTTTCCGTGACTTTCTTGCATAACTGGTCTAGCTGTACAAGTTTTTCATGTACAATATTCTGAGTTTCAGCTTCTAAAATAAGCAGTAGGTGATTGAATTTAGATATGACGAAATGAACTTTTCAGCACTGATGGTAGGTACATCGATAAATGGAAACAGTATCTAACGTTTTTAAGCTTGAATTGGTTTATTAGTTCACATGCATTTTCATTACGATTCTGATGTAAACTCAACAAAATCTTGCGAAAGTTTGACTGACCACGAAAAAGGGAAATATGAGTGTGATCAATATAAACCTTCGGTCCATCGCGCTGTTGTACTTTGTACAATACATGATAATTGTCTGCTATTACTTTGTTACCTTGTTTTCTTTTCTTTTGATGCCAAACCCAAATGTATTCTACAAGCAACTTATTTGGAATATTATGAAACCGATTTTGAAAACAGTATAACCCCTTGAAGTGCGGAAAATTGAAAATCGCATTATTAAGAGTGCACTATATGTGATTTTTGGGTCTCCAGATAGCCTAGTGGTTAAGGCTATGGATCGCCAATCCGGAGACGGCGGGTTCGATTCCCGTTCCGGTCGAGTCAATTTTCTCGACTCCCTGGGTATAGAGTATCATTGTACTTGCCACACAATGTTACAAAATTCATGCAATGGCAGGCAAAGAAAGCCCTTCAATTAATAACTGTGAAAGTGCTTCAAGAACACTAAGTTGAAAAGAGGCAGAACTAGTTCCAATGCGAACGTCGAGCCACGAAGAAGAAGATATGTAATATTTTAAAGACAGCTAAATGTCAACTATTATATTACAAAGCCCTAATGCTTTAGGAGATTTTTTTTTATTACCGTACGGGTTTGTGTCAAAAGGTATCTGATTTTCATGAAACTTTTTCCACAGGCAGGAGTCATGGAAAAATGAAGAAAAAAAAATTGAGAAAAATTCAGGGTCACCTATTTTCCCGGAAAACTCAGGTAGAAATTTCTTGTTTTCCCCTGACATTACTTACTTTGAAAAATCATAACTCAAGAACGAAGCATCGTAGAAACAATGTTTTTTTTAGAAAATGAAAGCAAACTTTCTCAGAAATCCAAAAAAAATATGAACTGAACAAAGTTTTTCACAAAATTTTCCACAGTTGAGAAAATTCGTAAAGAAAAGCCGAAAAAAACTATGCCGGAACTCGGGGAAAATTTTCAAAAAAATATTTTAGGGAAGATTATTTCATAGACTTTAATTTCTGAAATTTTAGGAATGCACTTTTTTTTTCGTTTTTGAGTTATGGCCAATTTTTGTTTAAAAATGTCCAAATGTGCCATATAAGCCTTTCTTTGAAAATCTTAGCTCAAAAACGAAGCGTCGTAGAAACAAAGTTTTTTAAAGAAAATAATAACAAATTTTCTCAGGATTCAAAAAAAAATATGAAGTGGAAAAAGTTTTCCACAACATTTTTACAACTCAGGAAAGAAAAAAAATGCATTCCAAAAATTTCAGTGATCAAAGCATCTGAAATCACCTTCTCAAAAATATTTTTTTGAAAATTTTCCACGAATTCCGGCTTTTTTTGAATTTTCTGAACGGTGGAAAATTTTGTTAAAACTTTTTTTTTATTCCTGAGAAAATTTTCTTTCATTTTCATCAAAAAACTTTGCTTCTACGATGCTCCTTCTTGAGATATGATTTTAAAAAAAGAGGAATTCCACGGGGTCATGTCAGTCGATCCTGAGCGACCATTTCAAAAATATCTGAAACTTTGCCCAGTTTTTCAATTTCATCTAAATCGCCATTTTTCGATATTAAACCTTCATATTCTCTCACGACTAACTTTTCAAAAGGGTGTATGCGAAAATAGTTCAATAATATTCTAAAAGCTGTACAGCAAAAACGGATTGTTCGATTGTTATGAATTTTTCAGCAAAGTTAGATAACTAAATGATGATTCCTTAGAAAATATACACTGTAAAAAATTTATTTTTTTACTTTAAAAAATATGATCTTTGTCACAAAAACTCAAATATCTCAAAACCCTATCTTTTTACCAACGTCAATTTTTTAGGGGAAATGGCTCATTATATCAGCTATCTACCATAAAATTTTGGTGATGGTAAACTGATAAACAAAAAAGTTATGACATTTCAAACACTTCACAATTTCAACATTTAGTAACAAAAAAAAATTTTTTTTCTGTGTAAATTATTTCGAGAATTATATTTTGATGCTGATTTTATTGTAAAAGCTACCGCCTGAATTAAACAAGTTGTTTTCATGATATTTTTGTTTGATTATTCATAATTACTATTTGAAACTTAGACGCGATCCAGTCTTGTGATCAAAAATACGCGTATACGTCTAGTTTATCTGCAAAAAAAATACCTCTTAGAGAACATACTTTATGATCGGAAGAATGCGAGTAACTTCAACAACAACAAATGCATGAGAGGTACATACCACAGACAAACAGACGAAACGCCTAGAACAATTTTCGTGAAAATCCATCGCCCAGTTCACACTACCACCACCTGGTGGAAATGTTTCACGAAACACTGCGTTGTGCAATATCGTCATCAGAAGGCGCTAGTGTGAAACGTCAAACGCAAAGAAAAACGATGGGCGCTCTTCTTGTTATGAAAGCCACAACCAAGATTCAAAATGATCGTTGAAGGCGTGGTCAATGAAAATTTCGCCAGTGTTACGTTTGTTTGTCTGTATACATACCTGACAATGCTCACGAAAAAAACAAAAAAATACTACCGCTATGAATATTAAAAATTGTATAGTATTTTTTTTCTTCAGCCACCAACACCAAACAAGTAAGTTAAAATTAATAAGTGATTTTGTTTATTATAATCTAACGAACAAGATGAACAGTCGCTTTCTCAAAGGTCTTCAACTCAACGCTCTCTTGTAGACCGTTTGATGAAAAAAAATGTTCAAAAGAGTTACGAAATCTCACCGAAAGCACCATAGATAAACTGAAAGAGACTGGTTATGCCCAAATGTCCACATTGTGTACAAAATTACGCATTTGCACGTCCTGCCGTCTAGAATTTGACAAACGAGCCATCTGTATATCATCGGTAAAGCAGGGCGTAGGAAGTTCGAAAACGACAACAACTGAGAAATTGCCATCAGCGACATCTGTTTAAACAATTTAATTACGCCCCTTTTCAAAAATGCCCTGTAATATTCTTCAACATCTATACCCATTTCAATATTTTTAACGTTGCCAAACACGCTTTCAACATTCATCTTGAAGAAGAGGGAAAACACTTGTCCTCAAATGTAACAGCAAATTAATGAATAAACGACTAATGCGCGGAGGGCGTGATAAAATCGGAACATTACGGTACATAGTATATTATATTATATGTATATATAATATATAATAAAAACAACTTGTTTTACTCACGCAAGACCATTAACAATAAAATCAGCATCAAACTTCAATTTCCGGCCGAAATAATTTACACTAAAAAAATTATTACTAAATGTGAAAATTGTGAAATGTTTGAATTGTCATAACTTTTTTGTTTATTTTCATGGTAGATTGCTAATACAATGGACCGTTTTCCCTAAAAAATTCAAGTTGGTAAAAAGATAGGGTTTTGAGATATTTGAGTTTTTGTGACAAAAATGATGTTTTTCAATAATAAAATAGATTTTTTTTCACAGTGTATATTTTCTTAGAAATCACCATTTAGCTATCCAACTTTGCTGAAAAATTCATAACAATCGAACAATCCGTTTTTGCTGTGCATATTTTTGAATATTTTTGAACCATTTTCACTTTTGAAAAGTTAGTCGTGGCTCTAAATAAAAATTTGATATCGAAAAATGGCGATTTAGATGGAACTGAAAAACTGTGCAAAGTTTCAGTTCAATAGAAAATCATGAATTAAAAATTTTCCTTAATTTTGATGCTGTTGCTTGGAATCGCTCAAAAGGCTTATATGGCACATTTGGACATTTTCAAACAAAATCGGTTATAACTCGAAAACGAAAAAAAGTGCGTTCCAAAAATTTCAGCAATTAACCTTTGCGTCACCAACGTATTTTGCGCACTCAAAATTTGATGTTCATTTAGCTCTATTTTCTTCAACTTTCACCCGATTTTGACGAAAATTTGACTTAACAACCGGAAATTACTGCCGTATCATAGAATGCATCGGTTGGGCAAGTTGGTTTACCGGTTCCGAATTTATACGGAAACCCAGTGGGGTACGTCGGTTGGCCAAAGTAGACCGCCTTCAAACATTTTGCTCTACAACAACGTTTTGGTTATTTTTTTCAATTTGTGGCTTATCCTTGGTAGATCGATCATAGTAGAACCTAAATAAGGTCTTGAATCTCTTAACGAAGTGTGTTTTCACGAGTTGAAATGAATTTTGAAAATTCTGACGGAAATCGGTAAACGCCTGTATGCAACGTCTTGTAATTTCATGTAGTTAGAACTGTTGTGTCCAATGTTTGTTAATATAAATTTCTAAAGCAACTCAAAAAGAGAACTCAATAAACGTAACTTTAGAGTTTTCCGGCTACGCAGTCTTTAATAAGCTAACGACGTTTGTTGTTATCCCAACGTTTCGACGCTTGGTTGGCGTCTTCCAAGCGTCGAAACGTTGGGATAACAACAAACGTCGTTAGCTTATTAAAGACTGCGTAGCCGGAAAAACTCTAAATTTACCCTACAGTCGTTCAATTACCAGTTCAATATACGTAACATATAATAATAAGCTGATGTACAGTTAAAAAAAATACGCAGTTTATGATTTGATTGCAAAATTCAGTGCGTGCAAAAAATCTATCAAAATTACCCAGTTTTACGGTACCTCAGAATCCGGAACAGGCCACTATAGTTTCAAATGACTTCAAAGTATCCGAAGATACGAATACTTCATGATTCAGATGTAAAAACTTATTGATCCATACAAGATCTGTAAAAAACAACGAAAATGTCTTATTTGGATGACTAACGTACCCCACTGGATTTCCGTATAAATCCGGAACTGGTCATGCAACTTCACCAACCGGTGCATTCTATGAAATGGTAGTCATTTCTGGTTTTTCTGTCAAAATTTTATCAAAATCGGGTAAAAATTGAAGAAAAGAGAACCAAATGAACATCAAATTTTGAGTGTGCAATATACGTTGGTGACGCAAAGGTTAAAGCTTATGAAATAACCCTCTCAAAAATATTTTTTTTTGAAAATTGAGTTCGGGCATAGTTTTTCCGGCTTTTTTTTTACGAATTTTTTCAACTGTGGAAAATTTTGTAGAAAACTTGGTCCAGTTCATATTTTTTCTGGATTTGCTTTCATTTTCTAAAAAACTTGAGTTATGATTTTTCAAAGTAAGTAGTGTCAGGGGAAAACAATAAATTCCCACCTGAGTTTTCCGGGAAAATAGGCGACCCTGAATTTTTCTCAATTTTTTTTTATTCATTAATCCATGAGTCCTGTCTGTGGAAAAAGTTTCATGAAAATCTGAGACCCTTCGGCCTAATTTGTACGATAATAAAAAAATGCCCTTTAGCAATATGGTGTCTTCGGCAAAGTTACAAGGACCTACAGGACGTGACCTGAATAATTCATATTTTAACCGATAGGCAGCGCTAGTGAGCATGTAAGATTTATATCTCAGATAACTCAGCTTCCTGAGAACTTAGAAAGATGGAAAAAGTTGTTTAGTAGGTCATAGACTTACTGATTAAGATACGTATGGTTCGGAGCTCCACACCTAGGTGGCGCTAGTAAGTATTCAAATTTTATAGCTTTTGTATCGCAGGATCCTGATACTTAAGGCGAAACTGGAAGCATTTTCTCATTTTTTCGGTTTTTGATTTTTTTTAAATAACGAACTACGAAGCAATATTTTCAAAATCGGTTTTTGTGCACATGTAGAGTATGGATCAAGGTATCTTCTGAATTTTTTTGAGGTGGAAAATGTTTTCCAAAATATTGCTTCGTTATTTAATAAAAAATCAAAAACCAAAAAGTGAGGAAATGCTTCCAGTTTCGCCTTAAAAAGATGGTTTTTTCGGCAAAGTTATTTGGTAAGTCAAAGGCATATCGATGATTGGCCATTTGATTCAGAACTCCACCACAAGGCGGCGCTAGTGAGCATGTAAATTTCATATGCCCTACATTTCAGGATCTTGATTACTTAGGAAGATTGTGTATTTATCAAAGTTGTTTGGTAGGTCAAAGACTAAATGGTGGAGAGCCATATGGATTGGACCAAGGTAAGTAAAAGGAAGGTAATCCAACATGCTAGATCACACAATCCGCCATATTGGAATGTTAACTGACAGCTGGAAAGTTTGTTTTGGTTTGGAAGTTAATCAATAACAGCACGCCATGAACCTGAAAGCACCTGAAAGTTGTCACTTCATGTTGTATTATGCTAGCGAGTTGATATGGCGAGCTTGTGTCGCAATTTCTAGCAGAGAAGATAATCATTCCAACGACTTGCTCTAGAGCAATTCCCGTCCACTGAGAAATTCTGAAATCCTGCTGGATTTTTTGGAAAAATTTAGAATACATGGGGCCTTTGGGTAAAGTTTACAGTTCAAACCAAGCTGCCGGAGCTTCACCGTCACGCCTTTCCTCTAGATTCTGATCTTCAAATTCAGCTTTTTTGTTTAAATTATTAGGTAGCAAATATCGATATGCGTATTGTTAATGCTGTTGTGTCGAAATCATCCAAATAAGTTGATTTTTCTCGTCAAAATTAACTTGGAATCCTAAAACAAACAGCTGTTCTTCCACTGCGACAAAATTTTTCACTTGTGTATGGGTAAACAACAACTCCTAGCAACCCTAGCAACCCCACAGAAACCGATAGAGCACAGCGTAAACAAACTCGCCAGCAGTCACCTCCACCACCCCCGCCATAAACCTCTCCCGCATCTACTGACTGCGTATATGCTTGTACCTTCAATTTAATTTACCTTGGATTGGACCTCCTCGTCTAGGGGGCGCTAGTGAGTAACCAAATTTCAAAACTTATATATCAGTGTAATAATCACTTAGAAAGATGGTGTCTTCGGTAATGTTGTGTGGTAGGTCAAAGACATTTGGTTCGGAACTCCACATATAGGTGGCGTTAGTGAGCATTCAAATTTCATAAATCATATATCTCTCAGGATAATTTCGACATAGGGTAAAAAGGTATAATTCGCCCCACCGGGACAAAACGCCCCCCTTCATTTTCTAGCAATTGAAGCACTTTTCGCATGCGAGATCGATTAGAAATCTTAAATATTGAGGAATAATTGCCATAAAGCTGGTCCGTTAGTGGATTGGTACAGAAAAGCAATAAAAATATCAAAAAGTCTGAAATCGACGCTTTTGGTGTAATATTTTATCTCTTGTAAGCTGACTTCATTGTAAACGAAGCTAGTTTTGTTCGCTTGTGTTATTCTGCAACTTTTATGCAGTTGAACACCTGTTGAAAGACCCTCCTAGGATAAGCATGAGGTGGAATTATCCCCTGGGACAGTTTTATCACGGGGCTGGACGTTTTTCTTTTGATGGGGCGTATTGCCCCGTTTGTTTTGAAAAGGCAAATTTTGGAACGTTTTCGAAAAACGTTTCAAAGCTTCCATAGTCACCTCTCCAAAGGCAAAGTTCGCATGCAACACTTCACTGGCTTTAGTAACAACGATTTGCAATGAACAATAGATGGAATAAGGCGCCAGTTCAATATATATTGCCATTTCTGCTTAGGGGGAGCATATTATGCCTGTTTACCCTAGTTGTTTAGTAGATATGGGGCTTACACTTTATGTGCTGTTTCATGCGAAATTCCATTACAAGGTAACGCAAAAATGCCATTATAAGGTAATCAAAAAATTTTCTAAACATGCAAATGGATGGAGTTCCACAGAATGTTTTCAAGAAGCTGTATTTTTTTTTCTGGCGGTCATAATTCAACCAAATCGAATATATTTTGAAGACTAATAGATACGTTATAAATGTGCAAAATTTAATTTCATTCGGTTCGTTTACTCTTAAGATAGAGTATTTTACATGACGACAGTCAGATATTGAATATTTTACTAGAAGTGCATAACTCATGTAAAGCTCTTCAATCACACTCAAATTTGAACACATTATTGTAATCAACTACCTGTGTAACTAACAGTTAAAATTCGAAAACTTTCGGAGCAAGAAAGAAGAAGCTCAAATCAAACGGCCAATCATGTGAAAGCTCTGGATTGACCAACCAACCTTACCAAAGATACCATTTTCCCGAGTTATCAGATATACAATTTGCATACTCACTGCGACCATTCAACTGAATGCACTTGATCTACTCAACCGCTTTGTCAAAGGTACCATCTCTAAGTAACCAGGCTCCTGAGAATTATTACATATAAAGCTGACATGCTCACTACCCGCATAATTACGAACTGTAAATGCAGCGTTTCTCATACTGTAGATTACTATTAATAATTGTCATTTAACCATTTTTAAAATGTCCGAGATAACAGTAAGCTAACCATACCACGTACAGATTTACCAGTTTGACAAATGGTAATCCGCGAAATTGCAGTATGAGGAATAGGCGGTTAAGATAGATTACCATAAAAAATGGCTCGTTTTCTCGAACAAATTTTTCGCAAAACAGTAAAGGATACGGTCAATTTACTATCCCGTTTTTTAAGCAATTCACTGCATGACAAATGATTAGAGAACAGTAAAACAATAAATCTGGAACGGAAACGAACAATGACTGTGGTATTGTTGAATTATGGTCATTTATGGTATATTAAACTTATGGTATATGATTCTATTGCATTTAAACCGTAAAAAAAAAATTGTTATGCGTTCAAAAAATGTTTTATTCTAAAAATATTCCACCTCGGCTGTATTTAGAAAGCGCATTACTTGTGTCGCCCTCCACGCATAATCCGGTCCGGAATTACCCGATTGCATGCAATCCTGGATCCGGTGGCACCTACGATGATTATGGGATCTTCGTGTGGATGGAGGCGGATTCCGTACAATATCTGCATACATCACGAGAGATCCTTCTCACCTTCCTTTTGCGGAATCCCTCAGAGTTGCAAAGAGTTAGGCGGAATGTGGCTCATGCTGTTGGCGAATTCTGCAATATAATTTACATCCAATGAGTTATATGTACCACCAAAAAAATAAAATGGAATAATCATGCAAAACTTACCGCTGTCTAATCCAGGCTACTTCAGATACTTCGACAGGTTTATCGCAGCAAATTTGTAGTTGAGTTCTTCATTCAACACATGAGTGACCTCACGAAAGATTTGATTTTTTTTTCTGCTACGAAACTGCAAACTGCAATGTATGGTATTTACTAATACTAATGTGTGCAACAGTTTGGCTAACTGTTAAATTTATGTGGCATACAGTGATATACACACGTGTTTGTGTGTTGCGCAAACATAATCACAAACCATTTGAGAAATGGCCATTCCATATTCCCACCATGTCTCACAAGTTTTCATCGCTATAATATCTAACCATATCTGCACAGTATAACATACTGTTACAAATTAGTATGAGTTACTTAGACCGTTTCTAATGGTCAAATGCTTCGAGTTTCATAGTTTTCAACAGAAGAGTACCTGATTGTGGTACAGTAACATTAACAGAAACAGGAGACATTCTGTTTGAAACAAACGTAATTTTCTATGCGGGTAGCGCTGCCTTGTGGTGAAAATTCGAACTAAGTGATCAATCATCTATATGTCTTTGACCTAACAAACAACTTTGCCGAAGACACCATATTTCTAAGCAATTAGAATTTCAAACTAAATGGCGGCCAAACATCTGTAAGCCCTTAAGTTACTGAACAACTTCACCGATGATACAATATACAATATAAAAAAAGACAATTACACCGTCTTCGACCTTGCGCGGCCTCTACAGACTGAACATTACAAACATTTGACAACGGACAACACATATCACACCCAGTGGCCCAGTGGAGAATTTTCCGTTCGACGAAAAGTTTTCCCCGACTGGAGCGGGAATCGAACCCACACTCCGAGGTGGAATTTCGAATTACAAGGCAAACCATCTGTAAGTCCTTGACCTATCAAACAACTTTGCCTAAGACATCTTTCTAAATAATCAGGATCCTGAGATACATAAGATATAGAAGCGCTGGTCAAGCAGTTTAGCTCGATAACAACGACGTTAAGTATTATACAATTAGCAATTCCTTAAGTAAAGATGACATCATGAAGAATTGCAGGTAGTTTAGTGCTTAGTTTTGAGGTAAAAAAACGAAATAGGCAACGAATGACTTTCAAAAAAAAAAAGGAAATCACGAATCACAACAATGTTACATTAGTTAAATAACTCCAAAATTTGTAAACAAATAGCGATTACGTAGAAAGGAATTTGTCGACCTTCGTCTTTCGTAATAATAAGGGGATAGAAGAAAAGAAAAGCGAAGGGTTTGGCCCATTGAAGCCTGTAATAACCTATATAATATTTAAGTGCAACATTCAAACATACTATGGGCACTTATTGCTCCTCATTTTGTCGGGCTCATGCTGTCTGATAATATTTTTCCTATTTTTTTTAGTATTGCAACGATTTAACGAGGACGGATAAAAAAGCGGATAACCATCCATTACCACTTAACGTGAACTATTTAGGATGCCGGACTGCAGGAAACTGACAACTGACCACAGTCATTGTCAATTGTAAATTTAGTGGTCATAAAGGGAAAGTGGAAAAGAATAATGCGTTAAGGAACTGTTAGAAAACTAAGAAATAAGACGGCGATGCAAAAAGATGGAAAACTTAAGCCCATGAGGCTCATCAGAACTGTGTGAGGACGTTACAAAATCAATCGACTTAATTTCGAACGGGACGGTGGAGAAAATATCCGTCATTGCTCTGTTGTTACCAAGATGTGCATAAGCTGATTGTATTTCCGCCACTTCAATGCGATACAAATTAAAATTACCGTCTTCAAAATCGGAATAGTTAGAAAGGGAGGAAAGATAGGAAAACTAACACGGCGTCCCGCATCACCTTGACCGTTTAAGAGGAGACGATAGATGGATGCCATGGAGTAGATTAAAACAGCAAGAGGGGCAAGGTAAGACTGCAGAGAACCAGCAAACGGTCAAAGCACTCATGTGACTACCATGAGAAATAATGGTTTCTTGTTTGTTTACATCAAGTTTACGGATAGCTTAAATGAGTGTCTTAAATAATTGGAAAGGTTTTAAATGTCAGATAGTATTGATTTAGAACAAACAACTAAACAATAGTAAAGAATAAGAGGAATGTAGTAGTGTCCACATTACTATCGTGAATATCTTGTGTAAATGAATCTTAGAGTGTATGCTGTCACCTACTCGTAGATGAATGACATGTAAACAAATAATGTCAGTTCTGTTTTCTGTTTAGAACAACATCGCGTGAAGATGTGTCTCTGCAATTGTATCCGAAGACCAGCATCCGACAGTACATTACCGTCTATCCCCGTTGGTTTGAACGACACCTCATGCAAACCAACGGGGTTCATTTTTAATTTGTACTTCTTGCAACCCTGTGGGCGTTGTAAAATACACTGCTGGCAACCTTATTTGGGGTTTTGTTTCTGCGTTCCGTTTCACCTCGTTCCATGAGCTTAGCTTAGCTTAGACTGACTGCACATATCTATGGTTGCTACTCCGTGATTGACTCGAACCAATGACAGTTGCACAATGAATCAACTGAATTATTGACTCGGAGTGGTCAACATTCTCACTGTGCACGCTTCAGAGGCTTTCTTTAACAGTACAATAACGGCGCCGGCCACGTCCTTGCAGTCAG
The DNA here is from genome assembly GCF_035046485.1 of Aedes albopictus. Taxonomy (NCBI): domain Eukaryota; kingdom Metazoa; phylum Arthropoda; class Insecta; order Diptera; family Culicidae; genus Aedes; species Aedes albopictus. Next base: position 444,981,059 of record NC_085138.1, on the reverse strand, counting down.
GTTGGGAGAGTGAAGGAATGTTAATAGCAACCTTTGTTATGTGAAAGCTGGCGTTTACCGCACGTCTCCACCAAAGGCTGCAGGAAGGAGTGATTGTTAGTAGGGCAGGTATCGTTGGGTCAGGATGCACCTTGATAAGTAATATGACCTTTTGAAGTTGCAGTATGTCGTGCAGACTGCAGTGATGTTGTTCGCTTCCCGCGGAAAGCTCAATATTTCCCGTGGTTGCTCAATATTTACTACAAATGAAGCAACAAAGTGCTATTGTTCGCATCGCGCGGAAAGCAAACAATCGACCACCCACGTCAGGTGATCGTTTAATATTTACTATTAAAGACTCGACAACATATACAAACTTAAGCGCTATTGCTCACTCCGCGCGGAAAGCAAACAATCAGCCACCCGCGTCAGGTGGACACTCAAGATTTACAACAAAAGACGTGACAAAACATGCAATCTGATGCGCAATTGCTCGTTTCACGCGGAAAGCAAACAATCGACCACCCACGTAAGGTGATCGCTCAATATTTATGCATAAAAATGCATACAACAAATATACATGGACAGATACATAGAAAAACAATATGTCGTTAAGAGATTGCACAAAAAAAATGAAATTCAATAAAAAGAAGAGATTGTTCACGATACGATGGTCACTCACGACACTGACCCGTGGCACGCTCCGTGATATGATCACGACGGTAGAAATCACAGCCGTGGGAGGAACAAAACTGTTCAAAATCACTGGCGAAAAAGTCCACCAAATGACGACGACGACGACGGGGTTAATTTATCTCACTGGACTTGGTCACTTCGGACTAACCGACCGACAGGAAAGCAAAAGAAGCGTGCGTTCGATTTCAATTGCTTTATTATACTAACTGGATACTGCTGTGTGTTCGATCTGTGTGGTGCTGGACGATCGATCCGTTTTCGGCGATCGTATCGAGTGTGAGTGTAGTGTGCAAGGTAGGTGTAGGGTAGCTACAATAATTGTTGGCGAGTAGTATTTTATTTTATATAATTCAAATATTAATGGTAGATCGTAACAGAGATAATTTGTAAAATGCCATCCCGAACAGTGACAAAATGGAACAAAAATCCAAGTCGATACTCATGGTGACGAGCTATACAAAGTCAATGAAAAAATATTTGGAAAGAGGATATCATAAATATATGGTATAAAACTGAATTAATACAATAATTGATGTAGAATCCATAGAAAGAGAATAACAAGGAACAAACTCACCGGATAATCGCCTGCCATCAATCGAACTAAAACTGCGAAACGAAGAAAAAAAAAATCGGAGCACCGAAAGCAACGCACGCGCGAATCCAGCCTCCAGTTGCCGAGCCGTCACTACACACACTCACGACCATTTTTCCTTACTTAAACAGCCCAAAAAGAAAATTTTGTCGTGCGTCTCCACCACAATATGAAGTAGAAGTCTTTAGTTCAATCCACACAGGGATGAACTGAACGCGACACTTAGAGTTATATTTACTAAAGCATGTATCGTAGGATCATGATTCACTTTGATCATATAACTTTTTGTTTTTAAATCATGCCGTGAAGACTTTCGCGCTATTGTTCACTTTACGCGGAAAGCAAACAATGGATCATTCAATGTTTCTTCTCAAAACTTAATATAGCCTGAAAAAAAGAGTCAGCGCCGTTACTTGAAGTGACGGACTACACAAAGTATTCTTTGGAGAATACAAAAAGTCTACGTAGACAGTCATGTGATTTTACAACGAATATTCACAATAAAATAATAGCATGAAACGAGCTCACTCATTTATGTGTCTCCATCGCTGGTTGTCTGTGTATCACGACGTCGAACAAATCACAAAAGCAAGCGCGCACTAATGTGGATGATTAGCTGTAAAGCTACCGCACAACTCCGATCTTTGGCAACCGCACGACCGACCCACTTTTACTGGAACTAATTTCGGCTCTAACACACGCGTGCCATACACTAGCTGTATATGTAATGTACCCTTACATTTGAATCTACGTGAATGCTTTAAAATCGCAACTTCGATTTGGTGCTCCGCGAAGGCACCACCGGCACATAATGATAAAATGCGGAAAAAAAAGAACGACCACACGCGCGTCGACCAGGAGGCTTTACGAAACTCCGAAATGCTCACTTCCGAATTGGGGACTACGAAGCAAATTACCACAGTTGATCATGTGCGTGAAGCGCCGATTTTTTAACATGGGGAAGCATAGGAAGTCAATTTTAAAATGCTTCTAAAAAATTCAAAACATTATTTAATTAAAAACGGATTGATGTACGGGTTAAGAATCTTCGTTTTCTACACAATCAGTACCTAATCTGGGAAAAAACTTTTTAATCAAAATTATATGCTAAAAAGTTTGCTAATTGAATTTCTCATCACGTGCACCAACCCGCTTTTAATTAAATATTGTTTTGAATTTTTTAGAAGCATTTGAAAACTGACTTCCTATGCTTCCCCATGCTAAAAAATCGGTCCTTCACGCATACAGTAAACTTTTTCCAGGTGGCAGCAGCGTACCTTCGAACTCTCGAATAGAAAATAGAAAAAAACGACCACCGAAGCAAACGCGCGCGACACCAGCACCCAGACGAAATCCCACCACACACTGATGCACGCCAGTGTTGAGAATACTCACTTGCGAAAAGTTATACTGACTTGCTTCTATCTCAGTCCAGAAGCATGCTATCAAAAAATGATGTTTGAAGGGCTTTTAGATTGTAGTTTAATCTAAAAGTTTTCCGAATAAAGTAAAGGTTGCAGACGCATACCAAAACCGTGAGAGAGCTGTGAGCACAAGGTGAGTATAATTTACACGAATTTTACTCACCTCGTACTCACAGCTCTCTCACAACTTTCGTATGCGTCTGCGACCTTTACTTTATTCGGAAAACATTTAGATTAAACTACAATCTAAAAGCCCTTCAAACATCATTTTTTGATAGCATGCTTCTGGACTGAGATAGAAGTGAGTATTCTCAACACTGATGCACGCTGGGTCCGCCGCCGTCGAAATGCTCACTTTCAAATAGAAAAAAGAAAAATAATCGAACGACCGAAGCAAAAGCGTGCGACACCGGCACCCGGACGAAATCCTATCACACACTCTCCGTTTCACCCCGTTCCATTAGCAGAACAAAGTTTGAACCATTTTTAGTTTGAACGATATGCAGATTAGCGGGGGTCAAATTAAAAAGTGTTCAGATTACGTGTGGTCAAACTGTTAACGCTCCTGAATGGACCTTCTTGTCTCTATAAATAAGCGTACTTTGAACCTCCTTCTTGTGTTTATTTTCCTTTTACCAATTTGTCATGTGGATTCTACTTTATTGCTTTTCTTTGACCTGAGATTTGTTTCCACCAACAACAATGGCACAGAACATGTAGAAGCTATAGGAATGTGTCCCAAAGTAATCCTTCTTTCCCAAAGAAAACAAACTGCTTGAGCTACATCGTTGTCAACGTCCCGAAGCAAAAACTTGATTTGTCTACGTATCGTCACAGGTGCAATCTCAGCTCCGTGACTATTGTCAAGAGAGACGCCAAACAAGAAGACGACGACAATGGCCCAAAGGGTGAATAACAATCTCTCCTTGTCGTCACGGCGGTGGAAAGTTCTCCCCCTAATATCCAGTGAGGTGATATTTAATTCAGCAAACACAATTTAACCACAAGCCAAAACCCAGTGTTCTGCTTCGTCCTCACCGTGCATCTAGAAAGCTTCAGCCGAGGAGGATCCTCAGCCTCTGCTGTCAACCTTGGTGGAGCATTCCATCAAAGCCACCCAGCCACCAGCCAGCAGAGGCAAAAATGGGAACGAGTGGCACTCACCATGAGCTTGAAGCACTTCTGTGGGCTCACAAGTTGTGCTGTGGTGAGTGGCTCTTATGTATTGATTTTCATCCAAGCATCGTCCTCACGAGGGAACAACGACTTGTGGTATGGGTACATACAACTCATCCGAGCAGGCGACACATACCCATACACTCGCAAAGCAAGGAGAGCAAACATGATGGGGAGCACATGACATACTAGGACCGTTATGATGGGAAGCGAAGCAGTCGCTGCATAGTGGGAGGAAAAGTTCCACACTAGGAGGAACCCTACAAACGACGACAGGAAGTGCAATGGAGGAGACTTCGCTGTTCGCTCAGCACTGATGCCAGTGTGCTCGTTGGGATCTGCCCGGATTTGTGTGTTTATGCTTTGGGGCACACGGGGGCTTTTGCTCCGTTTCACTCGAAGCGGAAGAGAAAACGAGGACAAAACCATCAACAGAACAGCAGCGGCGCTGCACACGGTAGCTTGAACAAAGTCGCCCACCGACCAAACGACCGACGACCGACCGACCGACCGGTTTGTTGATTCTAGATGAAAGCGAAAATCTGGATCAATTTTTGTCACTTTCTTTCGAGCATCACTTGGTGCAAACGTTCCTCCGTGTGGTTCGACAATGTGGTGACGACGACGGCGATGCGATGGATGGCTGTTTAGTGCTCTTTGTGGCTTGCACCGTTTGAACAGTTCTGGATAATGCCTGGCCTGTGTGCTTGAGCCTGGATCAAAAGGATGATGAAATTAATGTCTCTGTACCAAGCTCGGCTGCTTCGGAAGGACATTAAAAGAGATTGGGGATATTATGGTCACCTGGAGTATTATCGGATTTGTTACTGAGAGCGTTTGCACTGTTACTAATGAACTGCTCTTTTGAGATTGGTGTTCACAACGGTATGAGCGCTTACTTATAGTAAATTATTTACTGGTTTACGTAAGTGACCTTGTTTTCTGCTTCGTTTTTGCGCTGCTTTAACAATGTGGTGTCATCGTGGTTATTCTAAGTTACTCACTGGGTAACCAACTCTTGAGTTCAAACCAAAAAAAAAATAACTCCCAATAGCGCCAAGGATTCTTTTAAAAAAAATTCAGGGATTCTTTTTAAAAATTCGTCCCGTTATCCCACAAATTCCTCCTGAAATTTCTATACGATCTCTTTCAAAAATCTATTAAAGTTTCATTCAGAAAATTTCTTCAGATTTTTAATGGTTATTTTTAAAAATTCATCCAAAAATCCTCCAAGTTTTCTTTATTAAAATATTCCTCCAGCGATTCCTTCAGAAAAAAACCCAGATTAATCCACCTAGTGGTGATAGTGCCTTTTTCGTCGAATATGTTCTCAAGATTTTGTTATCGCCATAAGCTTCCTGAATCCTGAGAATACTCTAGAACTAAATAAATCTCATTTTCCGTGTCAATAATTGAGCTCAATCCATCAACGCAAACCATAGTTACAGCATCTCAAACTTGGCCATTTTGTATGAAAATCAGCGTTTGTCCGATCAATTATGCACCACAGTGTACACATAATCAACTACCTTCCGTAAAAATTTCATGAAAATTTGTAGAGAAACTCAAAAGATATGAATCGGCAAACATCGCACATGGAAAATACGAAAAAATTTCACTAACACACCAGTAGCTTTCAAACCAATTGATAAAAATTGATGAAATTTTGCAAGAAAGTCTCTCTATAAGTATCGTAACTGATAATAAAAATTCATAATTATCATCACAGAACTTTGAACTGTAGCGTAGAAGTACCATCTACTATGCGAATGGAAATTGGTCACGATTGTACAAAATGCTGAATGTTTTTCATCCACAGTTAAAAGCAATGCATCGATTTTTATGAAATTTGGCACAAAAATTGAACATACACCAAAGAGTTCTCAGTCAATTATTTGGCCAATTTCACCGATTTATTACAGAGCTGCAGCCTTACTTCTGTGTCCCGATTATAGCGGATACAGGCTTTACTGCCCGTAATCTCAGGTGTGATCAGAGACAATTTTTTTGCTGCCCGTTTATCTGGTTATCGAACATTTTTGTTGATTTGATGTATCGCATGCCTGGTTTGGTTCACCTTTTTAATTGGCCTCTTCCGGTGCGACACCTGGAACCGGTTCCGGAATACAACCGGTTCAGATATGGTCTGAAACAATTTTCCTGCTTACCGTTCATCTAGTTATCGAAAAAGCCGCTCTTTGATGTGTCGCATGCATGGGTTTGGTTCCCTTTTTTTAATTGGCCACTTCCGGCAGGGCACCTGGAACCGGTTCCAGAACACTACCGGTTCAAATAAGATCTAAAACTATTATCCTGCCTATCATTTAACTGGTTATCGAAAAAGCTGCTATTTGACGTGTCGCATGCATGGGTTATGTTCACTTTCTTATTTGGCCACTTCCGGCGGGACACCCGGAACCGGTTCCGGAACACTACCGGTTCAGATATAGTCTGAGACTATTTTCCTACTTCCCATTCATCAGATAATCGAAAATGCCGTGGTTTGATGGGTCGCATGCATGGGTTGGTTGCATTTGCATATCTGGCCCCTTCCTGGGGCACCGGTCCGGAGCACCTAAATGGCCATAACTTTGGAACGGCTCGACCGATCTGAACCATTTTCAATAGGAAACAATGGGACAATATACCACGTCGAATGAACCATCGGTCGTTGAAATCGATTCATATTTACTATCTAAAAATGAGGTGACCTTTTTGTACACATACACACACATACATACACACAGACATCATCTCAACTCGTCGAGCTGAGTCGATTGGTATATAACACTTGACCCCTGCGGGGGCTCTATCAAACAGTCGTTTTTGGAGCGAACATATAGCCTTTCGGTACACCTTGGCGTACGAGAAAGGCAACAACTTCTAGAGACTAAGAAACGCTGCCATGAATGTGAGAAATCCTTCAAGATTTCATCCACCATTAAAACATTCTTAGTTTCCTATAGAATTTTCCCCAAAGTTTTCCCCACGAAACCTTCCCTGGATTCTTTCCGATATTGCTCCAAAGATTATTTTAAAAAATCGTGCAGAAATTATTTTTGGAAAATTTTCCACAGATATATTTTGAAAACTCTTTGGAACATCTTTCATAGATCGCTTCAGACTTTTATACGAAATTCTCCTTCAGAATTTTTTTTCCAAAAATTCCCGTAAAAAGTTTTAGAAATTCTTTCAGTAATTCTTTGAGCAAATCAAAAATTCCTCCAAACTTTTCAGAAAAAAATCTTCAACATATTCCACAGAGAATCTTATAGAGATTCCTAAATATATTCTAAAAAAACTCTTTTCGGAAATTTCCCTGTAGATTCCTTCAAAAATTCATAATCAGATTCCTTAGTAATTTTGTTCAATGATTCGATGAACCTAGCAAATCTTGTATGGATTTCTACCGAAGTCAATCCATGGATTCCTTCCGAAGTTACTTCACGACTTCGGTCTTAAATCTACCAAAGTTTCTTGAAGTAACTCCTTCGGCCTTTTTTTTTCAAACTCCATTTGGAATTGCTTTAGATTTGTTTCTGGGGATTCATTAAATAATTTATCGAAAATCTTTTCATAATTTTATACAGCCCATAAATGTTTTTAAAGATTATTCTTCCAGCGGTTTCTTTAGAAAATTTCACAGATGTTCCTTCAGAAATTGGTTCAGATACTTCTTAAGTAAGTGCACCAGATATTTGTTCTGGAAGTTTCCAGGGATTCCATTAAAAATTCCAACATGAATGTGTACAGAAATTTTCTTCAGTGATTCAGGCAGGGATTCTCTACAGCAGGAGTTCATAAGAGATTCCTTCAGAGTGCTTCAGAAATTCTTCCAAAGGTTTCTTCAAGAGTGCTTTGAAATAATCCTTTTAATTGATTGACGGTTCCATCAAAAATATCTTATGGGATCCATACGTTATTTGTTAAAATATTCTACCAGGGATTTTTCAGAAATATTTCAAAATTGCACAAAAATGACTGAAGAATCATTTAATGAATTTCTGAATGAATTTCTAAGAAATCCCTGGAGAATCGTCACAAGAAATCCCCTGAAAAACTCCTGGAGATGGAAATCCCTAGAAGGAATGTTTGATTTTTTTTAGAAATTCCTGGACAAAAATTCCAGGAGCATTTTCTGAAGTTATTTGAGCAATTACCAGATGAATGACTATGCCTAGGAGAATATCTGAAGAAACACCTCAAGATACACGCTTAATTCCGAGAAAAAAAAAATCGTGAGAGACTAAGAGAGGAACTCTGCCATTAATTTCAATCAAAAAATGCTTGAGATACTTTTGAAGGGATTCCTGGAAAAGACAAATTATCAGATTTGTTATACAATTCCTGAAGGGAAAACATCCTAAATAATAACACAGCGCAACATTTCTTTTATCTCAAGAGCTAACTTATGTGTTTCTGACAGATTCTGGGTTGCTGAATCCGAATCTGGACTCAGATTTAGTCTAGCACACCACAATTTTGAGCTATATCTCAATTCATAGTGCAAAATATGCGTTGTTGGGTTTTTTCGACAACAAGCATGGAAATATATTTTTTTCAAGCAATCAAAAGGTAAATTGATCAAATAACATCTAAATTAACGACTCATGCTAAATATGTCGTTTTACCAAATCAATAAGTTTGCTCTTAAGACAGACCAAAACTTAATTTGGGTTAGGCTGTGTAAAGGGAATTCTGCAGAAGCGAATTTTGCATCATTGAAGAAAAAATAATTCTGACAGAAATCTTTTGATTAATATTGTGCATCCTAGCTTAATCACTCAGATCCTGCTGATCTGAATCAGCCGCCATAAGATTGCGCCCGTATGATTTGTACACGGCGGCTGATAGCTCCACCCGGCGGCTGCAGAACAGTTTTAGCCAAGGTGCACACCGTGTACAAATCATACGTGCGCGGTCTGGCGCGATCTGAGGCTGCGCGTTTCGAACGCAGCTTGCTGAGAATCTAAGATAAGCGCGACAATACTTGGTGGAATTGAAAATCTTTCTGCAGATATGCATAGAGAAAAAATGTGATTTTTTGATTATCTTGAATTTCTGCAAAAAATATTAAAAAAATCTTTGGAAAAAATCTGATGGTCTAAAAAAAACCCAAAGCAATGCTTTGAGGAATACCCGAAAGAACGATTTGGGAAACCTTTGGAGAGAATTCCAGAAAACTCTATTGCGAAATGTTTAGAGGAATTTTCAAATACATCTACGAGAAAATTATCCGCGCCTTCCAAATAAACGAATAAGATAAAAAAAATCTACGAGAAAATCCCTGAACAAATGAACATTTTGAAAAATAAATCTAATAATTTCTGAAAAAGTTTCATTAAAAATGTCTGATTTTCTAAAAAAAAACCTGGTGGAATTAATGAAAGAATCTCTGAATATTTGTTACGTTTCTGAAAAAAAAAGTTTGGTGACATTCATGGAAAAACCGTGGAGAAATTCCTAGAAGAATTTCTGGAAAAAATTCTAAAAGAATTTTCGGAGAAATTTCAAAGGAAAACGTTTGCCAAAATTCTGACTGTATTTCTGGAAGAATTCCTTCAGAATGTTGGAAGAGCTACAACCATGAACTTATGTAGCAATTCCTTACAGAATCCCCAGGATAAGTTCTCGAAGAAATGTCTGAGGAAACCCGTGTACTTTTTTCTTGATGATTTTTTTGAAAAAAATCTTGAGAAAAACCTAAAGAAGTGATCAGGAAAATACATGGGGGAATTCCTGAGTGAATCATAGGAGGAATCCCTAGGGATTTTTTCAAAAGAGACCCATGAACAGGAATGCATTTTAAAACGGTGAAAATCCAACATGAATGTGTCCAGAAATTTCAAAAGAATTCTTATTAAAATTCATTCATAAGAATCCTGCGAATATTTTCTTTCTGTAAGCATACCAGATTTTTTTTTGATAAATCCTCAAAGAATCCCCGAAAGAATTTCTGGCAGTGTTGCTGAAGGTAATCCAGGAGAATTTTCTAGATATATACAGGGTGTTAGGTTCGTGAATGCAAACTTTTTAAAGGGTAACTGGCTATAACTTTAAAATGATCAAATTTATCGCAGTTTTTTACACTTATTCGAAAGATTACACTAGTTTACAACATTTTTGAACTCAGTAAGCTGATGATCGTTTTTGGTGTAGAATCATGCCCTGAGTTCAAAAACGCAAAGGAAAAAAATTACAGTAGAGCGGAATTTTTTTCGACTTTCCATACAAGGTTGATGATTTGAAATCGATTTTTGTTCTATTTTTAAGCAAAGTCGCTCACTTCACACATCTCGTTCTCCGTAATCAATGCTCCGATTGAGCTGAATTTTTTACTGTAACTCGCCTACATATAATATATCAAATAAACGTTGAGAAAGAATTTTTAAACTGTTTTTTTCTTATTAAAAAAAATACATTTCTTCATATATTTTTGAAAATTTTGCTAAAATTTAAGGAGATCGTCCCCAAAACTCGCCAATATCTTGAATTTCATCAATCTGACACAAAACCTGCATTCAGATGATCGAATGGTATTATATTCAGCTTTTAATTTATGGAAAAAGATTTTAAATTGGTTGAACAAAACGCAAGATATTTGAATTTTAGGTAATTCCATATTTTAAAAAATTGTAAACCTCGGTATTGAGCTAAAACTCAAAAACTGTTCTACCTAAAATTTTTTGAAGCACGGTTTCGAAATCAGCGATATTGCTGTGTGCAATCAAAATGCAAATATCAAATGCGGGAGCACCAAATGCGGTAAGATTTTCTAACAAGTAACCCGATGTCAACCGGAGCTTTCGAATCCTAGGGAGGCGGTGATATTGGCTATGGTTGCTACGTTGCCTTTGGTAACATGTGTTACCGCGTTTGAAGCGCATTTGGGCACCGTTTGCATCTTGAACGCACACAGCAATAAATTATGCTTCAAAAATTTTAGTCGTTGACAGAAGTTCACGACTTTCGTTTTATTTTGTAAACTAGTGTTATTAAATATTCTTTCAAACGGCATCTTTGAATCGATTGGTTTAGTCAAATAACTAAGTTTCCTAGAGCAAATAGCTCAAAAGTAGTGTGTTTTAGTTTGTTTTTGTCAATTATCTTTGAAACATACGTAATAAATTAAAATTTCTTCTTAGGCAAAGTTTTGACCCCTGTTTCACTCTACAATTCGTTCTTTGACACTAAACTTCTAGCTTTTATTGTTTTCTTGCAATTTCGATTTAAATGTGCGGCACAGTGCGCAAAAAAGTGCTAACCTTGACAGTTGCAAATTTATGATCTGAAATGCGATGTTTAAATCGAAAATGCAAGAAACCGATAAGAGATAGAAGTTTGATGTCAACGAACGAATTGTAGAGTGAAACAGGAGCCACGCATTTTTCAAAGATAATTTACAAAAACAAATTAAAACACACTACTTTTGTGCAATTTGCTCTAGAAAGCTTAGTTATTTGACAAAACCAATCGATTCAAAGATGCCATTTGTTAGGAAATTCAATAATCTTTCGAATAAGGGAAAAGAATTCCGATAAGTCTGACCATTTTCAAATTATATAGCCTGCGTACTTTAGTATCGGTACACTTTCAACCGGCTGCATATCAAAAACGGTTTCACATGGAAAAAAGTTTTGTTCGAAGCAATTGAAGCTTATCTATTGTAGTTTGTAGGAAAAATATAAAATTTGCTATTTTTACTTTTTCAGATGAACTTTTGATCTGACTTCGTAAATAGTGCCAGTTTTTATCTGCACAAATTGAGAAAAAACTAATCATCGTCAGAAAATTAGACTTAGACTTTAATATATATTTAAAGTAAAAAAAAATGTTTTCGCATAAACTGTAGTTCGGCAAATGCGCATACGTGAAGGATACTATACGAATAGTATTGGTATACAAGAAACCAATGTTTTGACGCAGAACAATATGAATAATCGTGGCTCGAAAGCTGTAAGGACGATTGCTGACGAGATTCGTTGGATGTGTTTGAATGGCGTGAAATATTTCACGAAATCTTCTATATATATAAAAATGCAGTGGCATACGTGGGACCGCGCATAACTTGCGAACGGAAGGTCCGATTTGGGTCGTCTTAGTTTTGTTCTCTTAGTTTTCACCCAAGGAAGGTTTATGAGACAAAAACATGAAAAAATCGAAAGTTTTTGAAAATCGATCTTCCAAACATTTTGACCGGGGACTTGGTCTTGGCTAGAAACTTGAAACGTCAAAAAACGCAGTAGGCAAGACAAAGTTTTTTTTTTTAACTAGTTCGTTTATTTATGGCTCAATCGCGTGCAACGCTTTACGGAGCCGAGATTCATTTTTTTGTATTCTATTACATACAACGTTATTGCTTTCTTATGTCAAGGTTAGTACTGGGAGGAGGCCAGGGTACTCGTGGCTGCTCGAGGTTAGCGGGTCACATAATTTTTAAGGAAAGGCATGGTCAGGATCAGGTTTCAGGGTTTGCAGTAGCACATCCGGGAGGTATAATGGCTTTTGGCGTCGCCTCTGGTGTTGGCATGGGCTTGTCACGGATTCTCATCTGCCGGATGGCCAGGAACATAACACAAAAGGACAAAACACAGAGAAAAAAAAACTGAAGCGAAAAAAAAAAACACAGGGAGATTAAACCTTTATACAACACATGCGAAGGAAATCATAAATGGACTGCATATAGATAAGATCACGGGTTCCCAAAACATCTCTTACTGGAACAAAGGGTTGTCTACCTCGGGCCTCAAGGGTATCCAATAGTAGCGCTCTGGAGGCGTCATTATCCGGGCATTGCCAAACTACGTGGTCGATGTCATCATAACCGGAACCGCACTTAGTACAAAGATTGTCGAGCGCAAGATTTATTCTATGCAAATGTACGCCTAGCGAGTAATGGTTGGACATGAGTCTTGACATCACGCGTATGAAGTCTCGACCTACATTCAAACCGTAATGCCACGCTCGCAAAGAAACATTAGGAATAATAGAATGTAACCACCGTCCCAGTTGGCCATCTCGCCAATCATGTTGCCAACTTTGAAGAGAACTTTGACGAACCAAATAGAAAAATTCATCATGTGAAATTCTTCTATCATATATCTCGCCTTCCTGAGCGCCCACCTTTGCGAGAGAATCCGCCTTCTCATTGCCATAAATTGAGCAATGTGAGGGGACCCATACAAAGGTAATCTTGTATGATCTTTCGACCAGTGCATACATCTGCTCTCTTATTTTTGTAAGAAAGTAAGATGCATGCTTTACAGGTTTCATCGACCGGAGTGCCTCAATAGAACTAAGGCTATCCGAGAAGATGAAGAAATGGTCTGCGGGCATGTTGGAAATCATCCCCAAAGCGAAGTCAATTGCTGCCAGCTCAGCAACATAAACAGAACAAGGTTCTTGAAGTTTCCGGAAGGCGGTGGAGTTTTCATTGAAGACACCGAAGCCAGTGGATCCATTTATTCGAGACCCATCAGTAAAGAATCTCTTACAGGAATTGACATTTTGGTACTTTTCGTTAAAAATGCGAGGAATGGATATACACCGAAGTTGATCTGGTATTCCCTGAATAGCTTGTTTCATGGACAGATCGTATTTAACAGAGGAACTGTCATTGGTGAAGTGTACACGAGGAGGGTTATAACTTGGTAGGCTTATGTCAGACGACATGTAGAACAGATAGATTCTCATGAATTTTGACTGAGTGTTCAAACTGAGCATTTCTTCGAAGTTTTCAATAACGCGTGTGTTGCTCACTCCACACTTGATAAGTAACCTTAGCGAGAGTTCCCAGAAGCGGTTCTGGAGAGGTTTCACCCCTGCCAGGACCTCTAGGCTCGCATTATGCGTTGAGTGCATGCAGCCAAGGGCAATACGCAAACAACGATATTGAATTCGTTCCAGCTTTATTAGGTGGCAGTTTGCTGCTGAGTGGAAGCAGAAAGAGCCATACTCAATAACAGAGAGAATAGTCGTTTTGTAAAGTTTTATGAGGTCTTCCGGGTGAGCACCCCACCATGTTCCGGTAATTGTGCGTAGAAAATTGATCCTTTGTTGACATTTTTGCACCAAATACTTGATCTGGGTACCCCAAGTGCCTTTTGAATCAAACCAGACCCCAAGGTATTTCGAAGTCAAAGATTGGTCGATTTCAATTCCCAAAAGATTGAGTTTCAGTTGGGCTGGGTTCCGCTTTCTAGAAAATACAACCAATTGAGTTTTTTGCGGAGCAAACTCGATCCCCAAATCTCTTGCCCAGATTGACAGATTATTTAGAGAATTTTGCAATGGTCTTTGCAACATTTCAGCATGTGGGCCTTTTAGAGAAACCACAGCATCATCTGCAAGTTGTCTTAGCGTGCATTGTCCTTCCAAGCAACTATCAATGTCTTTCACGTAAAAATTATAAAGCAAGGGACTTAAACATGAGCCTTGGGGAAGGCCCATGTAGCTAATTCTGGAAGTTGTCAGTTGTCCGAGATTGAAGCTCATATGTTTTTCTGACAACAAATTATACAAGAAATTATTTAAAATTCCTGGAAGTCCACTATTGTGCAGTTTTTCTGACAATATTCCTATGGAAACAGAATCAAAGGCGCCCTTAATATCCAAGAAAACTGAAGCCAGTTGCTCCTTTTCCGCAAAGGCCAGTTGAATATCTGTTGAAAGCAACGCTAGACAATCGTTTGTTCCTTTGCCCTTGCGAAACCCGAACTGTGTATTTGAAAGCAAGTTATTCGATTCGACCCAATGGTCGAGTCGCGATAAGATCATTTTTTCTAACAATTTCCTTAAACATGATAACATAGCAATTGGGCGGTATGAATTATGATCAGACGCTGGTTTACCAGGCTTTTGAATAGCTATTACTTTGACCTGTCTCCATTCTGGCGGAACGATGTTGTTCTCCATGAATGAGTTGAACAGATCTAGTAATCGTCTTTTCGCGATATCTGGGAGATTCTTAAGAAGATTGAACTTGATCATATCGCGTCCCGGAGCGGAGTTATTTGATGAAAGAAGAGCCATAGAAAATTCCAGCATAGTGAAGGGTCTGTCCAGAGAACCGTTTGTTGAGGATGTTTCCCAAGAAATCGGTTGTGCTGGGACTGAGTCTGGGCAGACCTTTTTCGCGAAGCTGAATATCCAACGGTTGGAGTATTCGTCACTCTCATTAGAAGAACAGTGGTTTCGCATGTTGCGAGCCACTCTCCAAAGCGTTGTCATTGAAGTTTCTCTAGAGAGGCCCTCAATGAAGTGTCGCCAATAACTACGCTTTTTCGCTTTCAGCAGGTTCTTCAGCTGTTTTTCGAGCTTAGC
This sequence comes from Aedes albopictus, assembly GCF_035046485.1. NCBI lineage: Eukaryota > Metazoa > Arthropoda > Insecta > Diptera > Culicidae > Aedes > Aedes albopictus. The sequence goes on along the minus strand of NC_085138.1, from coordinate 444,965,870 downwards.
ATACTCTTGATAAAGATCTGAAGTACCATGCCTACGAAAAGCTTTGAAAGCATCAGATTTTTTAAGATACAACTGGGTGCAATCATCATCCCAGCCTATTGTGGCTGGTCTTCTTTTGAAGGTTGCACTTGGAACTCGTCGTTTTTGTGATTCTAATGCACTCTTGTATATCAGTTCAGACAGGAATCGATACTCATCCAAAGGTGGGAGGGGGTTGAATGATTCGATGCCAAAAGATACCGCTTCTGCAAATTTTTGCCAATCGATATTCCTTGTGAGGTCAAAAGGAACCTGAATTGGTTGGTCTGACCTTTCACTATTATGCTTTATGGTGGTTATAATGGGCAAGTGATCACTACCATGAGGATCCTCGATTACCTTCCACAAGCAATCGAATGATAGTAAACTTGATCCCAGTGATAGGTCGAGACGACTTTCTTTGCCGTCAGATGCAATACGTGTCACTTCACCTGTATTTAAAATGTTCAAATTGAAATCGTCGCACAAATCATAGAAAATGGCCGCTCTATTATCGTCATATGGTTCGCCCCACCCTGTACCATGTGCGTTCATATCACCCAGAATTAAAACTGGATGTGATAGTGTAGAAACCGCATTCCAAAGATGACGGCGGTTAATAGAAATTCTTGGAGGAATGTAAACGGAAGCTACGCAAAGATCTTTACCCTTTACGTTTATTTGGCAAGCGACGATTTCTACGCCAGGATGAGTTGAGATTGGAATTTTATAAAATGAGTAACTTTTTTTGATCCCCAAAAGTACTCCTCCGTAATGATCATCTCGGTCCTGGCGAATAATGTTGAAATCGTAGAAGTTGAGTTCGTCTTCAGAAGAAAGCCATGTTTCACAAAGTGCAAATATATCACAATCAGAGTTGTGAATCAAAAATTTAAACAGGTCTAATTTAGGTTTTAAACTATGACAGTTCCACTGTAGTACAGTGATCATATCTTGAACCTCGGTTGATGAATTATCCATCAAAAGATATGATCGAAGCAAGGAGGGGCCATGATTGTGTCAAATTCCGAAGATACTCTTCTACTGCTTGGAGAAAAATGTCTAGTATGCCTCTGAAGGAGTCGGAAAGTCCGAGGGCATCATATAAGCGATCCACGAGGGCCCTAAAAGTGAACAGTCCTCGTTTGGGCTTGATAGGTTTTGCTGAAATGCGAGGAGCTTTTGTGGCTTTTTTCTTGCCACCTTGTCGAGAATTTCTTATTGAAGTATACTTAACAGTTGGAGGCGGAGGTTCTAGGTCCTTGCTACAGCAAGGAACTGCGCCTTCAGAGACCTGCTTCTTCGGAGTTTTTAAATTCCCTCCGCCTCCTTTGGTAGTTGTCAAACTTTTGAGGGAAGACTTTAAGAAAACCTTTCGGCGCAATCCCGGAGAAGATGGTGACTTCCTTTTTCCGGATGCGTGTACCTCCGAAAAAGATCCACCCTCATCAGTTTCGCCATCGTCCTGATCATCGGAAGACAACTCCTGATAGGGATTTTCAACTGGGACAGCTGACTCAGACATTATAGCGGGCGGATTCGATGATTTCACCATTTCCGCGTATGTCTTCTTGGAGCGCTTGATTATGGAGCGACTCTCATTTTGAATACGCTTTTTATAGGCCGGGCATTTTTGCAAGTCGTGAAGTTCTCTACCACAGTAGCTACATTTTTCAGCTTCCTGTGAGCAAGACTCGTCGAGATGAGCTTGGTTGCATTTGGTACAATTAAAAACCTTCGGCCTAAAAAAACGTACTGTGTAAAAAGCATTATCAATTACCACAAATTCTGGGAGGACGGAGCCTGGGAATGTCACTCGAAAAGCCCCTGACGGTGAGTAAACTTTCTTGTCACCTTCCATGGATGCCTTTTGAAGAGGTTTGCAATCAAGAATACTCACATCAGCGATCGACCTTTTATTGAACCGGCCTACACCGGTCTTAATGGCGTCGCAGGTCAGCGTTTCGTCGAGGATCTTCCCCTCCACCTCCACTTCTCGTGCATTTATGTATAGGGCATATTCACATGAGAACAACTCGTGCTGGACAATTTCATTTGCTGCTTTGTAACTAGGTGCGGTTACACGCAGCTTGGACTGTTTCACTTGGTGAATAACAGTCCCGGGATACTTACGCGTCAGCTCTCGAGAGATTGAGAGCACATTCAAAGGTTTGCATTTGCGCCGGAAATAGACAACCCAAGGCCCAGGCGAAGATGGCTGGTAAAACCGCGTCCGAGCAATAATATCTTTAGGAGGCGATCCGCCTCCATTCGGATCGTCCATGTAGTACCAGTGAAAAGAATTGTCAGACAAAAGAGGCACAAAACAAGCAACAAAGAAGGTGCGACGATTACTCTTTATCCCTACTGGTAACAGATAATGACATGATCTCGAAATTTTTTGTTGCAGACAAAACGAAAACTGAATTTGTTGCGTACTTTTCAACTCGTGAATAATCAATTATTGCTAACCGAAAGTCGAAACTGTTTGATGATATAGCTTCACCAGAGTTGCAGTGTTTACCGACTAGAAGTTACCGTTCGAAAATCGCAATGCAAGGCTTAAAAATCTCTAAACTCGTGGTGTACGATGTTAATCCCATTATTTTCAAGTTGGGACAAACTCATGTCGCATGGGTTTGTTTGTCGCAACAAATACAGGTTGCGACATTGTCATTATTGTTGCGCGATGGTTGAATTTTGATTCACTGTGTAGTACTAAAATCTACCACAAGCAAAAGACAATTGTCTATTGCAAATTAACTTTTATATTGACGCACACTATATGACACGTCAACTAAATGATAATAATAATAAGCAAAGGGAAGACGAGAAAAAAAAAGAAAAAAAAAACTATTTACAACTTCTCAAATCAACTTTCAAAATAACTTTTATTTTGACGCACACTGTATGGGGCGTCAATAAAATAATAAAAATAATAAACAAGAAAAAAAATAAGCAAAAAAAAAAAAAAGCAAACTATTTACAACTTCTCACTTTGACCCACAGGTCGTGAGTTGAGAACCACTGCTATGGACTAGCAGACAGACAACTATCACTTGATCACGTGATAGACTGCGGCGGTTCGGTAACAATAGAACGAGAGCGTATGTCGAAAATACTTATCCACAGGCTGTAGGTAGCTTTTCGATGATGACGACTCGGGGGTACACACAGAGTGGAGTCTGTTGCTGTTGTTCGTCGCACCCTCCGTACTCACTGCCGCTTTCGATGTTGTCGGGCCCACGAACGGTGGCGTGGGTTAATAATTGATGGTGGAATCGTACACAAAAATGTGTCGACTTCCTTCACGACGATCGCGATTCGCCTAAGACAAACACTTTCGTCCTCGGTGGGGGAAAACGCGGGATATAAAAAACCACTTCTGTGGAGAAAAAAACTCCACCGGCTACGGAAACGATTGTCTGCGATGGAGACGCGGTAAACACAACCGGCTACTACAAGCGATCGGTAAGGAATGAAGACAAAGTTTGCCGGGTACAGCTAGTTTTTAGTAAAACTGAATCTACTCAGAAGTTTTTTATTTGTGATCATAGAATTACATCTATAGTTTTGTAATCTATATGGTTTTCAGTGTTATGCATGAAAACTATCTTATTTTAGGTTTATAAGGAGGAGTTTGCCTTATGACTGTTAATTTCCGACAACTGAGCGGGAAAACTGCTAACAAATCCGAAAATAACCCATGTTCCAGTTTAGGTTATGTTAGTCCACTAGAATTAGGGAATTGTAGATCCAAAAAACGATCCCAGGAAATATATTTTCATAAAAAAATACTTTGAATAGGCCATAGAGGACGTAGAGGTCTCTACATACCTTTCTTAGGTGTCCACCTCATGCTATTTTACTATATAAGTGATGTTCCGTCAGATGCAAGCTAACTAGACGTAAATTTGAGCCGAAGAAGCCCAAGAATGACAAGAATATTCGAATAAAAAGCGTGGAAAACGATAATTTTCCACATTTAGAAAGATTGTATAATTTGAAGCGCAAGCAATTTAAGCGATTGCGCGCTGATTACATGGATTCAACCTATTAACTACCATGCGCCACCTATGCCTTCCATTTGCTGCCGTAGATAGTAGGATGGAGCCCCCTGGTATTTAACTAGAATTCAAAGCGGGAAATGCCAGAGGTCATATTGCCCCACCTCAAGGTGTGCTTTGCTCCCAACTCGGCAAGCCTCGTTGGATAAAATCATCATTTTGCAACTCGTTACATAAATAACTATTATGCAATGTTCAACACATCTGGGTTGCATAATGTTCATAATGAAACTCAAATGAGTTGCATAATAAACATATCGCAACTCATACTGGTTCATTATGCAACTCATACGGAAAAATCGGCCATTGTGATATTGAAATGAGTTTTATAAAATAGAAATTATGATACTGAATTACATAAAATAGTTTTCGATGATATTTTGACATCTCTTTAAATGGATAGCTGCTTCAACGTTCAGTAAGTTAACAGTGCTTGCTATCTGTTATTATGTTTCCTCAATTTTCCTATCTTCTATCTTTCTATGACTTTTTGATAACTCGAACATCGTACTCCTTTAACACCCGTTGAACCAAGCTACATGACGCGACGTGTCGCAGCATTTTAAAGTGGATTATCGCAAAGTCGAGATCCCAAAACCCAAAACCTCGAAATCATCGGAATCAAAACAATAAAATCCCTGGAGCTTAATCATGCCTGTTCATTGTTGAGCTCTTTCGACACGAAGAGGTAAACATTTCCGAGAATTCGATGGCGACGTGCCTGGATCACTGCTGGTTGGGAAGCATCGCTGACGTTTGCAGCTGTAGTAGTACTAGGTACTCATTCCCATCCGTTATTTGGACGTGGAAAAATACACTGGAGTGTATTTAAACATTTCCGAACATGCATGCAATATAAAACGTGAGGAAGGCAGAATAACTTTAATGTTTGTGTCCCTATCGGTTGACCTAATTCCCCAACTACGACGCCCGAAACGTTCATTTTATATTGTTAGAAAGCGATACGATTGTTCATTTTTCGGTTTCAGTTGATTCCCTCTTAGTTTTCACCTCCTTATCGGGAGGAAAACGAGCCTTTATGTGCCGTTGCCGTGCCGAGCACCACCGAAGGGAAATTGGAAAGTCCAATCTTTTCTTTTCGCCACAAAGTTGTTTGGCACGATGGAATTCCATTCGCCGGAAAAGCCCGGAAGGTATTTAACGGTATACGGGCCTGAATGGAATCGGAAACTTGAATACACTGAGGCGTGAAGATGAAACAAGCCGGCGGATCATCCCCGTCGTGCATAGAAGAGGCAACTCGGCTTGCGCGCTCCTGGATGTAAATCGGATTGATTTCATGGTTTATTTGTGTTTTTGTTCCGTGTTGATTTTTGAAATTGTGTTGTGAGGTGATTTACATTTCGTTATTATTATTATGCCATAATCCAATAAGCTCATGTTACAAAACATATCGGTTAACCTATTATGATTTGTATGGTTTCAGGCACCTAATTTATTGATAATAAATATCGTTAAGAGTTGATATCCGTAAGCAAAACACGTTTTCTCTACTGCATCATATTACACATTGGCTTGATTTTATACAAGCCTATTTGCAATCGAATACTTTATCGAATCGAATGAAGGATTTCATCCTTTATCTAAGCTTAGTACGAATTCCTGCAGATTTTGTCTGTGTTACTTTGTTATAGGTTTGTAGCATCAAGGGGCATCAAAACGAATGGAATAGCTAATACTTACAATCAGTCTTTTTCTCAATAATCACAGGAAATGGAAGCCATAAGCTATCAACGCTTTTTAGTGAATTTTGACGATGATTTTGGTGAGGCTTTCTTTGGAATGTTATATCTACAGGGTACGGAAAACGGATCACGCCGAAAAACAAACGCTTTGTCCTAAGCGGTGCATGTTGGTAACAAAGGCGCTCCGCAACAAACGCATGTCAGCCGATGAGAGCAATAAAACAAATACACAAGTTTACAAAATAAAACGAAAGTTGTGAACTTCTGTCAACGGCCAAAATTTTTGAAGCACAATTTAGTGCTGATTTCGAAACCGACCTTCAAAAAATTTTAAGTAGAACAGTTTTTGAGTTTTAGCTCAATATCGAGTTTTGCAACTTTTTAAAATATGTAATTTACTAAAATTAAAAAATATTGCGTTTCGTTCAACCAATTTGGAATCTTTTTCCATAAATTAAAAGCTGAATACAATACCATTCGATCATCTGAATACAGGTTTTGCATCAGATTGATGAAATTCAAGATATTGGCTTGTTTTAGGGACGAACTCCTTAAATTTTAGCAAAATTTCCAAAATTTTTTGAAGAAATGTATTTTTTTCAATAAGAAAAAACCAACTTAAAAATTCTTTCTCGACGTTTATTTGACATATCACATTTAGGCGAGTTACAGTAAAAATTTCAGCTCAATCGGAGCATTGATTACGGAGAATGAAATGTTTGAAGTGAGCGACTTTGCTTAAAAATAGAACAAAAATCGATTTCAAATCATCAGCCTTGTATGAAAAGTCGAAAAAAATTCCGCTCTACTGTAATTTTTTTCTTTTGCGTTTTCGAACTCAGGGCATGATTCTACACCAAAAATGATCATCAGCTTACCGAGTTCAAAAATGCTGTAAACTAGTGATATCGCTTGCCGTGCGTGTGCTGATATCCCGACTTTTCTGCTGAAATTTTCGACCCACATTATCGAATTCATAAGCATTTGGACGAAATAAGACTCTTGCAAACCTCAGAGTTGAGTTTCAGTTGTAAAACAATGCGAAAATCACGGTGTGAATAGAACGAGCCAAATATTCCTACCGTTTTTGTTGTGAACAAACTCGGGAGCGATTTTATCATTATCTGCTAACGAAAAAACAAAGCGTTGTTGCTGTGCCTTCTTTGTTGCCTATTTTTCGCTTGCGGTGGCATATTCTTCGTACACTGTATATCTATAATACTTTAGACCATCCATCTTAAGCAAGTATTTAGTGGACCGAAGACAAAGTTTAGTAGCCAAGTTTATAAGGCTTATTCCACAAATTACTCAAATGGAAAAGAACGTACCTCTGGCACCGACGTACTGATGATTCATTCTCTATTCCAAATGCATCGCCTTGGGAACAACTCGCTAGTGTAGTGTACGGTTTGGGTCAAAAATGACCTTAATGTTCAATTTAACCCTTAATCAGATTCGTTCCATTCTCTTATAACTTGAAAAAAAAAATTAATACCATTTTTTATTAATTATTTATTTGGCATCTTGCCATGTGTGTTTGGGTTACACTGCTAGTTGTTCGAAATTGCAACTTGAGTGGCTGAACGTTGACAAAACGTCTTATGCGGCCATTATCTTCCATGTATTTCTTGAACAACACATAATATGATGTGATAAATATGTATAAAAGGATAAAGTGATGTCTTTGCAACTCTCTTACCCGACGTCTCCATGGACTGCACTAAACAGAAATTGAATAACATCTTTTAACCCTTTGGAGCCGGAGGGGTCATATGTGACCCCAACATAGAACCGGCTGTATAGATTCACTCATTCGATAAAACAGAATACTGTCTTCAGCAAGTTGCTGCAAATTAAGTCCTCTATTAGGAAAAAATGGGCATATTTGCATTTGGGGCTTCATTGATAACCTAGAACATCCTGAAGACCATGGAATTGGGAAAAACGAAATTACTGACATATCAGTTGATCTAAAAGCAGAACTTTGATGTGGGTTACGTTTATATGGATTCGTTTAACCTTTGCCAAGAGTATCAAAAGGCGTTTCATGTTCTAGGATGTTGTAGGTGTTCCAAACTGTCCTATAGAGAAATCCTTCAAATCTACAAGAGTAATTTTATGTATTTTCGCCACAAATAATAGAATTGCATTACCTAGGTACTGGGATCCGTGAAGCTCTTGACATCTACAATTTCATATAGAGACACTATAGGGATATTCCAGGTCAGCCAAACTACCTTGGAGTTCAGAACTTCAGGTTCTACACTCGTAACAAGAGCCATATCTGTTATACTGAGTAACGTTGCATAATCAACCGCAGTTACTGGAGTAATCTGAAGTCTACTAGTTAATTACAAACCTTTGCGACATTCAGGATCGTCCAAATTGTTCTATAATGAAGTCCTTCAAATCTACAAGAATAACTTTATGTGTTTTCGCCATGGATAATAATATTGCATCGTGCACAGCCCTCACTCCGGAAGCACTGATGATGACAAAGACGCATTTTACGCGCAGCTCGAACGCGAGTACGACCGCTGCCCAAACCACGACGTCAAGATCATCATAGGGGATCTAAACGCTCAGGTAGGCCAGGAGGAGGAATTCAGACCGACGATTGGAAAGTTCAGCGCCCACCAGCAAACGAACGAAAATGGCCTACGCCTCATCGATTTCGCCGCCTCCAAGAACATGGCCATTCGTAGCACCTTCTTCCAGCACAGCCTCCCGTATCGTTACACCTGGAGATCACCACAACAAACGGAATCGCAAATCGACCACGTTCTGATTGATGGACGGCACTTCTCCGACATTATCGACGTCAGGACCTATCGTGGCGCTAATATCGACTCCGATCACTACCTGGTGATGGTTAAACTGCGCCCAAAACTCTCCGTTATTAACAACGTAGGGGAACAGAGCCCAAAATGCCAAGATGGGGTAAAATGACCCAACTCATAAAATCATTCCTGAATTGGACTTGATCATTAGTATTGGTGAATGGTGTCAAGATACGTTTGCATCGAACATTCTTCTAGAAGCTAGGCCACGAAACCCACGAAAAATCGTTTGATTTCCCAATGAAAACTGGCAACTTCCGGTTTTTCGTGCTTGCAATTAAGGTTTTCTGGTGATTTTATTAGCAGCCAAGTGTTTCCAACGAGATTGAGGCACGCATGGAGGCGCATGGTTGTTGATGTCTACGCTTTTCATGTTAGGGGTCATTCAAATATTACGACCATCGTTTTGCGAGGAGGGGAGTAACACTCCATTTATTGAGTATACGAAAAAGCGGGACAGAGGGGGGAAAAGGAGTCGGAAATGCCCGAAAACTGATGGACGTAATTTTTGAATGTTTTCATGAAGTGGCATCTTACCCCACGGCAGATGGTCGTTTTGCACCACTTCCGTTTTACGAATCAGTTTTTAAAGCCGCTAAAAATCGATGAAAATACAATAATTTAGTGAATATTTTTGCTGAAGTATCGAGCAAATATTGTCTAGTTGCTGTTACCACTTTGAAAGCCTAACAAATGAGACTAATTACACAAGTTTACAAAATAAAACGAAAGTCGTGAACTTCTGTCAACGACCAAAATTTTTGAAGCACAATTTAGTGCTGATTTCGAAACCGACCTTCAAAAAATTTTAAGTAGAACAGTTTTTGAGTTTTAGCTCAATATCGAGCTTTACAACTTTTCAAAATATGTAATTTACTAAAATTCAAATATATTGCGTTTTGTTCAACCAGTTTTAAATCTTTTTCCATAAATTAAAAGCTGAATACAATACCATTCGATCATCTGAATACAGGTTTTGCGTCAGATTGATGAATTTCAAGATATTGACGAGTTTTAGGGACGATCTCCTTAAATTTTAGCAAAATTCCCAAAATTTTTTGAAGAAATGTATTTTTTTCAGTAAGAAAAAAACAATTTAAAAATTCTTTCTCGACGTGTATTTGACACATCATATGTGGGCGAGTTACAGTAAAAATTTCAGCTCAATCGGAACATTGATTACGGAGAATGAGATGTTTGAAGTGAGCGACTTTGCTTAAAAATAGAACAAAAATCGATTTCAAATCATCAACCTTGTATGGAAAGTCGAAAAAATTTCCACTCTACTGTAATTTTTTTCTTTCGTGTTTTTGAACTCAGGGCATGATTCTACACCAAAAATGATCATCAGCTTACCGAGTTCAAAAATGCTGTAAACTAGTGTTATCATTGAAAACGATGAAAGTTTGAAAAATGGAATTTTACCCCACTTGACCCTACATTACCGGCGGCCGCCCCGGTACGATCTAGAGCGACTGAAGCAACCGGATGTCGCCACCGCATACGCGCAGAATCTCGAGGCAGCGTTGCCGGACGAGGGTGTGCTCGATGTGGCCCCTCTAGAGGACTGCTGGAGTACAGTGAAAGCAGCCATCAACAACGCAGCCGAGAGCACAATCGGGTACGTAGAACGGAGTCGACGAAACGATTGGTTCGACGAGGAGTGCAGAGCGGTTCTGGAGGAGAAGGATGCAGCGCGGGCGGTAATGCTGCAGCATGGAACCCGACAGAATGTGGAGCGATACAGACAGAAGCGGAAACAGCAGACCCGTCTCTTCCGGGAGAAAAAGCGCCGCCTGGAAGAAGCGGGGGGCGAGGAAATGGAACTGCTGTGCCGTTCACAGGAAACACGCAAGTTCTACCAGAAGCTCAACGCATCCCGCAAAGGCTACGTGCCGCAAGCCGAAATATGCAGGGATAAGGAAGGGAGCCTCCTGACGGACAAACGTGAGGTGATCGAAAGGTGGAAGCAGCACTTCGACGAGCACCTGAATGGCGAAGAGAATGTAGGCACGGAGGACCAAGGCAGCGGAGGAAATGACTATGTTGGTGCAGCAGAGGACGGGAACGAACCAACTCCCACGCTGAGGGAAGTTAAGGATGTCATCCACCAGCTCAAAAACAACAAAGCGGCTGGTAAGGACGGTATCGCAGCAGAACTCATCAAGATGGGCCTGGAAAAGTTGGCCACCTGTCTGCACCAGTTAGTAGTCAAGATCTGGGAAACCGAACAGCTACCGGAGGAGTGGAAGGAAGGAATAATCTGTCCCATCCACAAGAAAGGCGACAAGTTAATGTGTGAGAACTTTCGAGCGATCACCGTTTTGAATGCCGCCTACAAAGTGCTATCCCAGATCATCTTCCGTCGTCTTGCACCTAAAGTAAATGAGTTCGTGGGAAGTTACCAAGCCGGTTTCATCGACGGCCGGTCGACAACGGACCAGATCTTCACCGTACGGCAAATCCTCCAGAAATGCCGTGAATACCAGGTCCCAACGCACCACCTGTTCATCGACTTCAAAGCGGCATACGACAGTATCGACCGCACAGAGCTATGGAAAATTATGGACGAGAACAGCTTTCCCGGGAAGCTGACTAGACTGATAAGAGCAACGATGGACGGTGTGCAGAACAGCGTAAGGATTTCGGGTGAGCTATCCAGTTCATTTGAATCTCGACGGGGACTACGACAAGGTGATGGACTTTCCTGCCTACTATTCAACATCGCCCTAAAAGGTGTTATGCGACGAGCCGGGCTCAACAGCCGAGGTACGATCTTCACGAAATCCAGCCAATTTGTCTGTTTTGCGGATGACATGGATATTATTGCCAGAACATTTGGAACGGTGGCAGAACTGTACACCCGCCTGAAACGTGAAGCAGCAAAGGTCGGACTGGTGGTGAATGCGGCTAAGACAAAGTACATGCTGAAGCAAGTTCATCTGATATCCAAGTCGCACAAAATGCCAAAATCACGCTACAAGGGTGAGAAATTAACTTGAATTGAAATCACCACTGCGATTAGTTAACGATCAGCGGGGATGTAAACAACAATGATCATAAAAGTCGCGATTCAAACTCGCAACAAGTTGTAAACTTCACTCAGGGTCGAGGGAAAAATCTGAATGAAATACTTACCTACCCATAAAACTTGAGCATTTTCGACATCCGACGTGCCACAGTAATCTGGAGAACTTCCTAAGAACCCCGTTTCACTTCGGAAGGATCGCAACCTATCCTTTCCTGTCATATTTTGACCACACATCACTCAAGCAACTTCAGCTCGTAGGTAGGGAATGTGTGCCATCAGTAATCTCATGCTCCCATTTCCATCCTATTCGAAAACAAGCGATTACGGCACCGAATGACTCCGTTCTTTTTGTTTTCATGGGTGCTCACTTCTAACAAAAAATACAAAAATAAGAAACAAAACAAACAGCGCTTCAATCCCTTGTTTTTCGTGGGATGAAAATGGGAGCCACATGCTTAATAAGGGAACCAATCCTACATATCTTTTTACTCTTTCACTAGCCAGGATAGCACATTTTCCACGCAAATCATTCACAATTGAAAATATTTTATCCACACGGGTTCTTTTTTATTGCATTTTTGCCCTTCGGCAGCTGGAACGGACCGCACTCGTAGGCTACTGTAGCTCCTTATACTCCTCCAGCACCGCGAGCTCCTGGGCCTGTTCCAACCAGCCACCGCTTGAACGGCAGACATAGTTTGGTAAATTATTATTTTTCTCTGGTGGGCAATAAAACTACCGTGGTTCTGGGAAAGCAAAATTAATCACTTGAGCACTATTTTCTCACTGCAATCTTCAAGATTTCTCACTTATCCTGGGTGTCACGTTTAAATCACGAAGGTAGAACATTTCGGGTTGCGGAACTTTTCCATTCGATATCCAGCAGGAGCTTCCGGATCAACTGCCCTGGGTCGATGTGTTGTGTATTTTTCCAGTGACCGAAATGCTGATCTCCCCGCCGAAAGTTTATTCGGGATGATGCTTGGGGCGACATTAAAATTACCGGATTCAACCAGCCACAATACTGCACCTTTTCGCGATTGGACGTCGAATTCCATGTTTCTCGCGCGCGATTTGTTTTGAACTGAGAGGCGCACAAGGAGAAGTCGAATGCATAATCTGACAGATCATATTTCATGCTAGAATAGTATCGGCAAAAATCGTGAGGACTTGTAAAAGTTTCCTTCTTAACTTTGTATATGACGGAGGGAGTCGTGGAGTTTGAAAATCAAAATAGGTAAAAAACCTTACAAGTGCATATGTAAGTGATTGGTACAGTGGTATAGGGCGGTATTCCTAATCTGAAGGTTATGAGATCAAATCTGATTTATATTATTTGTTTTTTTTTCGCGAATTTTGCATCATCGTATAATTGGTCAAAGAGAGTCATGGAAAGTCGTCTGAAGTATGTATATGGCCTCCACTTTGGTACGCATATAGCAGTTTTGTGCATCTTATACGAGTGAGTTAATTCTTATATAGTGATGTATATCACAAATTATATGGACCAAAATGTTTACTGGGTACTGAGGTGGGACTGAGCGAGACAGGACAAGCCTTGGCAGCAATGTTACGATAGACGGGGATACTTTCGAGATGGTAGAAGAATTCGTCTACCTCGGTTCCTTGCTAACGGCTGACAATAACGTGAGCCGTGAAATACGAAGGCGCATCATCAGTGGAAGTCGTGCCTACTATGGGCTCCAGAAGAAACTGCGGTCAAAAAAGATTCACCCCCGCACCAAATGTACCATGTACAAGACGTTAATAAGACCGGTGGTTCTCTACGGACACGAGACATGGACGATGCTCGAGGAGGACCTGCAAGCACTCGGAGTTTTCGAGCGACGGGTGCTAAGGACGATCTTCGGCGGTGTGCAGGAGAACGGTGTGTGGCGGAGAAGTATCAACCACGAGCTCGCTGCACTTTACGGTGAACCCAGCATCCAGAAGGTGGCCAAAACCGGAAGGATACGGTGGGCAAGGCATGTTGCAAGAATGCCGGACAACAACCCTGCAAAGCTGGTGTTTGCAACTGATCCGGTTGGCACAAGAAGGCGTGGAGCGCAGAGAGCACGATGGGCGGACCAGGTGGAGCGTGATCTGGCGAGTGTTGGGCGTGACCGAGGATGGAGAGCTGCAGCTGCAAATCGAGTATTATGGCGGCAAATTGTTGATTCAGTATTATCATGAATTTGATGTGAACTAAATAAATGAAATGAAATAATATTGCATAATCTGCTGGGAACTGCGAAACTCTTGAAATCTCAAATGCCATTTAGAGACCCTAACTTCAGGTCTACACTCGCAACAACAGTCCTATCTGCTATTCTGAGTAACGATGCATATTCATTCGTGATTACTGGACCAATCTTAAGTCTACTTGTTTACTATAAACCTTTGAGAAAATCAGGTTCGTCAAAACTGTTTTATAATGAAGTCTTCAAATCAATAAGAAAAATTTTATGTTTTCACCATAAATAATAGCATTGCATAATCTGTTGAGATCCGTGAAGCTTTTGCTATCTCAATTGTCATTTGGCGACACCATGGTCATATTCCAGGTCAGCCAAACTATCTTGGAGTTTAGAACTCGTAACATCAGCTATATCTGACATACTGAGTAACGTTTCATAATCAATCGCGGTTTCATAATAACAACCTGAAGTATATTATTTATTATTTTAAACCTTCGGGACAGTCGTCCCAAACTATCCTGAAGTTCAGCTCTTGAGTAACAATAGTTATTCTCAGGATAAACTTTAAACTGTAATCTTTAATCGCCCTGGCATATCATGAGTTATTTCAAGATAGTTTTGAGATATTCCAGATCAACACTACTCCGGAGACCATGGCTTCAGATCTACACTTGGGATAATACCTTTTGCCACTACGTTAAGTAGTGTTACATAATCCACCGTACTTGCAAAGTAGTTGAAGGAAAAATAAGCGTTGTTATATATTTTTGGGATATTATGGGCTTCCTTACTGTTATGAAGCTTAGTTGATAAAAACAACCACTATGACATGAAGCGATTTCGTTTCAGATAGTAATATTACACATTTTTTTTTGGTAATTTAGGTATGTCGTCGTCTCTGGTTGTATTCTGTGAGCTCTAGTAAGTATAACATATTATACAACATAACTCTATATATAGCCAAAACAGAAACTTTAATTGCTGTAGATGCTAGATATTAAACATCATAATAGTTTGGATGGCCCCGGCTGATCTTATGATGTCTATTGAGCATTCAGAAGATTAATTGGACATATAGATTATAAACCTATATAGATTTTCAAATCGTAACTTTGTATAATGAAGGAAACCACCGTTACACCCGTAAATTTAAGATCTAAACCTAAGAACAGATTGGATGATCTAGGATATCGCGACTGATCTGATACTGTCTATTGAACTTTCAGAAGACTTACTGGTCATGTTAGATTACAAATCGTAGCTTTGTATACTGAAAGAAGTCATAGTTTCAACCGTTACAAGATCAGTTTGAATGATCTAAGATATCCCGACTTATCTGATATTGTCTATTGAATTTTCAGAAGACTCACTGGACATGATCGATTACAAATCGTAGCTTTGTATAATAAAATAAGTTACCGATGCACACCAGAAGACTTTAGGATCTAAACTCAAGAATAGTTTGGATGGCCTAGTATATCCAGGAAATATTCTGCATGACATTCTACCCTTTTTATACCAAAACAACAGAAAAACGTAGAAAAAGTTCCATAATAACGCTTGGAAAAGACGTGGGGTTAATTGGGCATACACACTAATTGTCCTTTGCCAGCCCCAGCTGATTCAAAATTCAAAACGAGCGGGAATAAAGCAATGCTACAATAGTCTACGATAATTTTACCTATGACCTGCTTTATGCCAATAGTAGCTACGAAGATATTCTGGCACGGTAAAGACTCAATATTTTGCGTAAACCTCATTGAAATCATTAGTAGCGGTGCATCGGCCAGGCTGCGAGCAACCTCAGGGAAGATCGTGTACTTAACCAATTCCGGTGAACATTGGTCTAAACTTGAAAATACCTTGCAAAAATACCAAATCTTAGTACAAACTCAGTTGATTTTAATTATTTTGCATTCTTCTGCCGAAATTTGCACAGCCGAACGATCGGCAATCGAATTTTAACTGATACATAATGACAATGATGATGATGCCCGACAGCAGTGAGCTGTCCACCCAATGTGATTTGATCAAGCAAAACATTATAATCGTATTACTTTGTACCGGCTTTTTGAACCCTTTAAGCAAAATACCCTCTATTCTTCTAGGCATCACAAATTTATTATGTAACGTTAAAATCTTAATTTTCTGATCCCCCTCATCCCTCATCTAGATGTTCGCCATCCGTCAGGTGTTGCAGAAATGCCGCGAACACAACGTGCCCACACATCACTTGTTCATCGATTTTAAATCGGCGTATGATACAATCGATCGAGAACAGCTATGGCAGATTATTCACGAATACGGATAAACTGATACGATTGATCAAGGCGACGATGGATCGAGTGATGTGCGTAGTTTGAGTATCAGGGACACTCTCGAGTCCCTTCGAATCTCGCAGAGAGTTACGGCAAGGTTATGGTCTTTCGTGCTTGCTGTTCAACATTGCTTTAGAGGGTGTAATAAGGAGAGCGGGGATAAACACGAGTGGGACGATTTTCACGAAGTCCGTTCAGGTGCTTGGTTTCGCCGATGATATTGATATTATTGCTCGTAAATTTGAGACGATGGCGGAAACGTACATTCGACTAAAGAGCGAGGCCAGGCGAATCGCTCGGCTAGTCATTAATGAGTCGAAGACAAAGTACATGACGTCAAAGGGCTCCAGGGAGAAATCACCGTGCCCGCCACCCCGAATTTCTATCGACGGTGATGAAATCGAAGTAGTTGAAGAATTCGTGTATGTGTGGTACTGAATCTGCATTGTTATTCGACTAGACTTCCAATGCACGCTAGTAGCACATGGCCTGCCAAATCCATATCAAGCAATCTAGTAGGCGCGCAAACTGTCGTCGCATCACTACTTCGCGAACGTCAAAGTGTCAACAGAAGTAACTTCCTGGGGGCACCCGCTTGTCCACGATAATTCCAAGCTCCACAGTGTACTTGGGCTCACTGGTGACCGCCGACAACGACACCAGCAGAGAAATTCAGAGGCGCATTGGGGCAGGAAATCGTGCTTACTTTGGACTCCGTGGAACTCTAAGATCAACTAAAGTTCACCGTCACACGAAGTTAACTATCCACAAAACGCTGATTAGATCGGAAGTCCTCTATGGGCACGAAGCATGGACGCACCCTTGGAGTTTTCGAACGTAAGCACAACAACTACCATCTACGGCGGAGTACAGATGGAAGACGGGACTTGGAGAAGGCGAATGAACCACGAGCTGCATCAGCTGCTGAGAGAACCAATCATCGTCCACAAATCGGGTGAAAATCGGGAGGCTAAGGTGGACGGGTCACGTCTTCAGGATGTCGGATAGCATCCCGAATAAAATGGTTCTCGAGAGTCATCCGACCGGCACAAGAAAACGTGGTGCGCAGGGAGCGAAGACTCGATCAGGTGGAGGACGATCTGTGGACCCTTCGCAGAGTGTTGGTGTTGAACTGGACACGCAGCCATGGACCGAGCAGAACGGAGACGACCCCTATATACAGCAGAGGTCACTCTGGCCTCAGTCAGACCGGTAGGATAAGTAAACTGAGAGGCAGGTTTTATTCTAGTTGCGATGAGCAACGAGTGATCCGATATTGCTCAAATTCGGTAGAATAATTAGACCCGTAATTTTTTATCTCGCTTATTTTGAAAAGAGGGTGGTCCAAAAATGACATTTCTCTTTTTTAATTAGCGAGCCGTCATAACCCAGTGACCAATTTGCAATCTTTTTTCAAGAATGAAAAGATTATTAGTTTTAGATTTAAGAAAAAATATCACGAAAAAAATTAGTAATATATAATATGTAAAAATGTTTATTTTTTATGATTTTCACACTGTTGGACCACAACGGCTTTACATTTTTATATTTTTAACGAAACTTTATTTTCACATAACATATCGAAAAAGTTGCAATGTTTTTCTAGTTGTTTTTGAGCTGCAATTTTTGGAAAATTCAAGTTTTGTGCTCATATATGAATGGAATGATCATGCGTCTCCATCGCTTTAAAAACGCCGTTATTTTTTTTTTTACTTTTATATGGGCTACTGGGTGAACTTCAGTTAGAAAAACATACCAGCGTCTGCTGAAGAGTTATAATCCTTCAAGAATTGCTTCAGGCATTCCTTCAGAAGGTCTTTCTGAATTTTTTCATAAATTCATTCTGATTTTACTACGGAAGTGTCTTCTCAGATTCCTCCTAAAGTTCTTCTGCTCCTTCTCTATTTTTCTGGAATTCCTCCGGAAGTGCCTTATGAGATTGATCCAAGAGTTCTTTCTTAAATTTATCCAGAGTTCCTTCAATTTCCCTAGGAGTTAATGCTGAAATTACTCCAACAGTTCTTCCAAGATGTTCCAAGATTGACCAGAAGTTGCATCTTGGATTTAACCAAGAGTTTCTTTAAAGATTCCTCTTTCTGGGAATTGCAACCGTGTTTTTTTTCGGCATTTCTCCAGAAGTTCCTTCCGGAATTCACTCCTTCCTTTTATAATTTCTTCAAGAGCTTTCTGGGATTTTTCAAGGAATTTCCTCAGATGCCGGGGGAATTCTGGAGTGATTCTGGAAAATTCCTATATGAAGGTCCCATTAGACATGACACATATTTGGTCAAACAAGTCCAACAAATGACCAACACATCGTGAATCATAACAACCTTGGATAAATGTCGGACTTCAATGTAAATATTTGGCTCAATGGCTCCTTGAGTGATTCAATTGATATTTACCCAGGGGTCTATCCAGGATTCCTTCAAAAGTTTGCACTGTGATTCTTCCAGGTTTTTAGGTTTTTTCTGATATACCTAAAGAGGTTTCATTTGACATGCATCCAGGCGCAATCTACCAGGAATTATTTTTGTGATACCTCTAGGAATTCCTTCTGTGGTTTCTATAAAGGTTCCTTCAGGGAATGGGATTCCTTTTGTAATGTCTTCAGAAGTACTTTTACCCAGGATTCCCATAAGGAAATCCTGGAGAAATGTAATCTCAGAAGAAGCTTTTGAAGGTAACCCAGAACGAACATCTGGATAAATTTATACATAACTCCAGTAGTTTTCCTAGTAGTTTTCCCAGTAATTTTCATAAAAAAATATTTTGGTGTTCCTCCTCCATCACCGAGATGCGATCCCTATGTCATTCCGGAAGGAGTTCCTAAAAGAATTCCGGAATAAGTTCTTGAAGGAATCCCCCAAGAAGTTTTTCTTAGGAGAATACCTGGAAGGAACTGGTGGGGGAGAATCGACTGTATTCTGCGCAACTCGGATTTTGACGGCTACGAGGTCTTGCTAAATCAAAACGAGTTGTTATATAACAACTCGTTTTGATTTAAAAAGACTGCGTAGCCGTCAAAATCCGAGTTACCTGGAAGGAACTTCTTAAGCAATCCCAAAAAGAACTTTTGGAGGAAACCTGGAATAATTCCAGGGACCATTCTTGAAAGGATCCCACAAGAATCTTTTAGTGTAATATCCGGAGAAAATCCTGAAGGAATTCCAGGAGAAAGTATGGGAGAAATTCATGAAGGAATTTTAGAAGGAATCTCCTATTGATTCCCAATAAGAGCTAAAAGTTCTTGGTGAAATCCAGGAGAGATCTCCTGGATCAATCCTAGAAATGACTCTAGGAGAAATCTCAGAAGTAACTTCTTGAGAGATCCCGGAAGAAACTCCTTGAGGAATCACAGAAGGAACTCCTTCAGGAATCCAGGAGAAAAATACTGGAAGAATCCCGGAAGGAATTCCTCGAATTCCTTAGGAATTTTCAAACGATGAATCTCAGAAGAAAATCCTTGAAAATCCCAGAAGACTCTTGATAAATCCTTAAAGGAAGGAGTGAGTGACGGAAGAAATCACGATTGATATTCCCAGAAGGATAAATCTTTGAAGGATCTCTTGGATAAATCCCAGAAGCAACTTCTTGCCAATTTCGGAAAATTTTGGAGGAATTCCAGAAGGAACTTCAGGAGGTATTTCGTAACAGAACTTCTGTGGAAATCTTCGAAGCAGTTCAGGAAGGACTCTAAGAAAGAACTCCTTTAAAACTCACAGAAGAAATTTTTGAGGAGTTCCCAAAAGAAGAACTCATGGGAAAAACGTCTCTGCAATCTTCGCTATAATATGTTGGTGGAGGCAACTCTACCCCACTGTTTTTTAAATAGATCAAACCCCCAGTGATTAAAACGACAAGCTAGCTTAAAATCAGTAGGTTTATTTAATCTTTTGTTGTATTAGTTACTCTTATTGTTATAACTTATAATTTTTTGTACTGATTTCAATCTCCGTTTCTCCAGTTTCATTTGTTAGCCTAAACAAGATTTTTGCACATCGTAAAACAGACATCTTAGCAAAATTATATGCATCTTGTTTGTATTTATGCTGCGTCTATCCAATCTCCGTAATTGCCTTCGTTTGTCGGCTTCCGCAGGAAGAAAAACACACTTCCTGCATTCTATGCGCATGCATTTACTGTCGCATTCCGAGCATCCTTCATTCCAATTTATAACCACTTATGCACGCCAAATCCAATTCATCGTACTCACGAAGGATACAAATTTACGCGCCATCGTTTTACTGCTCTCGCACACCCCCATCGTCGGAGCAATAACAATGATAATAACAAAATAATAATCATGCTGAAGGGTGGCTGAGTCGAATCGTGGTGAAGCGTTGAAGTGCTTCCACCACCACGCATCGTTAGCGTCCTCAGACAGGAGGAGGCGGGAAAAGCTTTATGAATGAGCATGTGAAACCACACCGGCACCGCCACGCGTCCTCATTTGTCGGTTCTTGAGCGAGCGGAGCGTGTGCGTGTGAGCATCATCGAATTAATCATATATCCTCGAATCAATTAAGTTAATTGCATAACTTTAGCAGCAGTATCCACAAACATGCGGCATCCATAAACATCATCTCCTACGGAAAGCTCATCCCAAGCCAGGCACATGGTACCCTAGACTAAATTTTCACGAGGCCTTCCATTTCGGTGGTGATGATGACGACAACGACGATGACCATGATGACGGTGGGTGTTGACAATGACGAGGACGAGGCCGAGTGTATCCCTCCGGCGGCGCTGTCGACAATGTGCGACGACATAAAGCACCGAGAAACAGTAACAAGCCAAGGAAAACAGCCAGCTCTTCGGACCGAACAAAAGTAGGCCGGACAGCCAGCAGCCGGATATGAACGGGAAGATAAAAGTTTGTCCCATGAGTGCCGTCGTCTCATCATGGCCTGCTACTCTGGGTTGGGATGGAGCTAGCGCACAGGAAGGATCCTAGTACAGTCGGGTCGGGAGCACACTCTTCGTAGTGTTTCTTGTTGACTCTTGAAGATGCTCCAGAGCAGGGCCAACACGACCAAGGACATGTCTGTCATGGGCGGAAATCAGGCACAGACACACACACACAGGGAGACGGTAGTCGGTATCCGGTTAGTCTATGCGACGCGGTAAAAGGACACTAATGGAGTTAGTGACGAATTAAATAACTTTTGCTGCCTCGCAGGATGCGCACTGATCATCTTTTGATGTGATTCGGGATACTCAATTATGGCATGGGAGATGCTACGTTGATGAATAGACCTGTGCGCTGACTATATTTTGATCGGCGATGGCGTGAGGGCCATTTTCGGCCGGCGGCGGCGGCGGCGTGAATCGGCGTGACCAAAATTTGACCATAATGTCAACATTGGCAAAACAAAGAAGTTGTCATTACGCTCTAGAATTTGTAGTCAAAGCTTTTTTATTACTATTGATGACAAAAAACTATTACGTTTGAATGAATATCTCTTTTATTTTTCTTTCGGGACCATCACTGCGACCAGTGATTAGACTTATTGTGACATTACCCGTATCCTTAGTGTAGTGCATGTTGCATTACTCCATTGAAAATGAAGGGCAATAAAGTATCGATTTTGCAGTTCTGTTTTCTTAGAACCTTCAGAATGTGCAATGGTGCATTTTTTATCTGTATTAACGAGATTTTTAGCCCCAGGCTAGTTCATCTCGGGACCCACGCTTTACTTCCCTTCCGAAGGAAGAACTCACATTTTTTGTGAGTTTGTCGGAAGTGGGATTCGATCCCAGGTCCTCGGTGTGATAGTCAAGTGGTCTAACCATCACACCAGGTCCGCTCCACAATGGTGCATTGTGTACCTCTTCACTGTACCTTGCGCTGTTCTGCAGTCCTACCCCGAGTATGCGTATCTGCCATACGCATCATCTTCTTTGCGTATACTGCTGATTGACAGTTCTCGACATGTATTATGTTTCCAGTTCAAAACCGAATTAGCGACATTTTTTCTTTTACTTGCGCTGCTTTTGTCTTGCGTTAAACACAATGTCGGAAGTGGGGCGCTGTATTCTACACCTGGTATTCTATACAGCGCCCCACTTCCGACATAGTGTATAACGCAAGGCAAAAGCAGCGGAAGTAAAAGAAAAAATGTCGCTAATTCGGTTTTGAACTGGAAACACAATACTTCAGTTCTATTTAGACTATCGAACGGGCTAGTTATATAATGCGTTTGTTTTAACTTTTCAATAAAGTGCCCGTGTTTTTATAACGTGATTTCGCGAGTTCCCCCGTATATTATCGTCTACGAATTTCCGAGTACGTTGTATTCCACTGCGTTGGCCTCCGGACTCTGCTCGCCGTCAGGTTACGGTCTCAGTTTGGAACGGATTCGATCTCGGGAAGATTCGATCAGGAAAAATCGAATGGTGTAAAGGGCTGACTCAATTGTGCCCCGGTAGTCGATCGGGTGAAGAAAAGTTCGGTTAGTGGCTGAAAGTTAACCATGGCCGATGCGAAATTCACTATTCCCAAGCTGAAAGGTATTACATAACTAGCAGACTTGGAAGGTGCGACTAGAATCTGCTAGCGCGCGAATATTTGTGGCACGTCATCGAAAACGACATTCCACAAGAAGATGTGGAAAAGTGAGGATCGAAAGGCAACGATGATTCTACTGCTGGAGGACAGTCAACTCCCACTAGTTCCGCAACTGTGTGCACGCGAAAAATGCATACGATGCACTCAGAAGTTACCACTAGAAGACTACACGTTCGATTCGTGTATCACTACTGAAGCAGATTTGCTCCACCAATCTGTCCGATAACGGTGATGTCGAAAAACATCTCCACGAGTTTGACGATATCTTCGATCGCCTGGATGCTGCCGGGATGAAGTTGGACAAAGATACGAAGATCTGTATGTTATTACGGAGTCTTCCTGCCTCCTTCGATGGTTTGGTAACTGCCCTCGATAGTCGTTCCGACGATGATATTTCGCTGGATGTGGTGAAATCAAAGCTGGTGGACGAATATAATCGGCAATTGGAACGAAGAGGTGGATCAGCGAAGGTGGAACGAGCGATGAGGTCAGATGTGCGGTATGGTGATGGCAAGCCGGATAGGGAATCGAGAACTTGCCACTACTGCAAGAAGTCCGGCCACATTAAGCGAAACTGCCGGAAGTTTTTGTCGGCGCATAAGAAAGACGAAAATCATCCGCATTTCAGACAAGACTCGGATGGGCCTCCGAAGGCCAAAGCAGCGCAGAATGACGAAAGGCGTGGCGTTCAATGTCGGTGGTGAAAGTTCGTCGAGCTGGGTGATAGATAGTGGTGCCAGTGCGGATATGTCTAAGGACAAGTTGTTTTTTGGGTCGTTAAGTGAATTTGCTGGTGGTTTTATCACCCTGGCCGACGGGAAGAAGACCCAAATCGAGGGTGAAGGTTGCGGAGTAATCCACGGTGTCGACGCCTCATTAATTTGTTATCGATTTTTATCCAGAATGAAAATCTTTGATCATGATGATTACACTATTCGATGGGCATCACTGCAATTTGCCTTGAAACATAGTAGCCATGATTTATGTGCGCTATCTTTGGCGCCATGTGCAGCAATGTTGCCTGCTGGGAAGCTGAACGATCACTGTTAAAGTTTCTGCAGTTGGATAACAATCGATAACTAATTAATGAGGCGTCCGATTTGAATGTGGTCTTCGGCAAAGTTGTAGCTGATAGAGTAGCCTAGGAGAACCAAGGGTCAACTAACACTCTAGTGCACTTGGGGAAATGCTACGGTCAATTGAATGAAAAACGTCCTTTTCCCATAGTAATTCCCATACAAACTTTGAAGAGCTTGTGCACTCTCAATTTTCAACCAAATCAGCTCATTTTTTGGGAGAAGGCGTAGAATCTGGTTATGAATCGAATAAGCGGTGTGGAGCAAAAACGATTTTTTGAACCACGCTAATGACTATAGCTCACGGTTACGTACCTGTTGAAGAACAAGAATGAGGCGGCTGGCAACATCAGGGATTACGTGCGGTGGGTGAGCAACATCTTCGGGCGAAAACCTCGCATTGTACGCTCCGATGGCGGGGGAGAGTTTGACAATAAGGAGCTTCGGGCGTTCTACAAATCCGAAGGAATTCAGCCACAGTTTACAACCCCCTACTCCCCGCAACAAAACGGCATCGCTGAACGCAAAAACCGCTCCCTTACCGAGATGGCGACTTGTATGCTGGTGGACGCTGGTTTGGAGAAGCGCTACTGGGGCGAAGCGATGCTGACTGCCACGTACCTTCAAAATCGGCTCCCATCTAGGTCTATCCAGACAACATCATACCAGATGTGGTGGGGCCGGAAACCGGACTTGAGTAATCTCCGGATTTTTGGATGCCAGGCGTACGTGCACGTGCCTGACTCGAAGCGGAAGAAGTTAGACAGCAAAGCGACCAAACTGACGTTTATCGGGTACGCGATGGAACAAAAGGGTTACCGATTCGTTGACCTTGAGACGGATCAGGTGACCATTAGTATGGGACACGCTTGTATGGAAAAAATGAATCCTCGCTCCAGTCAACTTTTTAGTTTTAATTTAGGTCCCATATGAACTGTACAAAATTTCAGCGCAATCGGTGAAACTATAATTTAGCGCAAGCGCTTCAAAGTTTGCATAGGATTTACTATGGGAAAAGTTACACTTTCAAACAAAAAATCCCAGAGGTCGCCCTTTGTCCCCTTAATTAAAATCGATCAACGCTTCTCGTAGAAAAATCATTTTTGAAACTTTCCTTCGAAGACCGCAAAACGATTGGATGCTTGTGGAAAAAGTTATTGATTTATTACTGATTTGTGATTCAACGAACGGCTTTTTGTTTTGTTTTATCAGCAGCACTGCTGCTGCCGTTGTTGCATGGGGTGCCGGGAGGCATCACCACCCCCAGAAACAGTAGCAGCAAAGGCAGCAGCTACAGTGCTGCTAATAAAACAAAACAAAAAGCCGTTCGTTGGATCACTAATCGGTTATAAATCAATAACTTTTTTCACAATCGTCCAATCGTTTTGCGGTCTTCGAAGGAAAGTTTCATGAATGATTTTTCTACAAGAAGCGTTGATCGATTTGAATTAAGGAGACAAGGGGCGACCTCTGGGATTTTTTATCTGAAAGTGTAACTTTTCCCATAGTAAATCCTATGAAAACTTTGAAGCGCTTGTGCTAAATTATAGTTTCACCGATTGGGCTGAAATTTTGCACAGTTCATATGGGACCTAAATGGAATCAAAAAAGTCGACTGGAGCGAGAATTTGATGTACACTGTGGTGCATAATTGATCGGACAAACGCCGATTTTCATACAAAATGGCCGAATTTGAGATGCTGTAACTATGGTTTGCTTTGATGGATTGAGCTCAATTTTTGACACGGAACTACAAATATGCTGAATTTTGTGTATACAAAGTATAAAATGTTTTCGTTCACAGGTCTGGGCGTGGCAAGGCGTTGAAAATATTGCAAAAGTGATCGGACAGCGGCACGCGTGTAAATCAAAGGGGTACCGCTGTCCGATCACTTTTGCAATATTTTCAACGCCTTGCCACGCCCAGACCTGTGAACGAAAACATTTTATACTTTGTATACACAAAATTCAGCATATTTGTAGTTCCGTGTCAAAAATTGAGCTCAATCCAACAAAGCAAACCATAGTTACAGCATCTTAAACTTGGCCATTTTGTATGAAAATCGGCGTTTGTCCGATCAATTATGCACCACAGTGTATGTCCCATACTACCCAAGTAGCACCTGCAACTAAAATGGAAATGATCATCGTTGCAAACATGTTGCAACTGAGTTTTCATGAAACAAACAAAATTAAAACCTATTAAAATCCTGTTGTTAATGCCAAACTGAGGTGTAACAGTTTTATAACAACTAGCAAAATGAAAACAAACGTCATCATTAGTTGAAACTTGCGAAACCAATTTGTAACTGAAGTATAATCTGATTGCTTCAACGAATCTTAGTTACAACCGTTTACAAACCAAATCAACCAAAACATTGATTCTGATTGTTATAAACATGTTGCACCTGGAACTTATTTAGAACATAACTAACAATTTTGACAGGAGAGATAGAAGTTCCAAAATGGGCGGCAAAATGTTTTTGTGATCACGAAAAATATAAAATGCACTATAAAAAACAAAATTTTTCAAAAATAACGAAATCATGTACAAATAAAATGTAACCTTTTCTTCATAAATGTATCGACATATTCCAAATTTTATAAAATTAAAGTGGTAAAATAGAAAAAAAAAATCTGATTGGAAGTATAATATTGACCCAATAAAAAAAATTCTGGCTCATTTTCGCAGTACTGAACGACTGGTACCAACCACTGGGAAGATTTGAATATATGGGGTTTTGAGAAATCTAACGTAACGTACAAAAATATTAGGAGTTTCCCACGAAAAATTTTACAATGGGTTTACATTTTTTTTTTACAAAAAACATGAAATTTTCGGAACGTAATGAATTCAAAGCCTTTTGCCGACGTAAATGGGAAGTACACGTCCAAGTGTCTACTCTTTTGGTTATTTATGTCCTACATGGAAAATTCAAACTACCTTATTCTGGGTCGATTTCACCCTAAAATGAGTATATCAAATTGATTAGTTACCCAAAATAAGGTTGTTTTTCCTCTCTCCCCCACAGATGTTGTCGTAAGTAAATAGAGATGCGTCTATCCAATGGGGGTCCTTGAGGCCAATAAGCCAATTTTGGGTAAATGAAGATTTACCTAAATTTGGGTTGAATGAAGGGGGTCTTGGGTTGAATTTACCAACACTTGAATATATTTTTAGTTGGAGGTAAAGTCAATTTACCTTGCGTGGGTTTAATCGATTCACTCAAATGTTGCCTTATTGGGCCGAACTATTGCGTTAAAAGAATCCAATTTTTGGTAGTTTGGCGGTTACGTGTACCACGTGCAGCATTGTTGTACTTTGTCAATACGGATTCCAAGAGACATGATTCAGAAAATAGTATCTTTCTAAATTCTAAAATAAATTTTCAGCATTTTATGGTTGCATTAAACAAGCTGCTGAAATGCACTCCGCCGAAGCAACATGGCGAGTTAATTTTTACCACAAATCCCTAAATTTTCACTCGCAAAATGCTAGGTAGACTGAGGCGCGTTGAGAATACGGAGCTAAAATGCGAAACTTACCGATAAATCTGGACCGGCACACGAATTGACGTTCTCGGTCAGCCTTATTTGCGGCATATTTATGCACACAATTCATTAATCACATGAACGAAACTGTTGATGCATAATAACTGGCAGTGACGAATGTGGTGACTAGCTGACTAGTTGTCGAATCGGTTACCATTTTTTAAGTCGACTATAAGTTGTATCTTGGTTATAATTCGATTGCGTATTGAAACCGTTAATATCATGAATGAATGTTTTATATTGGCTCCACCTCTTGCGCTTTTTTGGTTGCAATTTAGTCGTTAATAAGACGATTGGTTCAAATGACATAACTTTCAATATAGTTGCATACAAATTACAGGAACTTATTAATGTCCAAGTGTGTTGCTTGGGAGTGACCATTAGCCGCGATGCCCGCTTCATCGAGATGGGAAACGGAACGTCGTCGGTGGAAGTAACGATCCCAGCTACAAGCAAGAAGATAGAGGAACAGGTCGTGATGCTGCCGCTGAAAAAAATCCCGATAACGAAGTGGAAGAAAACGAGTCAGATCCGGGAGATTTTTATGAAGCCGACGATGGAGAGCCCGAAGCAAGCTCGACTGTCCGTAGATCGGAGCGGTCCAATCGAGGAACACGATCAAAGCATCTCGACGATTGCGACCTGGACTACGTTGCAGCGTGCGCAGTGGAAGAACCCGTGACTGTAAAGGAAGCTCTCCAAGAACCTGTGTGGCGCAAAGCCATGGAAGAAGAACTGGAAGCACATCGTGTCAACGGAACATGAAGACTGGTGAAGCTGCCCGAGGGACGGAAGATAATCGGATCGAGATGGGTGTACAAAGTGAAGAAAAATGAAGAAAACCGTGTCGTGAAATTCAAGGCGAGGCTGGTAGTCCAAGGATATGCGCAGCGAATCGGTGTCGACGTTGGTGAGGTGTTCGCCCCCGTTACTAGTCAAGCAACATTCCGAACGTTCTTGACAGTGGCGGCGAAGCATGACATGATTGTTCAGCATCTGGATATCAAGACGGAATATCTGCATGGAACTCTGGAGGAAGAGGTTTACATGCGACAACTGCCGGGATTCGTGAAGATCGGGAAGGAACAGATGGTGTGCAGGCTCCAGCGTAGCATCTACGGATTGCGCCAGTCTGCTCGCTGCTGGAACAGTAAGCTGGATGAAGTGCTCGTGCAGAATGGATTCAAGGCCGCCGCAGCAGATCCTTGCCTCTACATTCGGGACAATGGCAAGACAAAAGTTCTTCTCCTGGTATGTTGACGATCTTCTGCTTGCATTAAACGATAGGACCCAAATTGAGATGATCGAGAAGCGTCTCAATGCAGAGCTTGAACTGTCCATGAACAGTGTCCAATCTCGGGGAAGTGCGTCACTTTCTGGGGGTTGCAGTACGGCATCAACAGCGGCGTGTTCAACATCAGTTTGCGCAACTACATCGACAGACTGCTGAAGCCCCACGGTATGGAAGAGGCAAAGTCTGCAAAGTCGCCCATGAACCTCGGATACCATAAACAGGCCGAATCTGGGAAACCATTTGACGATCCGACGAATTACCCCAGTCTTGTTGGTGCGTTACTCTACCGTCGTAGCGAGACCGGATATTGATGCTTCTGCTGCGATTTTGGGAAGGAGGTTTAGCGCACCAACTGAAGCAGATTGGACGACTGCGAAGCGTGTGCCTGAAGAAGACAAAAGGAGAAATCGCTGATCAGCCGCTGGTTGGGTTCTCCGATGCGAACTGGGCTGACGATGCTGAAAGTCGCCGTTCTACTTCCGGAATGGTATTTCAATTCGGCGGCGGTACCATTTCGTGGGCAAGTCGTCGCCAATCATGGATGGAGGACAACCAGAGCTGTTTAGCATTCGTACGATCGGAGAGGACTAATAGGCGCTTCAAGCACATAGACACCCGTGAGCGCTTCATACAGGAGCTATGCGTCGAGAAGAAGATTGTTCTGCAGTACTGCTCGACCGATCGTATGGCTGCCGATATCATGACGAAACCCCTGGGTCCACTGAAGCACCGTGAGTTCTGCGAACTGCTAGGGCTCAAGGAGGACTCCTGAAGAGATTCCACATTAAGGGGGAGTGTGGAATGGTGCATTGTGTACCTCTTCACTGTACCTTGCCCTGTTCTGCAGTCCTACCCCGAGCATGCGTATCTGCCACATGCATCATCTTCTTTGCGTATACTGCTGATTGTGTTTTTATAACGTGATTTCGCGAGTTCCCCCGTATATTATCGTCTACGGATTTCCGAGTACGTTGTATTCCACTGCGTTGGCCTCCGGACTCTGCTCGCCGTCACAGAAGCTATCAAATGTTGTGATAAGGTCGCACTATTTATGTTAAGGAATCCCCAGATGATTTCAGGGAAGAATCTCGGAAGGAATTTCAGGAGGAGCCTTCAAGAAACTCCTGAAGATATCCAGGAAGAAAATTCTGGACTTATCTCTGCAGGATCTGCTATATGTAACCTTGAAACAAATTTTGCAGGAATCACTGGTGGGTCAAGAACCTCTCTTAGAGAGTTCCCTGCAGAAACTTCTGAAGAAATCCTCCATAAAGAATCTCCGAAGAAATTCCAGGAGGAATCCCTAACTGAATTCAAGCAGGAATCTAAAAACAATCACAGCAGGAATCCCCAAAGGAATTCATGAGGAATTCCGAAGGAATTCCAGCGGGAATTTCTAAAGGAATTCGAGAAGAAATCCCCAAAAGATTTCTAGGAGGAATCTCTGAAAAATATACAGGAGGATTCTCTGAAGAAATTACAGGAGAAATGCCTGAAAGAATTCTAGGAGGAATTGCCAAAAGAATTCCACGAGGAATCCTCGAAGGAATTCCAGGAGAAATCTCTGAAGAAATTCGAAGTGAAATCACCAAAGGAATCCCTAAGAAATTCCAGAAGGAATCCTCGGCGGAATATCAGGAGGAATCCCCGAAGGAGTTTCAGGATGAATCCTCGAAGGAAGTCCAGAAAGAATCCCCGAAGGAATTCCAGAAGAAACCACCGAAGGAACTCCAAGAGGAATCCCCTAAGGAATTCCAAAAGGAATCCCCGAAAGAATTCTGGGAAGAATCTCCAAAGGATTTCCAGAAGGCATCCTCTAAGAAAAAAAACATGGAAGAATTTTAGAAGGAATCCACGAAGGAATTCCAAGAGGAATCCGGAAAGAATTCAAGGAGAAATTCTCGAAGGAATTCTAGGAGGAAACCCGGAAGGAATTCTAGGAGGAATCCCCGATGAAATATCAGGAGGAATCCTCGAACAAAGTTTCAGGAGGAATCCTCGAAGGAAGTCCAGGAGAAATCCCCGAAGGAATTCTAGGAGGAGCCTCCAATGAAATTACAGGAAAAATCCCTGCATGAATCCCAGGGGGAACCACCGAAGCAATTCTGGGGCGAATCACCGAAGGAATTCCAAGCGGAATCCTCAAAGGCTTTTCAAGAGGAAACCCCGAAGGAATTCCATAAGAAATCCCAATAGGAAGTCCAGGAGGAATCCCCGAAGGAATTTCAGAAGGCATTGTTGAAGAAATTCCAGGAGGGATGCAAAATGGAAATTTGGTAGTAAACCACGGAAGATAATCTGGAAAGAATTCTCCGAAGCAATTACAAGAGGAATCTCCGAAGAAATTCCAGGAGGAATTCCCGGACGAAGTCCAGGGGAAGCCCTGAAAGAAATCCAGGCGGAATCCTCGAAGGATTTTCAGCGAAATCTCCCAAAGGGAATCTTCTCGGGTAGGGGGAAGGATTTGCAGGAGGTATCCCCTAAAGAATTCCTGCAGGAATTTGAGAAGGAAATCCTGGAGGAATACTTGTAACAACTCCATGAAAGATCCCTCGAGAATATCGTGGAGATATGCCTGATTATAATACCAAGGATCTCCTGTAGAAATTCCTGAATGAGCTTCTGGAGAAATCTCTGATGAATCCGTGAGTCTTCCTGGAAAAATCTCAATCTTAATCTATAAGCAGAAAGAACCCCAGGAGCCAGCAGAGATCCCTGGAAGAACTTCTGGAAGAATCCCCTAAGAAATGCTGAAGGAATCTTAGAATGAACTCTTATATAGGAATCTCTGAATAAACTTCTGGGAGAATCCCTTAATTCTCCTGGAGGTATCCTTGGATCCTCCTGTAAGATTCTCTGTAGGAACTCCTGGAGAGACTTCTGAAGGAAAATCTCTAGAAATCCCTGTGGAAATTCAGGAGGAATTTCTGAAGAAATATCTGCAAAAATCCCTGAAACTCCTGACGAAATGTCTGAAGGAACTCCTGGACTAATTTCTGAAGACCTCCTGCAGGAATTCCTGAAGAAACTTCTTACGGAATGCTTGATGGAACTCCAGGAGGTTATGAATCCTCATGAAAGAATTTCTGAAGGGACTTCTGGAAGAATTCCTGAGTGAACTCCTGTTGAAATAGCTTCGGAACTTCTGAAGAAATTCTCAATGAACACCTGGAGGCATCCCTGAATCCTCCTGAACGAACTCCAGGTGAGATCACCGAAGGAACTTCTGGAGCAATCTTAAGAACTTCTGAAAGACTTATTTAAAAAAAAAATCATGAGGCATCTCGAAGTAATTCCAAGGGGAATCCCCGACGGAATTTCAGAAGGGATACTTGAAGAAATTCCAGGATGGATGCTAGAAGGAATTCCTGTACAAACCCTTGATGAAAATCCAGGAGGGATTCCTACACAACGTTAGGAGAAATGTCTTGTTGAAATTCTAGAGGATTTTCTCAAGGATCTTCAGGATAAATCTCTGATGTAGGGAATCGCGCCACTTGGGCGGTGGCTTCTATTTTCGTCTCTTTTCCGCTATAACTGAGTCAAATTTGAACCAATTGACAAAATTTTTGGAATGCGGTGAGATAGGTATAGTATCTACCCGTGTACAACATTTCAAGTCAATTAGTTCAAAATTGACTGAGTTATAGTGGAAAACAGACGAATATAGAAGCCACCGCCCAAGTGGCGCGATACCCTATCTCTAGGAGGCATTCCTGAATCCTCCTGAAGGAACTCTTGGAGTTTTCCCTAAAGGTACTCCTATCGAGATCTTCCTGAGAGATCTTCTAAAAAAAACAATTATGAAACTCCTGGAGGCATCCCTGGAGAATTTTCTTGAAGAATTCCTGATAAATCTCCTGGAGTCCTGGAATCCTTATTGAAGAATCTCATAACTCCTATAGAGATGTGAATGATGAGTAATGAATGAAATCTAACTAAAAATAAAAATAAAAGTTTTAAGAGTTTCAGATGTGAATATGAATAATCGGTTTTCTCTTTTGCTAATGATCGTATTACATTTACAGATGAGAAAATCGATGGTGAGAAGTCAATTATTGCAGTCAAACTCTTAAAATAGTGATCGTGAGAATTTGTTATCTCAACTTTATGTAAACTCAATCTTGTTCGTGCACTGATCACCGGCGCGAAAAATTAAAATAGGTGGCGTGGCACCGATCGGCGTCGGTTTGGGACAAAAAGTGTCGGCGGCGGCGGCGTGGCGTGGCGACGCACAGATCTATTGTAGATCTTCAGGTCTTTACTCGTGGATGCTCTTGGAGGTCCTAAAACATCTATGAAAATTAGTTTCTTGTAGAAAAATAGTTATGGACCTGTAGGATGATGCAACGTATTAAAAATGTAACAACCCGGGTAGAGGTGAAATACTGACGATCAAAACGTGATATTGGTTTGATTGATATAAGAGATAAAAGATCTGAAAATAATATCTGAAAAACGTTCCTGGAACATCTGAACAATATCAAAATTTGATATTTTATAATCACACGAATAGCTCGCTGCTATTGGTTAGATCTTACAAAATCTAAATATGATATTATAATGATGTTCCAGGAGTAAATGTTTGATTTTATTTTTAGATCTTTTATCTCTTATATCAATCAAACCCATATCACTTTTTGATCTCCATATCAAAATATGCTATTATTGAGATCTTTTCCTCTACTCGGGAACAATCCATTGATTACGCTTATAGATCATAAGGCCTTTATTCGTGGGAGTTCTTGGAGGACCCAGATCATCTTTGGAAAGTAGTTCTCTACAGAACCTTTCTCCATGGAGATGCAGAATGTTGCATCGTATCAGTCATGAAAGAACAATCCATTGATTACGCTTGGAGATCTTAAGGCCTTAACTCGCGGAAGCTCATGGAAGGCCTAGTATATATTTGGAAATAAATTCTCTTCAATGTAATGCTCAATGGACATGTAGGACGTTACACTGCATAAGTAATGTGACAACAAACCCTTGATAACGCTTGTAGATCTGCAGTTCTTTACTCGTGGAAGTTCTTGGAGGACCTAGAACATCTTTGGAAATTAATTTCTTACAGAAAAATGGTGTAACAACAAATCATTGATTACGCTTGTAGATCTTAAGGCCTTTACTCGTGGGACTTCTTGGAGGACCTAGATCATCTTTGGATAGTAGTTCTCTACAGAACCATGCACCGTGGACCTGTAGAATGTAGGATCGTATCAATCATATAAGAACAATCCATTGATTACCCTTGTAGATCTTAAGTTCATGGAAAACATAGAATATCTTTGGAAATGAATTCTCTTCAATGTAATGCACAATGGACCTGTAGCACGTTACACTGCATTAGTAATGTGACAACAAACCATTGATAACGCTTGTAGATCTTCAGCTCTTTACTCGTGGAAGTTCTTGGAGGACTTAAAATATCTATAGAAAATAGTTTCTTGCAGAAAAAAATGGTTCATGGACCTGTACGATGTTACAACGTATTAATAATGTAACAACAATCCATTGATTACGCTTGCAGATCTTAAGGCCTTTACTCGTGGGTGTTCATGGAGGACCTAGACCATCTTTGAAAAGTAGTTCTCTACAGAACCATGCTCCGTGGGCCTGTAGAATGTTGGATCGTATCAATCATGTAAGAATAATCCATTGATTACCCTTGTAGTTCTTAAGACCTTAACTCGCGGAAGTTCATGGAAAACCTAGTATATCTTTGGAAATGAATTCTCTTCAATGTAATGCTCAATGGACATGTAGGACGTTATACTGCATTAGTAATGACAACAAACCATTGATAACGCTTGTAGATCGTCAGGTTTTTACTCGTGGAAGTTCTTGGAGGACCTAGAACATCTGTGGAAATTAATTTCTTACAGAAAAATGGTGTAATAACAAATCATTGATTACGCTTGTAGATCTTAAGGCCTTTACTCGTGGAACTTCTTGGAGGACCTAGATCATCTTTGGATAGTAGTTCTCTACAGAACCATGCTCCGTGGACCTGTAGAATGTAGGATCGTATCAATCATATAAGAACAATCCATTGATTACCCTTGTAGATCTTAAGTTCATGGAAAACATAGAATATCTTTGGAAATGAATTCTCTTCAATGTAATGCTCAATGGACCTGTAGGACGTTACACTGCATTAGTAATGTGACAACAAACCATTGATAACGCTTGTAGATCTTCAGCTCTTTACTCGTGGAAGTTCTTGGAGGACTTAAAATATCTATAGAAATTAGTTTCTTGCAGAAAAAAATGGTTCATGGACCTGTACGATGTTACAACGTATTAATAATGTAACAACAATCCATTGCTTACGCTTGTAGATCTTAAGGCCTTTACTCGTGGGTGTTCATGGAGGACCTAGACTATCTTTGAAAAGTAGTTCTCTACAGAACCATGCTCCATGGACCTGTAGAATGTTGCACTGTATCAGTCATGTAAGAACAATCCATTGAGTACGCTTGTAGATCTAGGCCTTTACTCGCGGAAGTTCTAGGAGGTCAAAATAGAAGATTATGTTTGAAAATTATTTCTTTACAGAACTATGCTTCCTGTAGGACGTTACACTGCATCAGTAATGTAAAAACAATTCATTGAGGGGTCGTGCACAAATTACGTAACGCTTTTGGGGGGGAGGGGGGTTTTGCAAAACGTGACGACCCATACAAAAATTGGCGAGGTTCCTTACAAAAAGTGTGACATAGGGGGCAGGGGAGGATTTAAAAAGGTCGATTTTTGCGTGACATAATTTGTGTGTCACTCTTGATTGCGCTTGTAGATCTTCAGGTCTGGACTCGCGGAAGTTCTTCAATGAACTAGACTAGAGCATCTTTGGAAATTAGTTCTTTGCAGAAAAACGCTACACGGATCTGTAGGATGTTGCACCGTATCAGTAATTGTAACAACACTCAATTGATTACGCTCGTAGATATATAAGCCTGTACTCACGAAAGTTCTTGGGTGTCCTGGAACATCTTTCTCTACACCACCTTACTCCATGGACCTAAGGGGTGTTGACAGTCTCCTTAATCCTTCGCTTCATCCATCTAAACAATACTTAAGACCCCAAAATATCCTCTGCAATCTTCCTTGGAACCAGTATGCACTATGTTCCCCATAACCCATCCCTTGTCCTCTTCCCTACTAACCCTAAAAAACAACCCTTACTACTATCCCCTACCTTTTTTCTTTAACTCTCTAAAACAATCCTCGGATATCTGAAGGTGAGGGAATTTCAAATATTTTCAGATTCCCCTCAGTTTTTGCCTTTTTCGTATACCTAAGTGTACTGAAAGGCTATATGTTCACTCAAAAAACGAACTTTCGATAAAAGGCTCGAAGGGTCAAGTCACATATACCAATCAACTCAGTTCAACGAATTGAGATGATGTCTGTATGGGTGCATGTATGTGTGTATGTATGTATGTCTGTGCGCAAAAAAAAGTTCACTCACTTTTGAGGCACTTCCCATTATAGCTCGAACCGAACCGAAACTTTACCGCATTGTTTGCTATTGAAAATAGTCCGGATCGGTCAAGGCGTTCCGGAGTTATGGCCATTTGAGTGATCCGGACCAGCACCGGTAGAACTGGCCAAGCCCCATAATGTGACACATCAAACTTCGGCGTGTTTTGTAACCTTTGGCATGGTTGACGAATTTTGTGCGAAAATTAACACTGGAGTCCAGAAATTCCACGATGTCGGCCCAAAATTCAAGATGACAGCCATTCAAGATGGCGGCACCAAGTTCAAGATGGCTGCTGCTTAATAGAGTTTTAGGCCCTAAAACCACGCAATATGGGTAAATTTGGTAAGGGGAAGATGTCCGGCGTCCAATAATGGCGACCAGAATATCCAAGATGGCGGTCTAAAATCCAAGATGGCGGCTATTTATGTTTTTTAGGCATGGAGAAGTTGTCTGGACTTCT
This sequence comes from Aedes albopictus, assembly GCF_035046485.1. Taxonomy (NCBI): domain Eukaryota; kingdom Metazoa; phylum Arthropoda; class Insecta; order Diptera; family Culicidae; genus Aedes; species Aedes albopictus. Next base: position 444,929,253 of record NC_085138.1, on the reverse strand, counting down.
AAAATGGCGACCAGAATACTTCGAATGGCGGCTCCAAATTCAAGATGGCGGCTGTTTTATGAACGCTTTGAGGATCCGAATCCATGCAATATGTGCATATCTGGTATGAGGAAGATGATCGGAGTCCAAAAATCACGACCAGAATATACAATAAGGCGGTCCAAATTCTAAGATTGTGACTCCAAATTCAATATGGCGGCTATTTAATGTTATTATGCTCTAAAACCATGTAAAATGGGTATACTTGGAAGATATCTAGACTCCAAAAATGGCGACCAGAATACCCAAGATGCCAAGATGGCGGTCCAAAATCCAAGACTGTGGCTCCAAATTTAAGATGGCGACTGTTTGATGGTGGTTTATGATCCAAAACCATGCAATATGAGTATATTTGGTATAAGGTAGTTGTTCGGAGTCCAAAAATGGCGGCCAGAATATCCAAGATGGCGATCCCAAATCTAAGATGGCATCCCAAAATTCAAGTTAGTGGATTTTCAATTGTGTTCCAAGCTTATCATTCAATATGGATATATTTGGTATATAAAAGATTTCCGGAGTTTCAAAATAGCTAACAGAATAACCAATATGGCGGTCCAATATCCAAGATGGCAGCTGTTTAATGAAGTTTTTGGATCTTAACCATTTAATGTGGGTATATCTGGTATAGAGAAGAAGCCTGGAGTTTAAAAATGACGACCACAATTTACAAGATGACGGACTTAAATCCAATATGGCGGCTCAAAATTGTAGATGGCAGATTTTTTAATAGTTTAAGGCTCAAACATCAAAAGCCCGAAAAATGATATGATTTCTGGTGCCACGAAATAGATTTTTTTAAACGTGTGAAAGTGCGATATTCATCAACATGTCAGTTGAGTTTTGTTGAAATAAGTTTTCGAAGGCACGAAAAAGGCGCCATCACCGCTAGGTGGATTAATTAGGGCTTTTTACACGGGCTCCCGAATCAACACGGTATATTTTACACGGTTTTTAAAATTAACAAGGTTTTTTACACGGTTTTGCGAATTAACACGGTTATTTTTACATGTTTTTTACGTATCCCCCGTGTAAAAAAAGACCTTAGTGTATGTTTACATAAATATGCAGGACTTTTGTTACATCTCTGTAATAATTTAGTGACTCAAAGTTGTATACCACTTGTCTGGCAGCGCACGGCCGCAGCCCGCGATCTTTTTCATTAATTTTGCTCAAGCGCCCCTACCATTCTCTTCGTCGACCATCAACTGGTATAATGATCGCAGCAGCTCGACGAAACCCAACGCTCGATGAATGGCCCGAAACGGGAATCGGTTCCTCTCTCACCGCGCCACCGTGCCACTTTGAATGAACCAACTCGCTGAAGCTTAGCCTGCTTAGCGCCCGATTTGAGGTCTCAGGGTTTGAGCCTCTCTCTCATGGCTGTACCACAACCACAAGCGCAGCAAGCGCGATGTTGTAGCGTTTTTAGGACGTCTACCAAACCATCCACACATATCCATTCCAACGCCTGCCTTTCTTCTTTCAACTTGTTTTGGGGTGCTGCTTGCTGGTTTGGTTCGCGCATCGCAGCAGGCCCAGGTGACTACGACGACGTCGATGGCCAACAACAGTTGGTTGGTCATAACAATTCGAGCCACGATCAAGTTCGGAGAGGTTCCGCCGCGGGCGCGTGTTTAACCGTTTTTCCCATATGGTGCTGCTACGGTTCGAGGAGGGTGCTTGACATATAGGCGACGATCGTTGTCGTCAAGGATACGAAAACAGTGCTGTTTAGTTGATTGTGAGTTTCGGTTTCGGTTTCGAGCAACTGCAATGCCGCAGATGTGACGTAGTTATTAAATATCAAAGAGTATCGAAAAGTGGCTCTTGAAGTGAAATTTTTCACCTGTTGCAGATTCCCGTTTTTGTCTGGACTAGATATCACTAGAGAGAGAGAGACTCTGTCAATGTGTTGTGGTTTGTGTGTGAACATTGAGTGCTCAAGAGCGCCAAACAGTCGTCTGGTGTCGCCGTCGTCTTCTATGCCTTAAAACAGGGGTTTCTATATGATTTGCCCAGCATTGCACATTCTGATATTTATAGGACGCAATCAGTGAAGTACTAGATAGAAAGTAGTGAGCTAGATTTTTGTATGGCGAGATGATCAATTCTTCATTGCTGCAATAAAATGGTGCAAACAGAGTGGGTATTATGATTCATTGCCAAATTTGATGTTGTTTGAACAAAATTTTGGATAACTGTTTGTTGAAGTTGTAAGATTATCCAAACTTTTACTCAAACAGCATCAACTTAGTCAAGAATTCATAATACCCACGCTGTTTGCACCATTTTATTGCAAAAATGAAAAATTGATCATCTCACCATACAAAAATCCAGCTCATTACTTTCAATCTAGTACTTCACTGATTGCGTCTTATTGTACTGCCAATTTGAAGGTAAATTTGACACGCTGCGGTGGTGTTTCCGGTTCTTGATTGAATATAATACTATTCAAGAATTGAAGGACGCGCAGTTTGAATCGGTAATCCGTATAGCTATGAATACGACTAATAATAAAAATTGTATAGTGCTTCTTTGACTTGTTGAAGCTACTGCATTGAGCAAGATTCTTGGTAGAAGTCTAACATAATTATGATGTATTATGTAGTGATTCTGAGTGGTAAGAAATGAAATTGAATTTTAAGTTAGAAAATAAGTGGCATGAAACTAGAAAACTATGGGATTTACTTAGATAATCGGGAGCTAAATGAAATGGCTGTTGTAAAACAACGATTGATTTGTTGATAATCTAACAAGTATCTAGAAAGTTGCACATTGCTTTCACATTATAAAAATTAATAGTAGGTACGAATCTAATCATAATTCTGTAGTTGGACCGCTTTGGTACTTTAGGAAATTTAGTTCTATTTTATCATGAATGGTTTTTATCGACCAAATCATTCACTTTGTCGAAATATTCAGTATTGTAGAAAGTTTTGAGGCCACTTTTGACTACAACAGGTTTATCAGTAGGATGTAGGTCAATATGACCCAGACAGGCACGCCATCGCGGTGCGAAAAATCAAACATTTCAGGAGGATTAAGAAATAACAAACCGAGTAGAGGAAAAAATCTCAATAATAACACAACTTGATATGGAGATCAAAAAGTGATGTTGCTTTGATTGACATAAGAGATAAAAGAACTGACAATAATATCTAAAATATACTCCTGGCATATCAATAATAATCATAGCAGCGAGCTATTCGTATGATCTTCAAATAAAAAAAATTGATATTGGTAAGTAATTCCAGGAACATTTATTTGATATTATTTTCAGATCTTTTATCTCCTATATCAATCAAACCAATATCACTTTTTGATCGTCAGAATTTGACCTCTACCCGAAAAGAACTATATTACTATATTTTCCTAATGCCATAGAATCAAAACTTGCAACAGTTATGGAACAATATTTACATCTTAATGTTCAGCTCAGGATGAAAAGTGTGGTATGTAATTCCACCACTACGTGGCGCTTCTATGCAATTTTTAGATGTTTTATCTCATGACACAGGTCACCCACAAAGATCTTTTTTTTAAGTTGTTCAGATGTCTTGAAGTTCTCAAATGGTGAAAAATTAGTACTTAATTCCACCGCTTCGTGGCGCAATATGCATTTTTGCATGCATTTTTAATACTACAGTTCGGTTCTTCAGTGAAGTTCTCGAAAAGTCATATGATTCTCTACTGGTGGAAGTTTAATATTTAATTAAAACGCAACGTTGTGATATTCAGTATGTATTCCAAAAATTTTTAAAATATTTTTCATGCCACAAAAGTTTAGCTGGCTTAATTTCTCCAATAGTGGGGAGGAAAAAGGCATTTTAAATACAGAATTTGATACATTTTTAGGTACTGTTCATTTATTCTGTTAAGCCATGGACTACGTTCAGGACTTGCTTGTGGATGTTTCAAAGAGTTTTCCTTGAGTTTCTTTAGGATTTCAATAGGGATTTCTTCTGGAATTAAAAGGAGGAAATCCCCCAAGTATTTCTTCAGAAAGTTCTACAAGAACTCTTCCAGGAATTCATACAAGTATTCCTACATAGCATGCCAAGGATTTCTTCAGCAATTCATCCAAGGATACTTTTCCAGAATAACCAAGCAATCCTTCAGCTTAACCTACGAATATTACGTCAGGAGTGTTTTCAGAAAATCCGTCAGTAATTCCGTACCGTATTCTTCCGAGTAATCCTCCAATTAATCTGTCAAGTCAAGAATACCTTCAAGGTATTCTCGCAGAATTCCTTCAGAACTTGCTCTGAGAAATGCGACTTTTCCAGAACTTTTTCGCAAAATTCCATCAATGATTTGTTCAGGAACGCTTCTGGGAATTTATTTTTCGAAAATTATTCAAGAATTTTTTTCAGAAATATTTCCAATGCAATGAGTACCTCTCAATTGACCTTTTGAGAGTTTTTTCAGTAATTCCTTCATACATTTCTCTAATGGCTCCTTCATACCAGGGCTTCTCTAAGAAATTTAACAGGAATTTGCGCTAAGATTCTTTCAAAATTCCTGCAGGGAATCTTCCAGAGATTCTATTAGGGATTTCTCCAAAGGATTCTCGAGAAATCTCCGCAATGAACCTATCAGGAGCTCCGTCAAGGAAATCTTGGAGGTATTCTTGAAGAATATCTTCATAGATTTGTTCAGGCATTATTTTAGTGATTTATTTGAGGGCATTTCGAAAATATGCTCACGAATGCTCTGAAATATATCTACAAATATTTAATATTCAATTTACGATTCACTTGAAAATTTTCTCAGGCGATTTGTGCAAAAACTCATGAAAGGATTCGTACAGAAATTCATACACAGTGTGTCTGGAGCTTTTTTTTTTATTAATGTGTATTTTAACATTATGCTAATTTTACACTTCGGTCTGGAACTTTTTGCAAGGATTTTTTCAAACATTCCACCAAAGATATACAGGGGATGGCCAAAATGTTTGGGATAGGCAACTTTTTTCCTCCAACAAAAAAATTCAACATGCTGTTACTTTTCATAGAGTACATCAAAAAATCTCAAATTTTGACTGTTTGTCAACCTATTTTATGTGCATCTTTGGTACAAATTTGGGCTCGATTGAATAATTTTTCGCGAAGTAAGAACCGTTCGGGTGAAACACTATTATTGAGACAACTAATTTTTGAACTGTCATATCTCGGAAACCAGTGAACCGAATTGAATGAATTTTTTAGCGTTTATCAACAATATATTGGTACTTTATACGACGTTATAAAATGTAATATTTTCTCACGGCAAATTAAGTTACACTGGGTTGAAATTTTTATTCATATAGAGGAAAATAAGTCAAATTTACAATAGCTCACAAAAATTACTAAATGTGTTCTTCCTTCAATCTAAATAGGCTCCAATATATCTGATTAGAGATAACTTGAGAACAGAAGTGGAAAATCTTCGGATACCAACACTAAAATTTATTGACATTTATGTAAAAATATTACATTTTTTCGAAATAAATCCAAAAAATGTCAATCCTTGATAACTTTTTTCTACGTTCAAAAAGTACCTATGTTTTAATAGTTTATATAGCATTTACATAGTATTAGTGTACGTTCAAAATTTCATTCAATTCGGTTCATTGGTTTCCGAGATATGACAGCTCAAAAATGAGTTGTCTAAAAAATAGTGTTTTACCCGAACGGTTCTAACTTTGCGAAACATTGATCAATCGAGCCCAAATTTGTATCAATGATGCACATATAATAGGTTGACAAACAGTCAAAATTTAAGATTTTTCTATGCACTCTATGAAAAGTTATAGCATGTTGAACTTTTTTGTGAGAGAAAAAAAGTTGCCTATCCCAAACATTTTGGCCACCCCCTATATGTCCACAAACATTGCCTGGCTCGATTGCGTTATTATTCATGTAAATTTGTGGACCAATAAACTGAATAATAAGTTCAGTGTTTTAATGTTACGGGAACACTCTAAAAACATGTTCAAAATGTCTAGAAAGAATCTGGAAATGATTATCTTTGCATTCACGTCTTCAGAGACGTAAAAATAAATCATATTTTTGTTTGTGTCATGATTGATTACGTCAATTTCTTCAATTATGTCACCATTGTTTTTTATAAGTGTGTACCTAACGAAATGTCCCAAGATGCAAAAAACTCTCCAAAGATTTGTTCCAGAATTCTTTGAAAGATTTTAACAGTAATTCCTTTATAAATTTCATCAGGAATATGTGCATGGAAAAAACCTCCAAGTAATCTTAGGAAAATTCTTCCAAGGATTTCTTAATGAAATCCTTCAATATTGCGTTTAAGAATTTCTCTTAGGATTCCAACTGGAATTTCTTCTAGGGGTAATTCAATAGTCCCTTGAATGCTTCTTTTAAGAATTTCTCCTATTGCGGATTATTCAAAAAATATCTCCAAAAATTGCTTATAAGCTATCACAGAAAATCCTCCAAAAACTTTTAGGAATTCTTCATATGATGGCTTTGTCATTTTCGTTGACCTTCAATACATAACCCCACTTCAAGACGGGGTAAAGTTTGAGCATTTTTGTATTAATTTTCCCGGGTTATCAAAACTTTTGTATATTTGGCTGATATTTAGAAGTGTTCTTCATTTCTCATATGTCAGATGTCATTGTTTCTTTTGTAAGGATTCGCAACAATTAACATATTTTACATTTTCCTAATCATTATATCTTTGGGCCGATTTCTTCACCCTGGCTTAGGCGTTAAACCAAGTTTAACTATATGGGTAAGCCTGGCTTACCAGTTAAGCCGAGGTGAAGAAATCGGCCCTTAGTACATAGAAAAGTTTAGTAGAGCTAAACACACGTTAAAGTTATTCACCCAAAAATTACACGAAAATAATCCATGAAAAATTAAAAAAAAATCGGTAATAAACATAAAATTTCAAACTGTTTCCATTTTAAAAAAATCGGTTTGCCAGATAGACTATCAGAAAAAAATATAAAAGAGTAGAAATGATCAAAAAAAAAATGAAAAATTAAAAACTAAAACCCACAAAATTTCGAAACAAAAAAAAAATGCCGTCTTAAATATGTTGAAATCAGGCTTTCCAAATGTACAGCCTTCTCGCAACAGCCCGCGCAAGGCTGAATCGATACTCTCTTATGTGTGCAGACCATCTCTCGTTACCGTGTGCAACACCATCAGTGAGAAATGTATCGCCAACAGCACGCACACGCATGAGCGAAAGATGTATTGAAACAGCCGCTGCTTCGGCTGCTTGCCTGACAGTTGCATACTCGAGTTGTATCGAGCCGAGTGGAAAACATCGTGAGTACTGTTGGCCGCATGGCGATGACAATCTTCGACTAACCAGGCAGGCTGTCGCATAAAGGGTGTCATAGGCTGTCACGGGAGCACATGGCTTAACGCTAAAAGTTATTCACAAAATATGTGCTCAAAAGTATTTTTTTTACAAACATGGTGTGCCTTTCACAAGATGCCCCAGGGGCGGAAAGGAGTTTGTGCAAGCGTTTTTCAAAATTGTAATCTGTCTAAAATATACCACTGCTGTGAAATTAAACTCTCTTTTATATTGAAAACATGGCAGTGCATTTCACATGCCAATAAAAAATAATGCTATGCAAAATACTCTACTAGAACAAAACTTACAAGTACATATGCTCAATTTGAAAAAATACATAATACATTAAGTGCGTCGAAAATGTTAAGCGTGGGTTATACCACGATACTCGACACGTTCAACAGAAGTAAAATGCTCGGGCGGAGCGCAGCGATTTTCGTCACTTCGTGTACAGCTAACGAGAGACGGTTTGGGTGAGAGCCGAGGTTGTCATCGGCGAACGACGCACAGCGAAAGCAGACGATGTGAGCAGTTCCCGACAGTGATGTTGTATGTCGCATGATTTTTATTCTGTGGGCTGTCATGAACCATGCATTCACAAGGCTGTCATGGGAATAAGAGTGTGACAGCCATCAAAATGCTATCATGATGCGGTACTTTTGGGAAGCCTGGTTGAAATTGATGTTAGATTACAAAAAATGATATTTACATCAAAATTTAGAATATTGATATTAGAGGGTTGAAGACTTGTTACAGAACTTCCTCCGAGGATTTTCATAGGAATTCCTCAATCGATTTCTTCAGCATTTTTCAAAATATTTTCTCAGGAACTCCCCCAAGGGTTCCTTGAAGAATCTCTCCTTGGATGCCTTCAGGAATTTCTCAAAAGATTCCTTAGAGAGCTTCTTCAGTAAAGATCTGCTTTGGAATTCTTCTTAGGGTTGCTCCAGGTATTTTTTTTCCAAAGATTTTTTGAAGGAGTGTTGTTAGCGCCAATTTTAGCCAAATCTGACTATAATTTAGACTTACAGTTCTGTTCTAGTATTAGCATTTAAGTCTTACCAGCGTTCTAATAAGATGAACAAAACAAAAAAACCACAGCTCATAATCTTTTTTTTTTTGTAACTTCGGAGATATTCCGGGTTTTCCGCCAACTACTATGTGTCTACAGCAGATCAGACATTCCAGAAGACATCATTAGTATAAGAAAAGCTGTACTGAATTGTTCATTATACAATATTTGACCAGAAGTGTTCCGTGTACCTTGTGTTAGATAATAATCTGACCATGATCATTATACGAATCTTGTGCTTGTGCAATAAATCTGTTGAACTTGTTGAATAGTGAACTACATACCTGTTAGTGATGGTCCCGAATTGACCAACGTAGTTCCGGCTCCAGACAGATGGTTGAATGTGCGATAACAAGTGTTTTCAAAGATTCTTTTAATGATGCTTCCAAGGATTGATTCAGTACTTTTTTATATTCCTTCGGGAATCCAAAAATCCTCTGTTAGGTTTACTTCAAGGCATTTTGCTCCATTCTTCTTCCTTCTTTATGGCTCTACGTCCGCACTAGGACTTGGCCTGCGTCGCTTCAACTTAGTGTTCTTTGAGCACTTCCACAGTTATTAATTGAAGGGCTTTTATTTGCCTGCCATTGCTTTGAATTTGTATATTGTGAGGCAAGTACAATGATACTCTATGCCCAGGGAGTCGAGAAAATGTTCCCGACCGGAACGGGAATCGAACCCACCGTCTCCGTATTGGCGATCCATAGCCTTATTTTTTTCTTTGTTCGGAACATAAACCACTGCGACCAGAATTTGATCTATTGTGGTATATCCCGTGTCCTTTATTACCGTATTACTTTATCACCACTGAGAAGTTATAATGAATTCGGTTTTGTTACAGTAGTCATTTTCAACTTAATCGCAAGGGAGGATTCTGATTGATAGGTTCCGCTTTGAACACGCTCCTTTTTCAGTCAAAATCGGATCCCCTAACGATAAAGTCAAGAAATGATACCGATATTGACCATGCATCGAAACCCTAGTCCTTACTGTTTCAAACTAGTGAACACCGAATAAAATATTAGGAATACTAATCCATTTGTCCTTGTTTCAAGATCTATCTCGGCCACACCTAAAACCGAGACCTATCACTTTCAACAAGGTGTGAAATGTAATAAGGACCAAAGTGTTTTCCTTTGATTACTAAGTTATGCTGTTCCACTAGTTGGAAGCAGTTAGGACTAGGGTTCGGTTTGGTAGATCTTTCTCCGCAACGCAAACCAAAAAGGAGATCTACCCACGCTACGGGCTCCGTTAAAGATCGAGCATATTTTAAACCCCCTCAACCATTCATCCATCAGCACGGGTCGCCTGACACCTTGGATTGGGGTTACCTGTTTGGTGGACTTTTACCCCCGGAACAGGCGGTCCGTAGTGCTATTCTAAGCCGGCAGCTACACGGGCAATCCATAGCCTTAACCACTAGGCTGACAGGAGACCCCATTTGCATTTTGCTCCATCTATTTTCTTTTTTGGAATTTATTCAAGAATTCCTAGTATTCTTCAGGAATTTCTCGAAAAGTATTGATTATTAACATTAACGCCAAAATCGGTTAAATTTGTTTTCAACTTTTACGTGGTATTGTGGCTTATATGTTTTTTTTATCAGTACTGTAAATTGGGGTGTAGTTGGTCAGTGGGGTGAACCTGATCACTCAATTACCCGCAGATATCGACTACACCCCAGTTGACGGTATCAACGAGATTTTTAGCCCTAGGCTAGTTCATCTCGGGACCCACGCTCACAATGTTGTGTGTATGTCGGGAGTGGGACTCGATCCCACACGGTGTGTTGAAACAGGATTATTATCGCACTTTCATGAACCTAAAATATTTTTTCATTATAAGTTAGCCTTAGCTGTATATATTAAGATTCTGGAGGTTAAAAAATCTTTCATCGGGGAAAATTAAAATAAATTTGATTTTAGTGGTTTTCCACTTTTCCCATATGATGTGGTATTACGCAAATCTGATGAACCTAAACTCCGCTAGAAAAAGTCCCCTTTCTAATAATACATTTGAAACCATTTAGTGAGAAACGAATTTAAAAGTCTTTACAACGAGTTTAAATTTGTTTGGCATTCGTTTCATGTGCCCAGCCCACTACAGTCTGCCGAAAGTCATAAATCATAGAAGTCTACATTTCTACCATTTGTCCGGCACATAGATATTTGCAATGGAGGTAAACAAATACTTCCCATTTGTGCGACTCATACATTTGAGGAAGCGCCATACACCTGTGACTCATACCATTTGCAGAACATATCATTCATGAGCTAATTTGCCTGAAATGGCGGTTATTTGTTACACATACTTTGCATGTCAAACCACATCCACATGGATATTTGCCAAAAAGTATGAGTCGACTATACTGAGCGCGCATGACTCATTTGTAAAAGTTCTGCCTCTGATCTGTTGAGGACTTTTGTCCATACAAAATATTAAAATTATGATACCTTAGGGTTAAGTGGGCTGTTGAGTCTCAAACAACAAAAAGTTGACGCAAAATACATAAGATTGGCGTTGTTAATGCATTCAAAAATAAGGCACACCGGGCCAAGTTAAAACGGGTGGGGTAAGAAGAAACAGCGGGTTAACGTGATATTATCTAGTCATAATAAGCAATTTGAATGTCATAACATTTTTTTTAATCAAACAATCATTTGGACAAGAATAATTATAGAAATTGTATTGAAATCTTTTTCAAAACATCACATGTTTTTATTAAGAATTTACCGAATGCAACGCATGCTTAATATATGTCAATATGAATGACATCTTATAGTATAAGCCTAGAATATATTGGAAACATATCAATTTGCAAGTAATCTGATGAATTTCAATAATGGTAGTCTCGTGCAGTGTTTTTTTTTCTATCTTCGTCTGGGTTATCTGTAGTTTTATTTTATAAGACACTTTGGTCTTGATAAAAACTTCATGCAGTTTATATAATGGTTTTAATGTTATGACTGCATAAAATAAAATTTCTTTTTCCCAAGTAAAATCCCTTCATTTTTGCAAAGTGAGTTTGACAACAGATTCAGTATGGGGAGAAATGTGATAAAAACGAATTAAAAAGTCACCCGTACACTCGATACCTTTCAACCATATTCTATGTGTTATAACTAATTAGGAATCAAAATCTATCCAATGATTCCTAAATGAAGCATAAAATAAATGTTCTTAGAAAGTTGTATTGAAACCTCAAATTGCGTCAATCTTGCCTCATTTTACACATCACTGTTGTTGTTTTTTTTAAATATATTTTATGACATTCCCAGAACATTCATGTCTTCTTAATATTGTTCTACATTTTCAATTTTCATTTTATCTGTAGATTTAGTTAAATTTGTTCTCAGGATAAACAAGAATGAACATTAAAATTAAGTAAAAAAGAAAATAGAGCTAAGGACTCTTCCTTTTAATTGCATTACGATTTTGCATAATTTGATAGATACGTATTTCGACCTCAACTGTTAGGTCATCTTCAGTGTCTCGTACTTAATCCGATATTCTGTTTACGTAAATGTATTTCGCTAACATGCCCAGGTTCATCATCATCAAATCTAAAACTGTTTCAATCAAACATTGATTGAATTCACAATAAAAAAAAAGTGATTACATATGCTTACCTTAAAGTACGTGTATCAAGGGCGTGTGCCGAAAGAGTAATCAAAAGCTATTCTCTAAGGGCTGTTTCTTCACCTCGGATTAACCGGTAAACCAGGCTTACCCATATAGTTAAATCTGGTTGAACGCTTAAGTCAGGGTGAAGAAATCGGCCCTATGTGTCCTACATGCAAACAAAAGTATATATAGGATGTATTTTCACTTGTTAGTAAAACATCGAGCCCATCAAAATCAGAGCACAATAAACATGAAAGTTTTTATTATATTCGAAGAGCTATCAGTATTTCTGCTAAACTAGCTGAAAACAAGTAAAGGGTGAGTCGATAATTATTGTGCCAGTTTGAAACTAACGTAACTTTTTTCCTACTTCACCGAAATCAACCAAATTTTGCACAGTTTTTCCTCATGGTCTATTGTTTACATATGTGTAATTGAACAGTTATCAGTGAGATTCTGGTCGATATAGAATAAATTAAGTTAACAGATCTCATAAAGATGTTGTACAATCACATGCTAAAATCTAAAATGATGGTATCGCGTCTTGAAGCAATTAATGATTATACATTAACGGATCATCTTAATGTTCGTCAATAGGTTTCAGGAACGGTTGTCAGTGAAACATAAGCTTGGAGCTAGGTGAAAACCAGGCATGATGCGCATAAACAAACCAGAGAGTTTTAATTATTTGATTCAAGTGGCACCTGAACATGTCCACATGGAGGGCGTCAATCAAAAATGTCGTAAATTTCACTAAAACGCATCCTAAATTTGAACTGAAACCAGAAAGTTGAAATACATATATATGCTAAACTTCTGTAGAAATTTGATTTTATTTAGATAACTGTAGACAATTTGCGAATCAGTTGAAGGTAGGGTGGCACAATAATTAACGACTCACCCTTTAAATGTACTGTTAACATGAATGTTGAAAAATACGCGTGATTAAGTCACCATATTTGTTTAATGATTTTCCAACCGAAGCATCTTTCGTGGCCGTGTGATCGTCGTTTAGGTGTATCGTTACATGGTTTGGCATGCAACGTATATGCAACCAATACCCACCATTTCAGGCAAATTAGCACATGAAGAGTATGTGCTGCAAATGCTACGAGCCACAGGTGTATGGCGCTTCCTCAAATGTATGAGTCGCACAAATGGGAAGTATTTGTTTACCTCCATTGCAAATATCTATGTGCCGGACAAATGGTAGAAATGTAGACTTCTATGATTTATGACTTTCGGCAGACTGTAGTGGGCTGGGCACATGAAACGAATGCCAAACAAATTTAAACTCGTTGTAAAGACTTTTAAATTCGTTTCTCACTAAATGGTTTCAAATGTATTATTAGAAAGGGGACTTTTTCTAGCGGAGTTTAGGTTCATCAGATTTGCGTAATACCACATCATATGGGAAAAGTAGAAAACCACTAAAATCGAATTTATTTTAATTTTCCCCGATCAAAGATTTTTTAACCTCCAGAATCTTAATATATACAGCTAAGGCTAACTTATAACGAAAAAATATTTTAGGTTCATGAAAGTGCGATAATAATCCTGTTTCAACACACCGTGCCCAGGTCCTCGGCGTGATAGTCAAGTGTTCTAACCATCACATCAGGTCCGCTCCACACTTTGTAGGTTCTAAACAGAACTGATCTAAAATTCAGATTTAGGAGCTTACAATAAGAGGCTTTAATCAAATTAACAAACTTTCACACAAATGTTTGATTACTATGAATTTCACTTATATTTCTTTAAGTTACCCGAGAGAAGTTTTCAGTTCCAGAATTTAGATGAAAACAGTTAACTTTTATTAGTTAAAACAGTAAATAAAAAAGCGCGGATGTCCTGGCAGAATATTATGCGCTCCGGGTAGCATGATCAGAGAACCCCTGCCTCAACATCATAGGTGTTTTTTTTTTATTGCGCCTCCACCATCATTCTCTCTGCATATTTATCGTCTGGTATGGCGACCAGCATAGAATGAAAACACCAATACCATCGGGTAGACCATAATCCACTACAACCACAGCACACAACACACCCGAGTCCAGCAGAGAGCTGAGCTGATGAAAATGTTTTAATCCGCAACCATTCTTCGAGATCGCTTCATACCTAGATGTGAGGAGAATTATTCAATAAGGAAACCTGTTACGGGTTGATTCTGCTTTCGGTTGCTCTCTTCACCATTCCCCATTCAGTCGTTCAGTTTCTGCGTTCCGTTAAGATCTCGTTTCGTTCGAAAGTGCGAAGTTTTTGGTGCCAGCCAGCGATCCCGACCAAAGGTGTGCCTTCTTTCCATTCATATCCGAGGAGTTCGCATTGGCCGCCAATATTGCCAAGTTGCCATCTTTTCCGGGAAGTGCGCGCGAGTGCAACAACTGAATGAGATCAGTGGATCAAGCCACCAACGGCGAACACCCTCTTTCCACCGTCTCCGATTTGTGGTGAAAACGCATAAAGTGCAAGAGAAACCAAAAAGTGACCCCCTGCTTGCGATGCTGCTGTGAGCAGAGATTAGCGTAATGAAGAGCTTGAATCTATCGTGCGGATCGTAGTTGGCCACGGCGCTGAACCATTAGAACGGGTTTCAAGGTAGCACGGTGAGTGGCTTACTTAGATCCACGCAGCAGCAGCAGCAGTATGCGCAAGTCGATTAATCAACTGAAGTGTGAAGATATCAGCCGAGCGTATAGCTAGTGAAGTGTGTTTTACAGCTATTTTGACCAAGTTTCTTGACCTTAGACGGGTGCTAGGAGTAATCAGTGAACACCAAGTACGGTGGGTGCAATGTGATTCTACGAAGAAGGTGCAGAACAAAGAAGAAAAGGGAATACTAGAAAGTTTAACGGAGTGGTCCGCGAGGGAGCGAAAACAACACAAGCCAAGTAAGAGAGCACTTACGAAGCAGGATAATTGGAGACATCGATGCAAGTGTGTGAAGTTTAAAGGTGCGTGTTGGCTTGGACGTGACGGCGGCGACCAGACCTGTTGCGCCGCAGCTTGCAGTGGAAGTTAAAACCTCTCTGGCTAGCCAAAGGAAGTGAAGTGCGGGAAGGGTACGAACCATCGGGTAATGAAAGGCTGTCGCTGCTGCATGCTACTGGTTGAGAATGAGCGCACAATGATGGGAACAATTCGCACCGGAGACTAACGTGTGGTAAGTCTTTTGCTTTGGGTTTTACCTTTTAGTCAGCGTCGTAGCTGTTGGTTGGTTGGGTTGGTTGCGTTTGAGTATCTGCTTTTTTTTTGGTTTCGCACACCTCCATTTGTGATGCTTTCGATTGCCTTATTGTGGTTCAGGCGATAGGCAGGGCACTAAAAACTCATGTTTACTGCGGTGATAATGACGAATGATGAGATGATGACGGCGATGCTAATGAAATGGCTGCATTTCTCGTGAAAGGTGCAAAAATTTCTTAATTGAATTTTTCGGTCGGGGTTTCACAAAAGTCATTTTGATTAATTGTGAGGCAGTAAACCAAGGAATTAGCTGGAGGTTTTTTAGAGAAATTATGCGAGATCACATCTTGAATGGAACAAATTACAGTTATTGTTTTGAAAGCATGCTAGAGAAATGAATTGTTTTATTTGTCAGCTTCATTAACAGCAGTAGCAAATAGTTCGTTGTTTTGATCTCTTGCCTTCCATGATTACAAAAGTTTTTAGTTGAAATAAAAAATATAATGAATTCTTTACAATAATGATAACCAGTTGTTGTTCCTTACCTGCATACAAGAAGGAAAGCACTCTACTATACGTAGAAAGATACGTAGTAGGCCATACAGTAATTAAATGTGTGCGTCGACTTTTCGGCGTGAAAGCAACATTTGTCGGCGTGTGGCTTCTCAAGTGATCGAGATCAAAGTTTACTATTTTCTAACGATTGGATTAGGGTATCGCGCCACTTGGGCGGTGGCTTCTATATTCGCCTGTTTCCCACTATAACTCAGTCGATGTTGAACCAATTGACTTGAAATGTTGTACACGGGTAGATTCCATACCTATCTCACCGCATTCCAAAAATTGTGTCAATTGGTTCAAATTTGACTGCGTTATAGTGGGAAACAGACGAATATAGAAGCCACCGCCCAAGTGGCGCGATACCCTACCTAAAGAAAACATTTGGAAATGTGCTGTGGAAATCGTTTCGTCGTTTTGATGCTGTTAATTTGTTAGAGGAACAGTACGTTGAACAGTGCGCGGTGTTCATTCCACCGCGCTGCCGCCAAATCCCGGGTAGAGGAAAAGAGCTCAGTAAGAGCATATTTTTTATTTGGTTTGATTGATATAAGAAATAAAAGATCTAAAAATAATATGTAAAATTTACTCCTGGAACATCATCATCAAATCATATTTAGATCTTGTAAGATCTAACCAATAGCAGCAAGCTATTTGTTTGATCTTGAAATATCAAATTTTTATATTGTTCAAATGTTCCAGGAACATTTTTCAGATATTATTTTCAGATCTTTTATCTCTTATATCAATCAAACCAATAACACGTTTTGATCGTCAGTATTTCACTTCTACCCGGGATGCGACGCCGTCTTGAAGATTCTTTTTAATAAGGCTTCCAACATCATATCCATGAACTGACTTCATCCGTGTATGGGCCCAATACTCCTTTAAAATTCCAATCCTAACATTGCTTTCAGGCCGGTACGGTGTACACGCTGGCGCACACATCTATCTGTAATTTTGGTTTAACCCTCTAATACCCAAATTTTTGATTTTGATCTAAATATCATTTTTCGTCATCTAAAATCGATTTAAACATGTTTTGGAAGATGATTCTTTTTAATTCTCGATTTCGTGAATTTCAGTTTCTGATTTTTCTAATTTTTATTTTTGAACATCCCCACACTTTTATATTTTTCCTGGAAGCCAATTTGGGGAACGGATTTTTTGAGATGAAAACATTTTGAGATTTTATGATTATTGTTGAAATATTATTATTATATTTTTTTTTTCACAGAAAATTTTATTTTCCGTGTAATTTTAAGAAAAATAATTTTAGAGTGTATTCGATTTCCTTAAACTATTAAACAAGGATAGAAGGATTTGGGAAAAATTTAAAATGTGTTAATTATAGCGATTCAATACAAAATAAACAATGACTTCTAAAAGGTGACTAAAACATCAATTTTTCAATGATTTAAAAAAATATAAATACGCTTTAAAATGCGCCAAAAACCATTTTGAGATATACAGAACAGTCCTAAATATCAGCCAAAAATATAAAAAAAAATGATTTTCCACGAAACAAAAATTACAAAAATGCTCAAACTATACCCCGTCTAAAGGCGGGATTGGGTATTAGAGGGTTAAAATGTTTTTCGATAGTCCAAAACATAACTTCCCAAACTTCGCTTTGCAACTCCGACCGTTAGCTGGGCCACTCCAATTGTTCAACAAGAGCGAGATTGCAACTGACTCGATGACTTATTATCAACGAGATTTTTTATTCCAGAGGTAGTTTATCTTGGAACCCACAGCTTCACTTCTCCCTTCCAAAGGAAAAACATTTTGGGGGTTTGTCGGGAGCAAGGTTCGATCTCAGACCTTCGGCGTGAAAATCACGTGCTTTAAACATCACACCAAGTCCGCTCCATTTCCACAATTTTGACTACTTAACTGCAGGTGGAAGGCAGAGTGACTCTTGCCAGTGTGTATAGAAATGATCCTACTATTATTTACTGAATGCAGGGAAGACTCTAAACGGGTTTATAATAGAAATCTTATGCGGGTTCAACAGTTCCAATAGCTTCCACGATTCTTCCAGGAGTTCCTTCCTTCAGGGATGTCTTTAGGATTTATTCTAAGATTTTTTTTCCTGGATCTTCGAATATGACTCAAGATGGAGCACCCAAATAGATATATTGGCACGACTATTGATGGAAATCCAGTAGGAACTTTTGAGAGGAATTTCTCAAAAAAAATCATAGCGAAATCCCGAAAGGTTTTCCTGGATGAATCCCACAACATATTCCAAGATAAATAACTGAAGAAATTCCTTTGGGAATCCAGGAAGGAATACCAAAAATAACTCAAGCAGGGGTTCCAGAAGGAGCACTTGGATGAATCTCAGAAGGAACTCCTGGCCAAATCTTAAAATGATGCTCAAAAAGTTTTCCAAGGCGAATCCCACGAAGAATTTCTGGAAAAATCCCAGAAAAGTTTCCTGGAAGAATATAGGATGGGATTCCTGATAGAATCTCAGAAGATAATTCTGATGGAATCTCAGAAAGAGCTTTTGGAGGAATTCCAGGATGATTTCTCTCTTGGGAATCAAAGGTTTCTTGCAGATTTTTCTTCCGAGCTTCCATCAGGAGTTCCTTTTGAAATTCCTTCCGAAGTTCCTTCAGGAATCCTTCTGGAGTATCTTTTGGATTTCTTTGTAAGGTTCATCCAAGATGACTAGATTTCTTAGGGCCCATATAGCCGAGGCGGTAAACGCACGGATATTCAGCATGACCATGCTGAGGGCTACGGGTTCGATTCCCGGTCGGTTCAGGATCTTTTCGTAAAGGAAATTTCCTTGACATCCTTGGGCATAGAGTATCTTCGTGCCTGCCACACGATATACACATGCAAAATAATCATTGGCAGAGGAAGCTATCAGTTAAAAACTGTGGAAGTGCTCATTGAACACTAAGCTGAGAAGCAGGCTTTGTCCCAGTGAGGACGTTACGCCAAGAAGAAGAAGAAGAAAACTAGATTTCTGCAGGAGTTCCTTCAGTGATTCCTCCAGGAGTTCTTCCTGAAATTCCTCCGCGAATTTCTTCCTGGGCTCCTTGAAGTATTTCTCCAGTGATTATTCGAGAAGTTCCTTCTGAGATTCCTCCTTTTGAGGTTTCCTTCTTCTGAGATTTCTCCAGGAGCTCTTGGTGAGATTCATCCAGGAGTTCCATCTTACATTTATTCTTTAAAACTTCCGGACGAGGCCATTCAGAAGTTCTTCTGGAATTTTTCGAGGAATTCTTTGTTAGATTTATCCAGGAAGTCCTTCCTGGATTACTCCAGGTATATCTTTTGTGATTATTGCAGGAGTTCCTACTGGGATTCCTTCTTAAATCTGTTCTGTGATTGCTCTTGGAGTTCCTCCTGGGATTCTTGCTTTTGAAGATTCATTCTTCTGCGGTTCATCCAGAAGCTCCTTTTGGGATTCTTCCAGGAGTTATTTATGGGAATTCTTCGTGGGTTTCTCTAGGTAGGAGTCTCTCTTGAAATTTTTCCAGGATTCTTACTAGAAGTTTTTCCCGGGATTGCACAATTAGCTCCTTCCGGTAATTTTGCAGGACCTCTTTCTAGAATTCCTCAAAGAGTCCCTTCGCGGATCCATTCCTGATTTTTTTCAGGATTGTTACTCGAATCTGATATTCCTCCAGCAATCCTTCTAGGAATTCTCCAGGAATTCTTTCTGAGATTCATTCAAAAAATGCTTCTAGAATTCCTCCAATGAATGCTTTCTGTATACCTTCAGAAGTTCTTTCTGTAATTTCTGCAGATTCTTCTGATTTTTTTTTAAAGAAGTTCATTTTGGCATTCTCTTATATGTTCCTATGGAATTATGGAACTTCTTATGGTTTATTGCATGAGTTCCGTAAGGAACACATCTATGAGATTCATAAAATTCATACAGGTTTCCGTTGAGGAATTCCTCCTACAATTTCCTATAGAATTTCGTCAGCAGTTTTAGTAAGGCATTGCTCCAGTAGTTACTTGTGAGTTTGCCTCCAATTGTCGAGACAATATTTCTGGCTTCGTGGCCGTGCAGTTAGCGGCGTCAGTCGTCTAGGCGTTTCGTAAGCCTTGAAGAGCGAGTTCGATTCCCGCTCCAGTCGGGGAAACTTTTCGTCAAACAGAAAGTTCTCCATTGGGCCACTGGGTGTTATATGTGTTGCCCGTTATCTCGTGTTAATAATGTTCAGTCTATGAAGTCTGGCTGAAGACGGTGTAGTGTCTTTTTTTTCTAAGGAATCCCAGGAATTCAGAAGTTCCTTTTAAAATTACTTCCGAGGTTTCTTCGGAAATCCTTCAGTGATTCCTCCAGGAGTTCTACTTAGAATTCCTCCGGGGATTTCTTCCTGGATTCCTTTAGGTGCTGATCCTTTGATCATTTGAGGAGTTTCGTCAGGGATTCCTTCTTTTGAAGATTCCTTCTCCTGAAATGTCTCCACGAGCTCTATGTGAGATTGATTCAGGAGTTTCTTCTTAGATGTTTCTGAGATCCATTCAAAATACCTCCCAAGAATCCTTCAGGAGTCTTTCAGGATTTTTCCAGGAATTCTTTGTAAGATTTATCCAGGAAATCCTTCCTGGATTCCTCCAGTTGTTACTTTTGTGATCAATGCAGGTGATTAATGCATAAGTTGCTTTAGTGATCGCTCTAGGAGTTCCTTCTGGCATTCATCAAGCAGTTCATTCTTGGATTCTTTTTTTTTGAGGATTCCTTCTTCTGAAATTCATCCAGAAGCACTTTTTGGTATTTTTGGGAGTTATTTATGGAATTCCTTCCTGGATTCTTCTAGGCATTCCTTTTGTGATTTCTGTAAGAGTATCTTTAGAATTTCTTCAGAAAATATTTTCGGGATTTCTATTGGAAGTTTTTATTTCCTTCTGGGATTCCTCAAAGAGTTTCTTCGCGGGTTCGTCCAGGTTTGACTTCTGAGATTATCTGGGATTCGTTTAGAAGTTCTTTCTTAGATCACTTCAGGAAATAATACCTAGATTCCTACAAAAACTGCCTTCAAGATTTCTTCTCTTCGAAATCTTTCTGTATTCCTCCAGGAGTTCGTTCTATAATTTCTACATATTCTTCTGATTTTTTTTCTGGAAGTTTATTGTGGAATATGCTCGCAATGTAGATTGTCTGTATGGAGGAACTCCTACAGGATTTTTTAAAATTAATTTTATATGGATTTACTTCACGAGTTCCGTTACGAGCTCTTCTTTGGGTTTCTCACACGCAGTTTCCACACACGCTAATAGAAATCATCACTGACTGGATTCGCCATAAAATACTCACTGATTTTTTCTCAAAGTTGAAGTCAAGTTAAACCCTGGTATGTCTTGGGAATTCCCTAAAATTTTCCACAGGATTAGCGTGGTAATCCAGCTAAACACATCCTTCCGTAGACTGAAACGCAAATTTTATCAGGCTATGGCCCTTCCATGGTTCTAAATACAATCCTTTTGAAAGTCTTCTCAGAACCGAAGTGCCAACCAGCATTCCCCTTGGAACGCTCTAAAATTTGATCGGCATTCCGAAATTTAATTTTTTTTTAAAATCCCACCAGCATGTCATGAAGAAGCACACTCTTCCGCGCGGGTAAACTACACATTTTTAATCAATGACAGAGTTGGCCAAGTCTGTACAGTCAGTTGGAAAGTTAGAAAAATGCTAGAGTGTAATGGTTGTTGCTACTAGAGGCTTCGAACACTCGGCCCGGCATTCCCACAACCACCAAAGGAAGGATATTTGTTAGAAGGGTAGGATGTTAGATATAGGGAACAACCTTCGTCGTTCTTGAGTACCTCCAGTTAAGTCTAGTCGAAGCTTTGGAGGAGGCAAATGCTCTTAAATGCTCATTATGTCTGGATGTTGATAATATGCTGGAACTCGTTGAGATCTATCTCAAGGCACTGAATTAAAAAAATGAAGAATTCTTAATGACTTTTATTACTTTCAGGTTTTCAGGAAGGGGTACATGGCATTTCACTAACATTGAGCCAACTCTATGGGAGTATGTGTTCCATTTCGTGCAGAAGAGCTAAACTTATGTAGAAATTTTCAGCTATTTCTACAAGAACAAAAACTGATATTATATCAATTTGAGCTCTTCGTGCGATATTCATTAGATTTTTGAATAACACATCAAAATCACATCGAGCAATGACAGCAAAAATTGTTAGATATTCCCGTCTACCCGGGTATTTATTTAATTGACATTGACACATGAATAATTATTGCCGAGGCCTGTGGCGTAGTGGCTACACGTTCACTTCGTGAGTGGATGGTCATGGGTTCGAACTCAGCCCCGGCACTTGAAATTTTTCGTCAGTTGCTCATTCCCCCGAGAGCGGCTGACACCTGACCCTCTTCTGAGCATATGCTCTAACGGACCCGGAAACTTTGATATCGACGTACGGCAACTCATAATGGACCCCCAATCGGACTGGAAAATGAACAAGAGCCACACATCAACATCCTCGTGCTTATAATTCTACCATGGACAGGGTAGAAAAGTGATAGCAGCGCATATGCAACCAGTTCGATATAGAAGAATTAGAATAGAATACACTTAGGCACTGAGTGCAGCTGCCAATAGGCATCGCTCACGCAGTGCTCTAGTGCCGATTCTTTATCCAATTTGTTTCGAACAATGATAGTCGAACGGATAGAATATCTGCCGTTTTCAAGTCAAATTCAATCGTAGTCAAATACAAATACTTAATATTTACTAAAATGGAGGCGAATGAATTAAAATTTCTAAAATTCAAAGCCTCAAAAAAAAAAAAATATATATATATATATATGTATATATATATATATATATATATATATATATATATATATATATATATATATATATATATATATATATATATTTACTAAAAACGACGCGACAAACTTCATGAAAAAATATTTCATAAGTAGACATACACTAATGACAATAACTAGATGCAAATCATCACCTATACTAAAAGACTAAACCAATACCATAATGAAAACAGAACAATGCAATAACAAGGAACGAACTCACCGGATAACCCTATTCAACTGGTTCTCTGTGTTTGCAACTAATTGTAGTATCTAATAGATCAAAAATTTTGGACGAAGCACAAACAAAAAAAAATCGGAATACAAAAGCTTGAAACGATGACGGATGCTACAATGGATTACTGCACGAATTTATTCTGGCCTGCTTACTCTCACACGAAATTTGACGTTTGAGCGGTGTCGGCACCTCTCAAACGTCAAATTTTCTGTGAGAGTAAGCAGGCCAGCATAACTTCGTGCAGTGGACCATGCGAGCGTGAACTTGTCGCTCACTGTTTACTTTTGACGTCGAATAATCATTCCGCTGTCATTCGATCCACTGCCTAGAACTACTCTGTGGACCATCAAAGAGGCTTTAATAAAACGGTATCGGTAGCCCAATGCTTTTCCAAAAAATAAGCTTATTTTTTGTGCATACTAAAGACGTTTTGATCTATGTTTTTGCTTTTATTCTTCAAGCAGAGCATTTTAATATAAAAACTGATTCTTAAATCGATTGAGTGTCATCAGTTTTTGCTGATTACACTCATTCTAAGTGGGTATTCTGCTTAGAGGATTCGAAAAATCGGTACAGTATTATACCTCAAAGACCTCTGATGATATTGTGTTAAGTTTTCAAATAGCCACCTCAAGTGGCTACTCCATTTAGGCTCATTCTTCTATCAGCTCAGTTCGCCGCTTACTGGAGCCGACCTATTGACTAGAAGTCACTCTTATATGTGGAATTGAATGGGCTCTGATTGTAATCCGATAGGCGTACAGCAATAATAATACGGATTAGCACCCTTGGAGTCGAGCAAAACACAACCGAGAAGGTAGTGCATACAGTGGTGAACACCTGACTCAAAGCCTACTTGGCACATCTTTTTCTAATTTCCTTTGGTCTTTGTTTCGCCACCCTCTGGGGAACATAGTTCTCGTCCACAAATTCACATCCGCAAACCAACCACCTTCAATGTCGTTCCCGTGTGGCTTTGGCAACCACCACCGCTACACCGGTGGTGGCGTTTGACAGTAGTATGTGTAGTAGTATTTACTGCTCGTCTTCTGCCGCACTACTGTTAATAACTTTTTCCACATCAAAATCACTGGAATGTGAAATTTAAATCAATTGTTTAACATAAGCCCAACTTTTAGCCCCAGCCAGCAGAGCTCAGTTGGATGAAACGAAAGCAAACCATTGAAGCAAGCCGGTATGCAGTGATGGACAAAAGTTTTGCCACTTTTCCGATGTTTGGTGAACAAGAAGCGCATCCAGGCGCATTTTTAAACGTAGCCATCTGAAATTATGAAATTATTGCTCCGTTATGGGTAGTACGCAGTTCGCAAGAAATTTCTTGGACTATCTCGATGCGTGGAAAATTCAGGCAAGGAATCGCTCAAGAAATAATAAAGCGTCGCTTTATTCCGGATCCTAGTACGGCGCTGAAACGAAACGTCAAATCAAATTTCTTGACCATTCCGGTCACGGAAAAATAATGCACTGAACGAAAATTACTTGAGCGATTCCGTTGGAAGTGCATACCTCGCATTATAGAAAAAATATTAGAAAATCTCTTTTCCTGAAGTATGTGTCCGAAAACCAATTTTGGTGAGACCATCATATCTTTCAAGCCTTGGTTCTGCCGAAATTTCAGTCAGATCAGTGCATAAGAATGGCTCAGTTCAAGCCATTCTTATATTACCACTTTATATAGAACATCTAATAAACCTCAAATGCATTGGCCGACACTGTAGCTATGGTACAAAAAATAAACCGGGGGCAGCCAGACGAATGAAAAAAAAAAAAAAAACGACCGCAGTTATGGTATTGTAGTTTCAGAAACCAGTGAAGTAACACCACGCGCGTACCTGAACTTGCTGCGACGGGCGTAGAAGATGTCAGTCACTTCCAGTAGGGCGAGTGTTTTTGTCGCATTCCGCAGAACCACGTCGAACCGGGAGAAGATTACTTTACACAATTTTTGAAAACGAGTTAAAGTCTTGATATCCCGCGGATCGCACACGCGAGTTAAATTCTCTCTCCCCCGCCGTCTTGGGGACGTAAGTCGGCGCAGTTGAATCTAATTTACGGAAAAACACGTTACCAACTCACGGGCAGCTCTAACTCAAATTACGATTGTGATAACTTTCTCGTTTTTTTTTTCGCGCGGGAGTGAATTGAGTGAATAGAAGTGAAAAAAAAAACACAAAATCAAAGCAACCCGGGGCGCGCTAAAGTGAATCATTGAGGGCTGACTGACTGACGACTGGGCCTTGGCGGTGATTCGAACAAAAGTGATCTGTTTTTTTGCTAGTTTTTCTTCCACTGTAATTTGGAGTAGCGTTTTCCCAGCCAGCAGCGCTTACGCCATTGTTTTCTATAAGGAACTTTAATGCCCGAGGTACGCAACGACAACAAACCGGAGCACCTGAGCGCCGGTCAGGGTTGCCAGGTGTAGTCATTTTGAAAATACACAAATCATTCCTAACCCTTTATAAGGCAGTGGCAACTATATTGCCACCTTATACACATATTGTTTTCTGTTCGTTTAGAAAATTTTTACAACTTCTGTTTTAACTGATGGACACATCAGGCCTTGTGAACACTCATGATTTTTTTGAGCCATAACAAATATGAATGGGCTTTTTTAGAACAAAATGTCTGTCCAAAACTGCCATTTTTGGGTGCATAAAGGTTTATAAGCTCGAACTTCTGTTGTGGTGAATTAATTGAAAATCAAATGATGGGGAAAAAAGGCCTATGTTCCTTATACTTGTGGACAACATTTCAACTTGATTGCTTCATTACTTTTAGGAATCCAGCCTTTTGAAAAAATGTACTACTATAAATAGGCATGTACTAAAATTGCCATATCGTCCAAAATGATTGGCCAATCGAGTTCAAATCCACACATGTCACTCATGAATATTGGGGCAACAACTTATCAAAAAATCAGCATGATAGATAAACGCATCACAAAATAACAACATTTTAAACTTTGTTGACAAAAAGTTGAAATTTAGACCAATTTTTTTCATACGAAATCGACCATCGATTTTTTTGAAAATAAAATCGTTTTTGTTCATTACACCGCATATACTTTAAATTCCAATGTAGAAAGAGTGGATTCCGTGCCTGGTTTTCTCGACCTTATAAAGGGTTAACTCGATCCTCTGTTCGTGCGATCGTACGCATTTGGGCAAGCATTATCCAAGTAACCACGCGCATTATATAATTCTTTATGTAATTCAGTATCATAATATCCAGGACTCATCTTGGTATCATAACGGCCAATTTTTCCGAACTGGTTCATTATGCAACTGAAATGAGTTGCATAAAGAAAAATAGTTGCATAATGTTCATAATGCAACTCATTTGGGTTGCATTATGAACATTATGCAACTCAAATGAATAATGAAAAAAATCATTGCATAAAAATTTGTATGGAACTCGTTGCAAAACTCGGTTTTTCAGCACGAGTCGTACATTTATCCAACAAGGCTTGCAACTCGTCACATAAATAACTATTATTACACCAACGAACATTACCACAAAAAGACTGAAAACTCTCAGGTCATTTAGACAGATGTAACAAGAGCATGAAAAGGACGGCAACAAGATCGATAAAGTAGAATATATAATCCGTCTTTTTCGTGCATGTGTGTGGTCTGTCAAAATGACCTGAGCAATGTCAAACATTTTCATGGCTAGCTTTGTTGGTGTAATTAAGAATTGCATGTATTAGACTGAATATCAACCTTTCCACCCAAGCAGAAGGGAATAACAACAGCATAAGGAGCTGTGTTATTCGGGCAAAATAACTAAATAATAAAATCGATTTTTTTTTAAGTTATTACCATAATATATTGTGTTATAAACTTGTCTGTCATAAGCGGCAAAATAACAAATTCCATAACAAAAAAATGTTCCTGGAAAACCATTACAATAACTTGTTTTGTTCGTTTCAATAACAACTTAATAACAATGAATTCGGAAAATATTTCAATAACAAATTTTGATATTAACCTTTCAGGACGCGCGCCATCAAGCAATCGAAACTGCACCGCGCTCGCGCTGTATACGAAGAGCGAAGTTTTTTGGTAGTGTTGTATGTTTTACAACAGCGCGCGCGCTGAAGGGTTAATATGTTATTGATAATAATCGGAGAGCAGAGTTTGCTATGATATCAAACTCGTTACTAAATAAGTTATAACACTTATTATATAAAATTATTCGCTTTGTCTCACAAACCCGCCAATAACATGAGGTTCATCATTCTCTGACTATTTTCACTGAAATATTTTCAAATGATCGAAAAATACTATATTCAGCTTTTAATCCATTCTAAGAGATTTGAAGTCACAAGATAATCGAACTTTAGTAATTTCTATATTATCAAATACGACGAGCTTCGATTTCCACCTGTAATTTATAAACTGTTATACTTTAATTGTGTTCGGAGCACCTTTGTTTTTTTTTTCAGCATGGAAACTGAAGAATTTTTAGAATACTCAACAGTTTTGCAGAAAATTTTTGGGATATTGGAAATATTATAAAGATTATTACAACTTTCCTGGAAAGATTGTTTTAATTCCTCCGATTTTTTCCCTGGATTCAAGAATTATGTCGAATATTTCTCCTGGATTCTACAAGAATTCCTCCAAACATTTTGCTATGATTTCTCCTGAATTTCCTCTGATGATTCCTAAAGCACTTTCACCAGATTTTTTTTTTCCCTAAAATTCCTCTATTCATTTCTCTAAGGATTCCGTAAAAAACTCCTTTTATGTTTATCAAAAATTCTTCCAAAAATTTGTCGACAGATTTGGTCATAAACTTTTTCATAAATGACTCCAAAAATCTTCAGAAATTTCTCCGAGAGTTCTTTGACAGAATCTTTAATGGATTTTCAAACACTCCTCTAGAAATTCCTCCAGAATCCTGCATAAAATCTCTTCAAGGGTTTTTTCAGAATTTCCTGTGATCATTAGTCCCGAAGTTCATCTTAAGATTTCTCTAAAAATTTCTTTAAGGATTTCACCATGAGTTTTTTTCCGAAGTGTTCTCCAGGAGTTTTTTTCAAAATATTCTGCCAAGAGTCCTAGTAATTGCTCAAAAGAATTAACTTCGGAATTTCTAAGAAAATTGCGCCAGTAGTTCTCTGGAAGACTTCTCCAGGGATTTATCGAAAGGTTTCCAAGTGTTTATCCGAAAATTATTTAAGGAATTCTTAAAAGGAGTCGTTCAGGAATTTCCTTTTTAACTGAATTTAAAAATGGAACAACACAAAGGGACAGGTCTCTCTCTTTCTCTTCTTGGCGTAACGTTCTCATTGGGACAAAGCCTGCTTCTCAGCTTAGTGTTCTATGAGCACTTCCACAGTTATTAACTGAGAGCTTCCTCTGCCAATGACCATTTTGCATGCGTATATCGTGTGGCAGGCACGAAGATACTCTATGCCCAAGGAAGTCAAGGAAATTTCCTTTACGAAAAGATCCTGGACCGACCGGGAATCGAACCCGTCACCTTCAGCATGGTCATGCTGAATACCCGTGCGTTTACCACCTCGGCTATATGGGCCAGGTCATAATTGTCGAATTGTTCCTGTGATTTCAAAACTTGTTACTGTTGTGCTATTGCTGATAAGTTGATCAATAGTACAACAATAACTAAACTTGTACTTTAACAAAACATGTTATTTAAATGTAATTTAGGTGATGTATATCAATAGCTTGATTATAACAAAATGAGATTGTCCAACAAAATTTGTTATGGAAAAGCTATGCCTTGATAATTTAATAATAACAAAACAAGATATAAAAACAGGTTATGTTATTTCGTAGTTATTAACTTGCTATTCTCCTCTGCTCGGGCAATGTACATGTTATGAATGTGATGGTACATTACAAGAAAAACTAATCAAATGCCTTGTACCACTATCAAAGGGTAAAAAATACAGTTTAAAAGCTTGGAAGGCTTGACTCAGATGGTAAACAAGACAAAACCCAGAAAGGGAAACAACTTTGAATTGATATAAATGTGTTCCCCATTTCGATACAACATTTGAATCCATTCCAGACTCTTTTGTTAAAGATTTTTTGGCTAGGTGCATTTTTATAATCAAAATAAACCTATCCGTAGCTATTGTTTCATTTTCATTAGTTTTTAGTTTTGAAATGTTTTGTAGTTCATCACGAAAAAATAAAATCCAACGGGTTAAAAATATCTGAGATATGGCAATCTAAAGAAGGCTAATTCGTATTGGAAAACGACTTTGGTGCATTGTTGTTGTCCGATACTGTATGTTCAAACGATTTTCTCCATTTAAGTCTTGCGGCGTTCCGATAGTGATTGTTTCAGGACTTGTTCCAAAAAATACTTTAGGAGTTCCTTCGACAATTCCTTCAGAAAATGTTACAGATGCTTTTGCAAGGATGCAAGCTCGACGAATTCCTCCAGTATTTTCCCCGTAGATTTTTTCAGTGATTTCATTATAAATTCCTCCACATTCCTTCAAGAATTCCTTTAGGGTATTAACCAGACAATCCTTGGGGGAATTTGTCCTGGTATATCTTTGGAGGTTCCTCTAGTGATTGTCCCAAGTAACAATGAATGCTGAAAATGAGAGTATAAACTGAACATGGGCTGGCCACTGACACCATTAGGCTGAACCCAATGATAACTGAATATTGGTCTAAAGTAGTGGCATCTCGTAACCTCACTTTTTACCTGTTCAACGACCCTAAAACTGGAATTTGCGGAGAATTCATGATCAGAATCAAATTGAAATTGGACGGAAACGGCTATTGTCATCATTTTCTACAAATTACAAGCCAGTTTGATGAGAAAATTCAAGAATTTACGTTCGTTGAACAGGTAGATTTGAGGTTAGGGAATCGCCACTGGTCTAAAGTATGGCTTGTCCAACCTGTTTAAACATCAATACTAAGATGGCCGAATATCAAGTTGAATAGAATTTTATGCCTCTATGTAACCAGCTTCATCAACATGCCGTATTAAACATCTATTGTTCAACCTTTAAGCAAACAGCTTTTGACAGCTAACCCAAGCAATGCTTTCGTAGAGTCCATAAAGCTTCTTCTGCCTCAATACAGGCTTAGTTCAACTGATGTGCTGGGTAGTTCACACAACAAGTAATGATCTCGTTTTCGAGAATATGTATACATTTGTGTGTGGTGTAGATGCGAAGGTGAATGACTAAGAAATCGAAGGCCCGAGTTCAATTCCCAGTTTTTCTATAGATCAATTTGAACATTCCTAAGCATCTCTTCAGGAAATAGAAAACTGATCATGGTTAAATAAGCTTACTAAAGTGTTTTTTAACCACAATAAATAAATTTGATTGATGCTGATTGAATGTATATCAAGCCTTAAACCAGCCTTTCAGTGAATTTCAAATCAGCTGAAGGTTGATTAAAATCACCAATATTAGATGTCTAGGAGCTGAATAAAGGATTGTACGTCTTGTGCTCAGTTGTTGATCGAATGAAGGCTGCTTTAAAATAGTTGGAAAAACGATTGTACAGCATCAAAATGTTACCTGGGGTTCCAATGCTGTTTTCGAGGATTCTCCAGGAATTACTAAAGGGGCCTTCAGTTAGCCTAGTGGTTAAGGCTATAGATCGCCAATCCGGAGCCGGCGGGTTCGATTCCTGTTCGGGTCGGGAGCTTTTCTCGACTCCCTGGGCATAGTGTATCATTGTACTTGCCTCACAATGCATAAATTCATGCAATGTCAGGCAAAGAAATCCCTTCAATTAATAACTGTGGAAGTGGTCGAAGAACACTAAGTTGAAGCGAGGCAGGCTAAGTTCCTGTGGGGACCATAAAGAAGAAGAAGAACAAGACAAAGGCCTTTCACTAGAGATTTTTTTAGGTATTCCTTCGTAGATTTCTTCAGGGGATTTCTCGTTGTATTCCTTCAAAAACTCCGCTAGAGATTTCTACAATAATACCATCTGGAATTGTTCGAAGTATTTCTGTAGAAAATTCTTCTTTTTGGTGGGAGGGGGGGGGGTCTGGCCAAAGTCTACGCTCCATACAAATTTCAAATTTTTTGTATGGACGAAAGTCTACGAGGGAGAGGGGGGGGGGGCCTGAGATGGCCAAAATTCGGTCTACGTGGATTATGAACAGCCCCTATGGGAATTCTTGCAGGAATTCCTCCAGAGATTCCACCGAGAGGAGTTATTGCAGAGTGTAGAGATTCCTCAAGGAATTCTTACCGGAATTTCTCTAAGAACTCCTCTAGGGATTCCTTCAAGAACTTCTCTTGAGCTCCCTCCAGGAATTCTTCTAGGGATTTCCTACAGGCATGTCTCCAGGAATTCCTCCAGGAGTTCCTCCAGGAGTTCCTCCAGGAGTTCCTCCAGGAATACCTCTAGGGAATCCTATAGAGATTGCTCTTGAAATTCCTGAAGGAATTTCTGCTGGAATACCTCCAGGAATTTCTCGAGGAGTTCCTCCAGGAATTCCTCCATAAAGGGATTTCTCGAAGGATTGTTCTAGCTAGCCATTCGTCTGGACATTCTTCCAGGAATTCTTCCAGACATTCCTTCCAGACATTCCTTCCAGATATTCTTCTCATTTCATTCAGGAATCCCCTCAGGGACTCCTCCACGAATTCCTTCGAGAATCCCTTCATGAAGTGATCTAGCAATTCTTCCAGGAATTGCTCTATAAATTGCTGTAGCAATTTCTCCGGGAAATCCTCCAGGGATTCCTTTCGAAATTTCCCCAGGACTTCCTCACGGAATTCATCCAGAAGTTCTTCCCAGAATTTCCCTAGGGATTCCTCCAAGAATTCCTCCAGAGATTCCTCTAGGAATTCCTTCGGAGATTCCAACAGCAATTCCTACAGGTATTTCTACGGAAATTCCTCCAGGGATTCTTTTAAGAATTCCTATTAGCATTTCTCCAAGTATTCCTCCAGGCATTCTTTCAAGATTTCATCCGCAATTTTCTCCAGAGGCAGAGACTCTTTCATGAATTCAACCAAGAATTCCTTCAGATATTACCCACGAAATTACCCAAGGAATTGCCTCAGGAATTTCGCCAGGAATTGATTCAGTAATTCCTTCAGGAATTCATTCAGAAAAAAATCCAGGAATTGCTTCAGAGATTCCTTTAGAAATTCTCCTAAGAATTTCTCCAGAAATTCATTTAGGGGTTATTCTAATGATTCTTCTAGATGTTCCTGCAGAAATTGCTTCAGGGGTTACTCCAAGAATTCATCTAGGGACTTCTCTACAAATTTCTCCAGGGATTCCTCCAGGAATTCCTCTAGTGATTCCTTCAGAAATTCTTCTCGGATTTTTTTCAAATTTTTTTTCAGAATTTCCTCTAGAAATACTTTTTCCGAATTGTCCATGGATGCACCCAAGAATTTCTGCAGGATTACGTGAGTTTTTTTTTGGAATTTCTACAAGGATTTCTAGAAGAATTCCTCCAAAAATTTGATGATTGAAGTTCTTTAAGATAATTTAAGAAATATACATACAGAAGTCAGGAAATTCTCGAAGAAGTCATCAAAGAATTCTTTCACAATTATCTCCAAGAAAGAAAAAAGAATTCTTACATCCATGATTTTTTTCGAGAATACCCCCTGCAATCCTTGAAAAGGAATTCTTTCAGAAATTCTTCCAGCAATTCTTTTGGGAACACATCCTAAGATTCTTTCTTTCTTTCTAAGAAACCATTCAATCCATTGATTTTTTTAGCAATTGCTCCAGAAATTCATCTTGTAGTTTTTCTAGAGACGTTGTGAGGGTGTTGCTTTAGAATATTCTTCAGAGATTCTTCCAAAAGTTTGTCAAGTGATTCCTTCAGAAATTCCCCCGGGAATGCCACAAGGGTTTCCTCCGGGGATTGTTCAATGTTGATCCTAGGATTCTTTCTGTAATTTCACCAGGGATCCTCCTTTCGAATTTTATGTAGAAATTTCTCTTTTTGAATTTGTCTAAGAAGTTACCATAAATTTTTAGTTATCCATCAGGAGTCCTTCCAGCAGTTTTTTCAGGAGTTTACTCAGGAATTCCAGTCTTCCAGGGAATCATCCAAACAACATAAATATCAAAGAAGAGTCACAGCAGTGCAGGTTTTAGTTGCGCAGAAGTCACTGTGGCTTAAAACATTTAAATACTTACATACTAGAAGCGCTTTCAGATATTTCTCTAAAGAATCGTTTCGAAATTTACCCAGGGAAGACTCCAGGAAGACTCCAGTACTAGGAATTCTTCAACGAATTTCTTCATAAATCCCTTTATACATTTTTTTGAATACCCAAGTAACACACATGTTATATAAAAGTTACGACAGTGCAAGTTTTGGTTGTATAGAAGTTTATTTTACGTTATTTCAACACAAAGTTAGAATTACGTAAAATAAACTTCTATACAACCAAAACTTGCGCTGTCGTAACTATATTATAACATGTGTGTTGCTTGGGTACATTCCAGTGATTCGTCTAGGAATTCCAGAAGGTGAATTCAAGTTTTTTTTTCAAGAATTCCATTGACTGAGAGTTCTCCGGAAATATCTTCAGGAAATTCTTCAAGAATTTCTCCAGGAATTCCTTTCAGGAATTCTTACAGAGATACTTCGAGGGTTTCTTCAAGTGATAGTTTTCAAACCTTTTACGAGAATACCTTCAAGAATTTCCAAGGATCCTTCCGGCCAGAGAAGCTCCTCAGTGTAAGTGCAAGTGTGCACGGTTTCAATATGAAAATGAATTGCTCTGTGGATATTTTCGTTGCGGAATGCCATCCCTGCTTCCGGGAATGCGTCAATTATGCATTATGGTTAGATGTAAGAAAGAAAATTAGACTTAGTTTTCTACTGAGTAAAATAAAAAATAAACGTGTTTTTTCTTCGCTTGTTTTGAAAACCGATGAAAAAAAATTCGAGAAAGAATAATTAGAAGCATTAGACAATCCTGGACTAATTGGCAAATTTTGAGGCTAGTAAACCACTTCCTACAGAAATGGTAAAAAATTGAAGGATAAGGTTTTTGGAAAATTAAGATTATTTGACATCTATCATAGATCCACGATGAATATTACTCTCAGTGTATTTTTTTCTTAAAGTTTTTCAAATAGTCTCAAACGTATAGAATAATACATTTAGAAAACCTACCTGGCAACCCTGACTATTAAAACCATGCGAGCATTGCTTCAGCGATAGTAGGTTGCGAAAATCTCCCACCGCTTGGCTGCCTGCTACGCTACCGGTTACCCGGCCAACTACGAGTGTGGTGTTGGGGGAGATCTCGTCTTTGGCTCATAAATTACTTTAATCACTATTTTATCCACAAGTAGGCCCATTTGAGTAACTCTTTTGCAGAGTTTCAAAAGCGGCCTGCTTATACCAAGCTGCGAATTCTCAGCGCCGGTCGGATCTGCTATTCTTGTCTGTATGGTTATTTTTTAAAATAACCCATCTAGAAACAACCAGTCAGTCAGTCAGTCATTCATTGGTCCGAACCAGAACAAGAATACACACACGGGCGGTCCTCGGCGCGTCTGCCATGCTTCCTGAAGAAGGCTGGCGAAAAATGGAATCATAAACGAAACGAACTAATTTGCGGTCGGTCGCGTCGAGTTTTTCTTCCAGTGATTTTTTTTTGCCTGAACCGGATAGATATCTATAACCCAGCAGCAGTGAATGTGATACCACCAGCAGCAGCAGCAACAGTAGTCAGTGTAGTGTGGAAAGGCCCGGGAAAATGGTCTAATATATAATCGGAGAAGAGAAGAGAATACAAACGAATTGGCGGAAATTGCCAGTAGCAATCGAGACCACAACGACGAGGACGACGAACCGGCCCAGAAGAAGAGCAGTATGCGTGTTAAAACAGTGCGCCAGATCAAGAACCAACGAGTGAATCGGAAGAATCAGAACGAATACGGTTGGTTGATAGCTATATGAACGACAACAGTAGTGGGGGAGGGGGCTCTATATAGGCTAGAGAATCCATATGCATACACTCATGGTTATGATGAATAGTTATTGTAGGCTTTATAGCATCGACTGTTGAGATGCTTATCCTGGCGGAAATATTAATCGGAGCATTGTTTGAGTTTTTTTCTTCCTCGGTTTCATTTACATCCGTTGGATATGCTTTGCAATAATACATATCAAAGATCCAGCAAATTGTAGTTTATTTAAGTCAATGTTTCCAGTTATTTTTTGGATGACAATCTCATAATAAAACTATCCATCTCACTGTCATCTCAAGTAACAGTTTATATTCGATTAAATATTCTTGAAGTTTTATTGAAGTTTTATCATTCTTGTCCAGACCCGGAGAAGATCACATAACATTATTCAGATGGTATGGTGGTTGAATCTTCTTCTGTCCTCCCTGGTAAACGGTGTACTGTTGAATTCAGTCCCGCTTCAGATCAGTACAGAAGGTCGAGAAGCGCTGTTTAAACGAACACAGTCATGCATGATCGCCTCATAGACCACCGATAACTGTCCCGAGATTTTGATATTGTAACTTGGTAGGGAAACATTGGCTTGCTTGCTATCACCAACGGTGACTCGATGCTTATTCGTTCTAAATTATCAAAGGCCATAACAGAAAAAAAGCAGTTAGACCAATTTTTGCTGGTCTAATCGAAATTTAAACACATAAGTATTTAGCTTTGGGTCGAATCGAAACACTATACCTATGTCCCACCAAAGTCAGGAAAGTGTGCCTCGATGCAAGGGGGACGTCGAATTATACCTATTGTCTACTGGAGAAGGACTAGATTGTTGTCCTTTCGACAACCGCGGGCCACCCAGAAAGTTTCATCTAACATTTTTCACCAGGGCAAAGAAAAGTTTAACGTCAAATGTTCAAAAATGAGGTGTAAAGTTGGAGAAGTTTTTCTGTATGGGCACTTCCATAGTTATTAACTGAGAACTTCCTCCACCAATGACCATTCTGCATGAGTATTTCGTTTCTCAGGCACGATGATACTTTATGATCAAGGAAATCAAGGAAATTTCCATTACGAAAAGTTTCTGGACCACCCGAAAGTCGAACCGTTAACTTTCAGCATAGTCATGCTGATTATTGTTTGAGAACCTCTGCAAACATCGCAAAGCCTAAACGTAGTAGAATACTATTAGCCCACTCAACTGGTGACATGTCCATCAGCCCTTCGTACTATTTGTCTAGTTAAGTCATCAATATTGTGAGTACACGTGTGCCTTCACTTAGGTTTTGAGTCAGGGGTGTACAAATAGAATCTACTCAAATAGAATCAATCTAATCTAATCTAATAGTTTTCAAGGTTGCGAATGAGTTTAGGGTGAATGAGTGGAGATTTTAAAGTTAAGTCACATGGGCAGTTGGGGGGATTTCAAAGGAGTTCCAAGGAGACTTCAGAGGCGCTTCAAAACGTTTCAGATGGGCTTCAGGAGGCTTTAGAGAGATTCTCGGGGTTTTCAGGGACTTTCACGAGAGTTTTAGGAGGCTTTCAGGGGGTTGTTTCAGGAGGGATTAGCATGTTGCAGAGGAGTTTAAGGGGACTTAAGAGGCATTTCAAGTCGTTTCAGAGTGTTTGAGAGAGTTTCAGAGGGTATCAGAGAGGTTCTCGTATGTTTTATAGGACTTCACGGGCTTTAAAATGAACTCGAGGAGGTTTAGATGTGTTGCAAGGTGTTTCAGGGGAGTTTCAGTAGGTTTCAGAAGGGCTTTAAGGTGTTTCGACTAATTACGCTTGTTGATCCGAAGACCTAAACTCAAGGGACTTCTTGGAGATGCTTAAAAAGACATTAGACTCACCATTTGGCAGCACATTGTTGCATGAGGCTATGTAAGCACAATTTTTATTTATAATGCTTCAATAGATCACTGATTACGTTTGTAGACCTGATGTCTCAAGGGAGTTTTTTGATTGCTTTTACAGACATCGAACTCATAGTTAGATAACACATAGATGTATGAGCCTATATGAGTATTATTTGCCTGTATTTGTCAAATAAAATGTAACTTCACCTTGGAAATTGGACGTTGCTGAGAGTCTAGAGATATACAAACAGGTACCTAACACGCTGTTGAATAAGGATCAAGGCAATGGAAGTTCGTGGCTTTTCAAATTATTACCCCCCAAGCACTCTCGTATGGCGTGCGTCTCATAATGTACCTGTGATACATGAACTTTGTTTACCTATCCTGTGCTGGAGGGAAATGTACCTATTCGGTGGTGGAGGGAAATTTTACCTATTCTATGGTGGAGGTTAATATAGATATAAGTTTTTGCATGTTCGGGAGAAAAAAAAAAAAAAAAAAAAAACTACCTAGATTAAGCTACCTATTATTTTTACCTATGATGTATGAGACGTGTAGAATGCGATGGAT
Source organism: Aedes albopictus (assembly GCF_035046485.1). Classification (NCBI taxonomy): domain Eukaryota; kingdom Metazoa; phylum Arthropoda; class Insecta; order Diptera; family Culicidae; genus Aedes; species Aedes albopictus. The sequence goes on along the minus strand of NC_085138.1, from coordinate 444,892,043 downwards.
CTCTTCAGTCGAGTCAAGTACAAGACACTGAAGACGACCTTACAGTTGAGGTCGAAATACGTATCTGTCAAAGGATGCAAATTCTTAGTGGAATTCAAAGGAACCGTACTTAACCCGATTTTCTTTTATTTACAGATATTCCCCTAACAAGCCCAGGTTAATCATCATCTGTATTTGTCACCAAAAAGATATAAACAGCTTATGGGGATGATAAATTTGTCAGAATATTTGTTCGAAGCTTTGCAAACGTGTCTACATATTCGGCAACTTCGTGTGTCCTTGGCTTGCCGAAGTTGACATGATACGGCTGCTGCCTTAACTCATGCCTTCCAGTGTCGTATTTATAGGACAGTCCTTTTGACGTGAATATCTCCAGAATTAATCAAAATTTTAGAATACTCGCTTCAGAGAAGTTGTTCTCCACATCCACACCTTGTTCATAGTGCGCAATATAGTGTGTGACTGATTCACTAGGTGGCGTAAACGATGTTGCAAAGATTACATATTGTCACGATCTATGAGCGTCATTTCCAATGCGAAAGAAATTCATTTCCCTGGAATCTTGACAATGGGTAATAATTCTAGACTATGGCGTAACATCTAATTCGAAATTCTGCTTCTCCAGGTCCTTCTGAGCGTGTTTTCCATTGTTCAAGTAATCTCTGATCAGTAACAGATAGAACAGACTCCCCTCTATCTGAAAACGGGAAAAGATTGCATAAGACCAAGCCCACCCGTGGGCTTAATACTACACACGCAACAGCACGTCGTTAACGATTTTTAATTTCGTTATCAACCCATTTTCGCACCGGTCGTTCGTTTCCATGTGAGTAAAATAATGATCGGTCGCCTTTGCGCACCGGTGGTCTCTATTCTCTCCGTACCATCGGTTTTTTGCACTTCTGTAAATCATCGCAATACTTTGTGTATTTCTATGGGGTTATTGCAAATCTTATTCAGTATAATAATTTGTGCTCATATTATGAAAGATGGGGTTTTGGATAAGACTGAAAACTGTTAGTAAAAATTGAATTCAAATAAATAATTCCCTTGGAGATTTGTACCAGTTTTGGTGCGTTTCATTTTCTCAATAATTTATGATTGTATTTAATCCCGGAATTCGAGCAATCTTTTTTTTTAAATTATATGTTTGTTGCTTACTGTATGACTTGTAGGTTGAATTTTTATCTAAAACTAGCTGTCCCCGGCAAACTTTGTTTTGCCTACTGCGTTTTGACGTGTCAAGTCCCTAGCCTAGCCCATGTTTGAAAACTCTCAATTTGTCCATGTTTTAGGCCTCATAAACCTTCCTTGGGTGAAAACTAACAGAACAAAACTAAGACGACCGAAATTGGACCTTCCGTTCGCAAGTTATGCGCGGTCCCACGTATGCCACTGCATTTTTATATATATAGATAATATCCATCTCTTCACTATTCATGTTGCCTTTCTCGCAAGAAATTTATCTGAATTTGAGATTACATATGAGCATCTTTTTTAATAATTAGGTTTATTGAATAATTACATCCCTTGCATTTCCAACACATTTATAACGTAGTTGTCTCCTTTACAACTTTGCGTAGGTCAAGATTCTTGAATGAAAGGGTCGGGGCCCGTGGCGTAGTTGGTCACACGTTCGCTTCATATGCGGATGGTCATGGGTTTGATTCCCAGCCCCGGCACTTGCAATTTTTCGTCAGTTGCTCTTCTCCCGAGAGCGACTAACACTGACCCTCTTCTGAGCCCCTTGGCTCAAACGGACCCGGATACCTGGACATCGGCGTACTGCTACTCATAATGGACCCCCAATCGGACCGGAAAGGAATCATCATCCTTGTGCTCATCATTCTACCATAGAGTAGAAAAGTGAAAGCAGCAGAAAGGCAACCAGTTCAATATTGTAGAATAGAATAGAATACATCTAGGCGCTGTACAAAGTGCAGCTGTCAAATGAAATCGCTCACGTAGTGCCCTGGTGGACAATAGAGCTGTAAATAAGGTTAAGTGATCAAGAATAAAAAAAGATTCTTGAATCCTGGTCATAGTAGAAGCTGTCTTCTAACAGTCTGCGATAAGTTTGCGCTACCTTTTTTCATTAACGTGTATTTTAACATCAGCTAATTCTATACGCAGTCACAACCTTTTAGTTACAAAGCATCACTCACAAATCTTAATATATTGCGATCTTTTGGATGCTGGTATATGAATATTTTGTTGGAAGTAGATTCTATGCGCTTGAAGTAGACTGCGTATTTGTCAAAGTACATAATGAGCCCACTCTCCTTTTTGGCACTTCATACAACAATTGTTGTATTTTAACATCCAACGCCTTGCTTTTTCTATAACGAGGAACCTACAATATGGCAGTCCTGCACACCGCCTATTTTAATTGGTGAAACTTGGCAGCTCGACTACATTTTTTAAGATTTTTATCGGTATGATTTAGTTTTTACAAAAAGAAATAACTGTAGTGTTTCTATGATATCTGAGTTGAGTTAGGTACAGTCAATGCATCTTTGAAAAATCGTAACTACTCTTATCTAATCTCATACATACGCGGAATCACCCTGGAAAGCAATCGTGTTACTTTTCTTGTCAATACTGATGCTTGCAGCATATCAGAGATATGACACATGCATCAAAGCGGCCTGGTCCACTGCGTTGTATTTACGCGCAAAGATGATTCTTCGAAATACTTGGAGTACAGAATATTTTATTTAGGCAAGGTACTTCTCGAATTTACAGGGGAGGAAGGATGCGTGGACGGTGAAGTTACCCATTTCGCACACTTTCTTCCTAATGTCTCGTTTATTTAATTTATATTTTTAAATTAATATTTAATAAACCACCCACTGACGACCACCATTTTCAAAAACAGCAATCAAACCAAAACTCTTTTGCCTTTTTGAAATATACACGACAAAACGAAACGCGAGGCACAGCTCTTTCAAAGCGGAGGATCTCAGCCAGGAAAGTGAAGAAAGAAAACCTTGTATTACCGTCAAATAGTTTCTTTTCGGGTTAGAAAATACTTCTCACCGGAATCTGCGTCGGATGACGATAATTTTGAAACTTGTCGGAACGAACTTCGCGAGTTATTTATTTGGACATTTTTCTAAATGTGCGAAACTAAGCTTTACTTGCTGCGTAGAAAACCCGGCTCAAAAATGTACTTGTTAAAACAGCAAAACTCACTGAATCACTATACATTTATTCATATATTAGTTTCGAAACGATCGGCCGAATCAAAAATAAAGGTGCGATTATGAGCAATCGTAACTATTATTAAGAGAAAATCAATACATTTTCGATATGCATGATCCTAAAATTGGCGAAGAAGCGAAAACTTTATTCATAACATACTTAAGCAAAGCTTGCCAATTTAAACCTATTATTTTTCTGCGTTTGTATTCCCAAGTAACAATTTCAATTCCTTTTAGATTTGAATATTTTTATGGAAGCTTTATCACAGCATGACCAATTCATGGAACATTTGTAATTGTTTTTATCAAGAGAAAACAATCTTCGTTCGTTTGCGGTTTTCAAGTTGTCCTCAAGTTAGTTTTGAAATTCGCGCATAAAACAACTGGATTCACAAGAGCATTTAATCTCATAATTAGTTTTAAGACGTATTTGAAGTAGTTTTTAACACATAGCATCAACATATTTTATTAAAAGTTTATGCTTCGTTTATGCAAGTGCATTTCATCTGACTGATCCTCATTTTAAAACATCTTGAAACCTTCTATTCTTGAGCTAGAGCCATTACTCTGGAACAAGAACTATGCGAAATAATAAGACAACGTACTATTTTATCAACCCAAATAATGAATGCAACAAATTGGTTGAAAAATCACGTTCTCATGCATATATAAACACTTAAACATTTTTGCTCACTGATAATTTAGCTATTCTGATTCTTAAAAGTAACCATATCAACAAAATAATGATTTTACAGCCAATCAAAAACGCGAGTAGCTGGCTGCTGTCATCCTGCCTTCAACCAGTTATTCACACAGGCCACAACTATACGAATCGAAAATTAAACGGATACTTACTGGGACTCTTCTCATGCTCATGCTAAATAGTGTTATTTTAGTAAGTTGCACTTAATTATCTAACGCAAAAACACACAAAACTATAATATAATTACAGGATGTACGTGAAATGTCAAGGACTGTTACTCTTGAATAAAACGAATAAGTTTCATTTAAGACGAACAAATCTGCCTTAAGATCATCACTAGTAAAAACAATCTTCAATAAATGCTGTAGATTTCATGCAAGGCAACTTGGTTTTATCATTGTTTTGAGGTGGTTTGGATTAAAGGTAATAACAATTGATGGCGGCTGCATGAGTTTTGTTCGCTTGGAACGGCAGCCATGTTTAGAAAGAATTGAAAAAGTGGCGTAGCCTTTTGTTTTTATAGGAAATTCATGTCTTGGTATATTAATGATTGATATTATTTTTGAGGCGCTTTGTTATTTTTGTATGTTTTGGGTGGCATATCAACGAAAAAGTGGATATGGCACGGAGTTTTGTGATTCCCTGTCATCAATGATCTGTCAGGCAATTTAAATATTTTAGCCATTTCAATTTGATGAAAATTAATTCGTAGTTCAATTAACATTTCATCTATGAAACAAAACTAGTTCGCATCTGCGTAATGCTTAGGTAAAGATTTCATTTATTATGCACTTTTAGCAACTTGGGGACGACAGCTAAAAGATCAACATGCCTCAAGCTATTCTTGATAAAGTTTTATGAAGTTCTTATAATCAATCATCAGTAAAACTTCATAAATACAACTAGTTTCAAAGCAGTCTTCAAAAGCAGCCTTGGAGATCTCCTGAAGAGTGGGCCAGATTCGTCTTATGGATATTTTATGCCTATTTTATCTCAAATTTGCAGAACAAAGAGCTTTATTGCCAAGTTTTATTATTCTATCTTAGAAATTACTTCAGGATTGCCACAAAAGTATAATTGTTACTTGGGTTGTCACTCTATCACAATTCTATGTCAGACAATTTGTTGTGTTATTCGTGTAACGATCTATGATATTGATTGGTTGAAAATTTCAAATATTTGATGCAAACTAAAATGGTTGAAAATTTCAAATATTTGATGGAAACTAAAATAAATTCCTACCTATACAAAACAAGAAAATCATTCTCTAGAAACTATATACCTGGCAACAAATCCATACTCATGTTCTTTCGTCTCCTCTTTACGCTACCCAGAGAGCTAAACGCGAGAGAGCGCACGAGCCTACGGATAGAGACCGTACTTTGCGTGTCTCTATATTCTAAGCCCTGCTACGAACCGTACGTAAACTTTTCGCTTTCGAGCCCTACTTAGCAGCGACCGGTGCGGTTCGCTTCTTTGTTCGGGGCTCTACTTAACGTTAAAACGCTTGATTGAGCCCATGAGTGGGCTTGGTCTAAATAAATGGAAATACGCCTAGGAAAGACGAAAGAAGCTGAGGCGCGCAATAGTTGTGCCGCCCTTTTCAGGTCTAGCATTAATAGTTCATGTCTTCGGCATACAGGGGATACTCAACCCAAGTAACATTTGAAGTTTTGTTCTGCTCTATAAAAGATCTTCATGACCAAATTTATAATAATAAATAAAACTGATTTATACATCAAAACCTCTTGATACCCAAGCAGAGGAGAATACCAAGTTAATAACTACGAAATCACATAACCTGTTTTTATATCTTGTTTTGTTATTATTAAATTATCAAGGCATAGCTTTTCCGTAACAAATTTTGTTGGACAATCTCATTTTGTTATAATCAAGCTAATGATATACATTAATTAAATTACATTTGAATAACATGTTTTGTTGTACTATTGATCAACTTATCAGCAATAATACAACAGTAACAAACTTTGAAATCACAGCAACAATTCAACGATTATGACTTGTCCCTTTGTGTTGTTCCATTTTTGTATTCAGGTTAGAAGGAAATTTCTGAACGACTCGTTTTAAGAATTCCTTAAATAATTTTCGGATAAACACTTGGAAGTTCTGGAGGAATCTTTCGATAAATTCCTGGAGAAGTCTTCAAGAGAACTCCTGGCGCAATTTTCTTAGAAATTCCGAAGGTAATTCTTCTGAGCAATGTTTAGAATTCTTGGCAAAATCTTTTGAAAAACACCTGGAGAAACATTCGGAAAAACTCCTGATGAAATCCTCAAAGAAATTTTCAGAGAAATTTTAAGATGAACTTCAGAACTAATGATTACAGGAAATTCTGAAGAAATCCTTGAAGGGATTCTGTGCAGGATTCTGGAGGAATTTCTAGAGGAGTCTTTGAAAATCCATGAAAGATTCCGTCGAAGAACTCTCGGTGAAATTTCTGGAATATTTTTGAAGTAATTTATGGAAAAGTTGAGATTAAATCTGTCGACGAATTTCTGGAAGAATTTTATGACAAAGTCACTTGACAAAAACAAAAGGAGTTTTTGACGGAACCCTTAGAGAAACAAATAGAAGAATTTTAGAAAAAAAAATATTGCAAAGATTTCTAGTGAAAGTCCTGTAGGAATCATCAGAGGAAGTTCAGGAGAAATAATAATAAAATTTTTGGCGGAATCCTTGTAGAATCCAGGAGGAACCGTGCTCCGAAACAATTAAAGTAGAACAGTATATGAATTACAGGTGGAAATCGAAGCTCGTCGTATTTGATTATATAGAAATTACTAAAGTTCGATTATCTTGCGACTTCAAATCTCTTAGAATGAATTAAAAGCTGAATATAGTATTCTTCGATCATTTGAAAATATGTCTTACGTCAGAGTCAGCAAGCCTCCTCTCTCTCTCCTCTTCTTGGCGTAACGTCCTCACTGGGACAAAGCCTGCTTCTCAGCTTAGTGTTCTAAGAGCACTTCCACAGTTTTTAACTGAGAGCTTCCTCTGCCAATGACCATTTTGCATGTGTATATCGTGTGGCAGGCACGAAGATACTCTATGCCCAAGGAAGTCAAGGAAATTTCCTTTACGAAAAGATCCTGGACCGACCGGGAATCGAACCCGTCACCCTCAGCATGGTCATGCTGAATACCCGTGCGTTTACCGCCTCGGCTATATGGGCCAGTCAGCAAGCCTCATTGGATAAATGTACGACTTGTGCTGAAAAAATCAACTTTTCGTAACTCGTTACATAAATAACTATTTCGAATTTCGATAGTGTTTTTTTAATTTTTAAATTTTTAATAGTTTTTTTTTGTTTGTTCCTTATTTATTTTTGTCCCCCTCTTGTACCTGATGAGAGGTCTCGGACATAAAAGAATAATATTTGCATCGGCCTAAGTATTATAACTTGTTTACTAACGAGTTTAATATCATAGCAAATTCTGCTCTCCGATTACTATCAATAACATATTAATATCAAAATTGGTTATGGAAATATTTTCCGAATTCACTGTTATTAAGTTGTTATTGAAACTAACAAAACAAGTGATTGAAATGGTTTTCCAGGAACATTTTTTTGTTATGGAATTTGTTATTTTGCCGCTTATGACAGACAAGTTTATAACACAATATTTTATGGTAATAGCTTGAAAATAATCGATTTTATTATTCAGTTTTTTCGCCCAAATAACACAGCTCCTTATGCTGTTGTTATTCCCTTCTGGTCGGGTAACCTCTTTAAGAGCATCTTCCGGCTAAGTGGACCACTCTCGGAGAGGTTTTGCAAACCACAAAAAGAGTAGTATTAAAACTGTTTTAAAATTTAGTTTCCAATCACGAAAACAGGCTATGCTGATTGTTGTTGTTTTTTTTTCAACAAAATCTATGATTGAGGTGATGCAGAAAAGTTTCTTCGATGGCACGTAAAGTTCAGGAGGACACATCATTCGTAAGTAGAAAGCGATAATTTCAAACCTGAGTGTAGAATTAGCATTTTAGTCAAAATACACATTAATAAAAACTAAAAAAAAACGATCATTTCAAAGTAATATTTCAGTAGTTATTGTGGTGGTAGGCTTATGCGCATTCAATTTTACCGTGAATATTGGGGTTGCAGAAACAAAAAATTAATGCGCTTCGAAAATAATGAATATTATCATCTTAGAATGAAATATATCAATTTGTTAATTTATTAAAACTATCTCGAATCGCAAGAAAACTCAGCTGAGAGAGTATATTTATGTGAGCATGTTATGGAAACGGCGGCAAACTATCAATTCATTGCTTATTAGAGCAAAATTAACTATTTCCCATTTACGTCAACTAATTCTTCAATATGGCGACAACCCAAATTAGCGAAAATAAAACGAAAGCAAGTTTACTTTTATGATGACCGCAATAAACCTAGTAGTGTCGTAGTTTCTGCTTTTCCACCAACAGATGTCGTTACTAATTGAACGGATCGCCATCTGTTGAGAGTTTGAACAGTTTTATTGTGGTAATAATGAATGCCAGAAGGTTTACATAAAACATTTCACCAATGGTTTTCATAAAAGTAGACATAAAACTGTGAGTTTTAATTATTGCTGTGATAAAACCCTAAAAAAATCAAACAAAACCAATCAGCGATGGAATTGTTACTTGGGCAAAATAACTGGGACAGGCAAAATTTTCACTTTTCAAAAAATGTTCAAATAGCTATAACTTTTCGAAAAGGGCATAAAATATTCGCAAATTTTTACTGTAAGTTCATCAACTTGTATCAGTGGTCCAAATTTGGAAATCGGGCTATTCTACACGAAGGTGGCAAGATTCTAGGAAAAGGTATAATTATCCGATAGCCAATTTTGAGCTGTTATATCTCCGGATTCAACAAACCGAAGGCAATGAAATTTTGATCATTCGTCTGTATGTGCCGGCATAACTCTGGAATTCGTCAAGCAATTTCAAACAATTTTAACATACACATTCCTTAGGTTGTGGAAGTGGTTATAGGGGTATTCAAATTCAAGATGGCGGCTTAAGTTCCAAGATGGTGACCAACATTCCAGAATATATGCTATCTATCAGTAGGGTTTGATGAGTAAAAGGGTGGAGGCTGCGTAGATGGTACGGTAGAGGGTTAGAGTTGACGGTAGGATGGAAGATATTGTAGAGGGTATAGTAGAAGGTAGCCTGGAGGATAGGGTAGAGAGTTAGGGTAGAGCAGATGATAGGAGTAGAGCATAGGATAGAGGTTTGGAATAGAGGGCAGAGAAGATGGATAGATGGACGGTAAGACGGTAAGGATTAGATAAGACGAGATTTTCTCGAGATACCTTCAGGTACTCCTTCCGGGATTTCCTCAGGCATTCCTCTCGAGAACCTTCCCAGGGTTCCTTCCGGAAATGCTGTAGCGATTGCTTCTAAGATCTCTGAATAGATTTCTGCAAGACTTGTATTTTATTCAGAGAATCCTGGTGTAATTCTTTTATGTATGCGTTCCGGGATTCCTACTGGTATTTCTCGATAGATCTTTCTTTACCCTCGGGATTTCTCCCAGAGTTCCAGTAATTCAAACCCGGAATTTCTTCTGTGATTCTTTCAGGGATTCTTGTCGAGCTTCCAGATAAGATTCCTCTCAAGATCCTACCAAATATGCATCCGAGAATTCCTTTAGGAAATCCTCCCAGGATTCTTTTAGGGATTTCTGCCGCGATTGGTTCAGAAAATCTTGAACTGACAAGTGTTCAAACGGCATTTCTTCAGGAATTACTGCTGGAATTCCTTAAATGATTCCTTCTGGGAATCTTCCAGGAATTCATGCCACGATTCCTGCTAGGGTCCCTTTAAATATTCTTTTCTTGTTTTTGTCATTCGACAAGGAATTTCTCCTATAATTCCTTCAATTATCTTTCAGGGAGTTCTGCTGAGCTTCCAGTCGGGTGAGTAATCATCCTCTCTTTCAATAAATATAGATGCATTGTATATATAGGGGAGACTGAGGAGACTTGATCCCTGGGGAGACTTGTTCCCCCCATATTTTCTCGGAATCAAAAACAGTTTTCTTCTAGCATATTTTTTCCAAAACTACATCTTGACAGACGACAATGATTTGGTTACAATTGATTTTGATTGTGCATTGCATTATTTTTTAATGGCTGATGGTTTGTTTTCAATCATTCAGAAATCTTTTAGGCGATTCTGAAAAATCTCAATAACTTGAAATTGAACCAAATCGTGTCAAAATTTTACAGCACATAGTGTAATTAAAATACTATCAAACGTATTTATTCAAATAAGGCTGTTATATAAATATTTTAATTAATGCAGCTTGGTATATACAACAGTGGCATGGGGAGACTTGATCCCTCGAGGATTACACACACATTATACATGTGAAAAATAAAATTCTATTTGGAAGCCACTATTTACTCGGAACTCTAGTATATTCAATGATAAAACTTGTCAGATATTTATTATTTTATTACAAACCATAAAAAGAGGGATCAAGTCTCCCCATTTTCAAAGAACAGCATTACCTTAACAATTTAAGGGAATCTTATAATTTCAAATTCACCATATTCAATTTCCTTATCGCTTATTACGATTGAGCGTACCAATATACGACACACGATTTTCAAATAAAAAAAAAACAATTGGTGTTCAGTGGGAATCGAACTTATGTAGGTCCTTTGATTGAGAACTGCGCGTTATCTCTATTGGCTATATTGCCAAGTTGAAAATAGAGAGTTCAAAGTGAATGGCATGAAACGAATAAAAATTAGCATTGAATGGCACCAAAAGTGGTGCCGTGCAAGAGGCCCAGAATTCACATAGTTGTTGGAATCTATACATCACTTATTGTAAGTCATCTGCTAGTATGAAAACCTATATATTTGGTTGAAATTATTGCTACCATGGTTGGAATGTGTCAACAACAACAAAAATACAAATTTGTGATGAATACCATTTTTTCTTTTTCTCCATCATACAAATATGTAAACAAACCATTTGCGATTTCCGAGATTAAGATTCGACTATTAAAAGTGCAGTAACAATCATATGCGACTGTAAAAATGAATATACGATTTCATTCACTTCGTATACGACGCAAGTGTGACGCAAACGATCAATATACAACATTGTTATAGTTGTATACGATTTCACCGATTTTCATCATACCTTTAGGCCGTTCGCAATGCTGTTTTATTTTGTATGGCGAGTTTTAAAAATTTTAAAACTCGCCATACAAAATAAAACAGCATTGCGAACGGTCTTAGGTAGCAAGCTCGATTTAGCAGATTCATATACGATGTGAAGCGACGATTTCCATGATTCAAAGAAATCATATATACAATGCTAGCGAACTTGCAGCTTGACACTAAGAATGTATGTTTTTTCACGATTCTGTGCGATCCTACCGATAGTATCTCGCACCTTTTATGATCGGAGACGACTATATGAAACAAAATTTCAATTGTAATTTATTTGGCATGAAATACGAATTCACGCAATCATTGTCAACAAATATACATATTATTTTACAATTCTGATTTAATATATGAAAATATACGATTTTTTCCACACAATGATTTACGATATGTGGTTGGCTGGGATCATTGAAGATATACCGACCCCGTGTGGCTTCCAATATTGCATCGAAAGGCACGTTGTCCAAGGCATCCTCGATATCTAAGAAAACACTCAAGCAGGATTGCTTTTGAGCGAATGCTTTCTCGATATCGTAAACAACCTTGTGTAAAAGAGTCATAGGGGACTAGTAAGCATGTTGGTTCACATGAAGAGGCACGTTGGCCAGATGAACATCACGGATGTGATGATCCACAATGCGTTCTAAGCATTTCAGAAGAAAACTGATAGGTCTGAAACTCTTTGCTTCTTCATACGACGCACGACCCAGTTTCGGAATGAACTTCACAGTAATATCCCGCCAAGATTTGGGAATATGCCCTGTAGCAAAACTGCAAACAAGTATTTTTATCGAAACATGTTTGAAATAATCAAATCCCTTCTGAAGCAAAATAGGACAAATCCCATCTGCTCCAGGAGATTTGAAAGGAGCAAAGCTATTAAGAGCCCACTCAATCGATTCTATAGTTACAATACTCCGAGCCGAGGGAATCATAACTAGAAGAAAACACATCAGGTTCATCGGAAGATGTAATATCCACATATCCGGGGAAGTGTGTGCTGAATAAGCATTTCAGTACTTCCTCATCAGGGGAAGTCAGATCGCCATTTGGCAAACGAAGTTCGTTCATTCGAAAATCCTTAGATTTTGCAAGGATTTTGTTCAATCGACTGACTAACATCCACAATTGATCATACTCACTGTAATCGTTTGCACCAGGCAAACACATCTACCCATTCGAAGCCGAAATGAATAAAAACACAAACACTCTTGATTTCCTAGTGTTACTTAATAATGCTTGCACACGCCTCCGAGTACATACTTCCGTGCTTCCACGCGAAACCTACTACTGCATCTTGGGCTCATCGTCGCGTAGCCGCGTCGATCTATTTGAATGCATCTCCTACATGTGGAGTGAGGCAATCTAATCAAGCGAATCGAAACGAAACACACAGTGAGTGAGTGAGCTTAATTTCGTGGCATGTTTTCAAAATAAACCGTGCGTCAGAGAGCAATGAGACAACAACCAAAAGCGTAATCCAGGCGGGTTTCATTGACCTACGCCTTCAGAACCTCGCTCCAAGCGACGGACGATGAGTCGCGCGCGCCTTCATTACACTACACAACCGTCCGAAGTGCGATAAGTTTATCGATAATTTATGTGAAGAGCATCATTAACCAACCGGCGCGGCGTGGTGCGGCAAGCGAGCAAGCAAAAAAAAAAGTCGGATGCTGTAAATTAGCGGATAACGAGACTTGGCGGGTGACGGACGACGCGACGGGTTGAAAATTGCCTACCCAGCTGATGATGATTGGCTGCGCGAGTGAATTGAGCGATCGAGAAATGATTAAAGAAAGCAACATTGCATAGGCTGGGTAAGGTAGCTTGCGCGAATTTGATTGGGATTCCAGCAGCGGAGCAATCAGTTAATCAACGATGAATGTGCAGCATCTATTGTGATTGTTTGTTCCGGTTATGAGATGTGAACAGTTTTTATCGAATTAGCTGATGCAGATTAAGGTGTTTTGTATTTCTTACACGGCGTTTTTCGGCTTTAATGTAACGTAAATCGCTACTATAGAGGCGATGGTGGTTAAAATAGAAATTATTACATAGTTGTCGCAATTATTTCTGAACAATTGGGAAGTGAACTCCCTAATTAAATCCTAAAGTAATTGCCGTAGGCACGTGGCTAGGTGTGCTCTGAGAGTCTTAGACGAGATTGCTGACGGGAATGTGACAACTCTGGTTCTGTTTGACACAGTATAACTCCAAAAAAAAAAATGGCTGCATAATATCGCTCACTAGCTGAACTCAGTCTTTGTCGAAGTTATTACAAATCTGCTTTTCTAGGGAAAAGTATGAGTAATTGAGTTTTATTTGATTAACATCCTGATTAGCAAGAAGCTTGAAGAAACATTCCAACACTAGTACATTCAGTAGCTTTAAATAATTTACATCAAAATGTATTTATGTAGTCCATGTATTTAGGATGGTCCATGTGTTCCAAATTGTGCTCTCATTCAGTCCTCACAGGAGTATCTACAGGAGTACACACTATTTTGCTGGTTTTACAGCAATACATCCAGGAAACTGTTTTGAGACTATTTATTAATTCGTTTTGGTTGAACAGCAAATTTGTTGGAGTGCAGAGTGCGAAGAAATGGAACTGCTGTGCTGTTCCCAAGAAACACGGAATTTCCGCCTTCCACAACGACTTCATGCCTCAAGAAACATGTTGGCCAAAAAGTCTTGAAGAGGTTTTGAGAACCATCAGAAACACTTATATGTTTAATTTTGGTTTTGTGATGGTTCTTAGAACCTCTTCCAGTCTATTTGGCTAAAAATGTTACTTGAGACGAAAATGTTAATGTAACTCATGATGGACAGACGTGAGGTGATCGAAAGGTGGAAGCAGTACTTTGATGAACACCTGAATGGTGTGGGGAACGTTGGCAAGGGAGACCACGGCAATAGAGGAAACAACTACGCCAGTGCAGCGGAGGCCGGAAATGAGCCAACTTCCACGATGAGGGAAATTAAGCATGCCATTCACCGGCTCAAACCAACAAAGCAGCTGGTAAGGATGGTATCGCTGTTGAACTCATCAACATGAGCACAGAAAATTTGGTCACCTGTCTGCACCGGTTGGTAGCCAGGATCTGGGAAACCGAGCAACTACCGGAGGTGTGGAAAGAAACGGCAATCTGCAACTTTCACAAAAAAGGCGACCATTTGGAATGTGAATACTTCCTAGCGATCACCATTTTAAATGCTGTTTAAACGCTATTTCAGACTATTTTCCATTGTCCTGGAACAAATAAGCTTGTGGAAAGTTACCAAACCGGCTTCATGGACGGACGATCGACAACGGATCAGATCTTCATCGTAAAGTAAATCCTCCAGAAATGCCGTGAATACCAAGTCCCAACGCATCACCTGTTCATCGACTTCAAGGCGGCGTAAGACAGTATCGACCGCACAGAGCTATGGAAAATCATGGATGATAATAGCTTTCCTGGGAAGCTGACCAGACTACTCAAAGCAACGATGAATAGTGTGGAAAACTGCGTAAGAGTTTCGGGAGAGCTATCCAGACCATTCGAATCTCGCTGGAGACTTGGACAAGTTGCCTACTCTTCAATATCGTTCTGGCATATATAATGTGACGAGCCAGGATCTACAGGGGTTACTGAAGGAATTTCTGATAAATATTAAGGCAACTTTTTGGAGAAATCCCTACACAAAATTAGGAAGGAGATCATTGGTAAATTTTCTGAAGGAATCCTAGGATAAGTTCTAAAACAATCGTTGAAGGAAACCCTTGAGGCATTCCCGGGGGAGTTCCTGAAATTCTCTGAAGGACTTTCTTAAGAAACACCCTCAAAACTTCCCTGAAAAAACTCCCTGAGGGGTTCCTGAAAAAATCAATGGATAACTTCTTGAAGGGTTTCTTGGAAAAAATAAAGATTTGAAGGAATTCATAGAAGGATTGGGAGTATCTCTCGAAAAGTGGATGGATAAAAAATCTTAAATTCCTGAATGAATTTTTGAAGAGATTCCCAGAGCAATTCATGACGGAATTCCTGGAGTAATCCCTGGAGGTATACCTGAATTAATCTGTGATGGAATTTCTAAAAGTATACCTGAAGGAATTTCTTGAATGGAGGAATCCCGATTCTATACCATTACCCGGAAAACCATTACCCGGAATGCCATTTACCGGAAAACTATTTACCGGAATGTACCATTTACCGGAAAACCGTTTACCGGAAATATATTTACCCTCAAGTAACTTATCACAGAAGAGTCACGGTGGCGCAGAGTGTTGTTGCACAGAAGTCATTGTGACTTACTTATTCTAGTAAGTAAGTATTTATATGTAAAAAGTATGTCACAATGACTTCAGCGTAACATAACCCTGCGCTGCCGTGACAATTCTGTGACAAGTGTGTTATTTGGGCCGTCTACCTCCGTTGGTTTGGATGCCACGTCATGCAAACCAACGGAATTAATTTTTAATTTGAGCTTCTAGTAACTCTGTGGGCATCGAAAAACACACTCATGGAAATACTTTCTGTTGTTTTGTTTTGATTCTGTGTTTCGTTTCACCCCGTTCCCTGAGTAAAATGATGTTTGAACTAGTTTTAGTTTGAACGATGTACAGATTAGCGGGGGTCAAATTTAAAATTGTTCAGATGTGGTCAAACCAACGGGGGTGGACGGTACTGAAATGTACATTTCCAGAAAAAAAAGGTTCATGAGAACTTTGCCCCTACTATACTGTATACCATATGGTCTATATTAACTCATGTACATATTTAGTTACTGCTTCTGAATGCCAATCCAGACAGGAGGTTTAGTTCTTAGTCCGAGGATCATTACATGAAGATTTTTTTTTATTTCCTGGGTGATTATATGACATTGATTGACTATGGTTGGCAATGGTTGATTCAGATTATGTAATAATCTGGATAAATTAGATGAATCCAATTAATATTAAGCTCAATAGTCATCAGGCTAGATCAAAGTAAACTGACCGAAATCAGGCATCGAAAGAACAGCCTGTTGCTAGGAAAAGGGCAAATATCTAAGAGTGAAACTTACAGTTTGTAACTTAAACTTAAACTTAAATTGAAGAAGGGCAAATCTCCTATACAGTAAGCAGTTCGACTGCCAATAAACTGCATAAATGAACCTAGAAGCACAATATTCGACGAAAATGAAGAAAATTTCACATGGAAAAGCTACTATCAGTCGAAAAATGTTTATTCAGCCCAACGATGTTAGCTCTATTTTGTTAAGTGAACTGAACCGAGAATCTAGTTCTAGTTCTATAATCTTGAAAAAAAAATATATTTAGAATATAGGGTGACAATGGGTATTATCGGCAGGTTTGTTCTCTTCGTCATGGGGGTTTATTGTCAGCCAAATTGCCTGAAACTTGGCCATATAATTCAGCTTAGTTGGGAAGGATTTGAGACCAACTCTGAGTTCAATATGTTTCAAAAAACCCCCAAAGACGAAGAGAACAAAACGGCCGAGAATAGGTAATTTGCATTATTTCGGAAAATGTCTTTCTGGAAAATAGTTAGAACCTTACGACCATAACAGTAAACCTATAAAGAACAGCTCATGTTAAAAGAAGGGCAAATATTTTCTGGGAATATTAACAATCGCATTCACCACATTGTTTATAAACTCGCTGATGAATCACATGTATATACACATGGCAGCTCCGTCGGTTAACCAATTTACTGCTAATCAAAATTTGGCGAAATTTGTGTTCAGCTAAATGACCGGGTTACCACAATAGATCAAATATTTGTCGCAGTGGTTATGTCCCGAACAGAGAAAAAAAAATGACCGGATAATGGTTAGGGTCAAAAGATGACCGGCGCAAAAGGCATGGGATCAAATGTCTAGAAATCGCTGTGCAATCTGGAAACAAATTTCGGGAAAAAAATATTTTCCGATAAATGGTTTTCCGGTTAATGGTTCATTCTGGTAAAAGGTACATTCCGGTAAATGGTCATTCCGGTAAATGGTTTTCCGGTAAATGGCATTTCGGGTAATGGTTTTCCGGGTAATGTCGTAGAACCAGAAATCCCTGAAAAAATATCTGAAAAAAATTCTTGGAGGATTTCCTAAGTAGTGAAGTGTGCGGAGGATTCCCTGGAGGTATTCCTGGAGAAATCCCTGGAAGAATTTCTGAAGCAATTCCAGGAGGAATCTCTAGAGAAATTCCTTGAGGAACGCCAGGAGGAACTTCTGAACAAATTCCTGGCGGAGTCCATGGAGGGATTCCTGGAAGAGACCGTGGAACAATTCCTGAATAAATCCCAAGTAGAACACTTGGAGGAATTTCTGAAGGAATGTCTGAAGGAATTCCGGGAGAAATTCCTGGATGAAATTTTGGAGCAATCCCTAAAGGATTCCCGGAAGAATTCATGAAGGAATCACTGAAAGTACACCTGGAGGAACTCTAGGAGGAATCCCTGAAGAAATTTCTGGAGGAATCCTTGAAGGAATTCCTGGAGGAATACCTGAAGGAACTTCTGCACAAATTCTTGGCGAAATCGCTGGAGGATTTCCTGGTGAAGTCCCTGGAGGAATTCCTGGGGAAACTGCTAGAGGAATTCTTGAAGGAAACTCTGCAGAAATTCCTGGAGGAATTACTAAAGGAATTCTAGGAGGAATCATTGGAGATTTTTTTTTAATAAATTCCTTGAGAATTTCCTGGAAGAATTCCTCTAACAATTTCTGGAGGAAATCTTGGAAGAATTCTCTAAAGAATTCCTGGAGGAATCCTCGAAGCAATCCCTGAAGAAGTCCTGTGGGAACCCCAGGTAAAGGCCATCTCTGGAGTAACACATGGAAGAAATCTGGGAGGAAATTCTGGAGGGATTCTAGGAAGGTATCTTTGCAGAAATTTCTTTTGTAATTCCTGGTTGAATTCCTAGAGGAATTTCTGGAGATATTCCAGAAGGAATTCGTGGAGAAGTTCTTGGAGGAATTTCAGGAGGTATCCCTAGAGAAACCCCTAAAGGAATTCCTGGAAGAATGCCTGGAGGAATTCCCAGAGGAATCTCTGAAGAAATGACTGGAAGAGCTGTGGAGGAATTAAGGAGGAAAGCCTGGAGGAGTTCCTGAAGGAATTCCAGCTGGTATCCTTAGAGAAATCCCTTAAGGAATTCCTGGAGCAACTCCTGGCGGAAAACTTGGAGGAATGCGTGAAAGAAACTCGAGAGAAATGATTGGAGGAATTCTAGGAGGAATTCCTGGAGGAATGCCTGGAGCAGTTCCTAGAGAATTTCTTGCAGGCATGCCTTTAATCATTCTTGGAGGAGTCTCTAGTGAAATTCTTGGAGAGACCCATGGAGAAACTCCTAGAGGAATCTCTGAACAAATCCCTGGAGAAATTCCTGGAACAAAGCGTATAGGAATTCCTGGAGGAATCACTGGAGGAATTTATGATGGAATCACTGATGGAAGCTGTAGGAGTCTAGAGGAATTCTTGGTAATTGTAATTGTAATTGTAATTTTTATTGAAAACGATAACCAGTTAGTTGGTGGAATCTCTGGAGGAATTTATGATGGAATCACTGATGGAAGCTGTAGGAGCAATTCGTCGATGCATCCTTGCTGATTCCTGATGGAATCCCTGAGAAGTTCCTGAAGATATACCTGGAGAAATTTCTGAAGGTGCCCTTGAAGGAATCAATAAAGAAATCTCAGGTTTTTGCTCATAGTATGATGTTTGTTTGAATTGAATACTAGTGAAAACTCGTGAAACTCCAGAACAAAATCTATCAAAAAATCAACTTTTTAAGGTTTTTCTGATTACAAATGTGATAATTACATATGTTTTCTTCAATTTTATTGGCATGCATTGTTCGGAGAACTTGTAGCAAACAAGTATAGCTTTCAATTTTTGCCAAAGAATTAAGTTTGGACAAGTTTTAGTATAGTTAGTTAGTAGAATTCTGAATCAACTCAAGGTTATCCTTTATCTTAGCACCTGGTCCTTAGAACAAAATAATGGAAGGAAAAACGTTCGCATACAAATGCCAGATCATTTACTGACAACCTCTCAAACGCTTGCTGATTTCGACACAAACCGATCAATGCATTTAGGCAAGCTCAATATGCTGCAATGATTTCTGAATTTTCAGAAAATCTTTTGCACCAAATCTCAGAAAAAACCGTTTTAGTTGATAAAAAAAACAGCATTTTTATGAATTGCCTTTCATTCTCAGCATTTTTGCCGAGCTCAAGAATTGATTCGAAGTTTGAAGGTATAGAAGTGTTTGTAGAAGTCATACTACCACATTTCAACTTACTCGAGTCTCATTTTATTGCTAATTGAAAAACAAATCATTGATAATAGCAACTTCCTTTATTTATAACAATAAAGATACGTAATGATAAGTATACCTGTGGGCGAATTCCGGCGCACAATCTCTTCGAAGAGAAGAAATTTTCTTCCATTGCCCACCTGTAAGAAAATTTTCTTCTCTTCGAAGAAATTGTGCGTCGGAATTCATTCACTGGTGTATATACACTTGTAAAATTCTTTACTTTTATTTTATAAAACTTCCTTTTTTTAAGTACTGGTGAAATTCAGTTTCCGCACCATTCAAAAATGTTCATACCAAACATCGAAGGCTGGCGCTGGTTCAGTTGACCTGCCTCTTGGCATTCAGTGAGTAGAGTAGGTATATTGGCTGTGGGGAAATTGGGTGATCATAGCAGGTGAGCGAGCTATCGATATAGCCGCAGCCGGCCGGCACACATCATCCAAAAGAAGACCATTTTTATGGATTTTTCCTGCTGGTTCGGTGGTGTGGTGCGACGATGCACATGGCTGACGAACTGCCGGCAATATGTAGGTAGGCACATACCACAGCCAGCAGAGTGCTCCGACAATGAAAAAGTGCCGATATTGAACGTCATCATGTGAACTGTTTTGCATCCTGATGATGATGATGGTGATGGTGATGTGGTTTTTTGCTTTTTTCGTCTCGTCTGCTTTTGGTGAAAGGGTATAGCTTCACTAGAAAGTGAGGGTTTCGATGGTGTTGAGTTTTTTCCTGATCCACAGGTGTTACTGTTTGATCATACTATGCTCGACAAATAAGTGTCCCTGCAAGGTGGATTAGTCATTTTTTCTTTATTCCCACCGTTTTGTGTCATGCATGTGCTGCGGTTTGCCTTTTGGCAATATGCACCATGCACCGTATCCGTGCACTGCATTTTTCATTTGCTCTCGAATGGCGGATGTTAACCTTTCTCCAGGCCGGTGCCGGTGCCCATGGAATGATGCTCGTTAGATGAATGAAATATGGAACGTCGAATAGTGGGCAATGGATTTCCATAGAGCGGCTTCGCTTTTCACTCTCGTAACGCAAATGTAGAGTCCCTTCGGAGGGAAAACCGCCACCGTCACAAAGATGACGACGACGGGAGCCTTTATTTCGATGTATCAAAGTTGCAATCGTAGTAACCTGCAGCTGCGATTGCCTGCGGTAGCCAGTGTGCACAGATGATGTGGGATGTTGAGCTCTCGAGTGCATCTAGTAGGCTACGCTAAGCTGCCGGAACGAAGATGCATCGCAAAGCGACAGCGAATAAATGTGCTCTCGGCTAAACAATGGCATATTTTGACATGCCTAATTGCCGAATAGATTAGTGGAAAATCAATCATCTCGGCGTTTAACGAACTGAATAATGCAGTTGATTGTTGCTGCATACAATTGTCAAAACTGATTCCATGCTCGACACGATATCTATCGTAATTTGTTATTGTGCTCACTTTCATTTCCATTATTGTGATCAAAAGCCTCGAAAGTGAACATTTCGGCAACAACATTTCTAAAGGGCGTAACTAATTTTGCATTGCTTTCTCTTATAAAGCTGTGGTTTATATTATATCCCTTTCAGGATATTCATGAACATTAATGAAAATATTAAACGATATTCTGCAATAATCTACAATAATACATATATCCATTATCATAACATTGCCCATGGTTGTTGGACCTATTTCAAACTGATAGACATTACTATTCTATTTTAGAACACTCAGAGTCGCCCAATAAGTTCTGAAGTAGTTTTTACGTATCTACAGCCTAACTATAATCTAAACCCCATGGAATTAAATCTGTGCACCGCCGATAGTTTTTGTCTCACACCGACGCCGAACGAGATTTTTTTTGCGTCGATAATCAGTGTACGGACAAAATTAAGTTTACATAAAGTTAAGTTAAAGAATTCTCACGATCACTATCATAAGAGTTTGACTTTAATAATATAGGGTATATGTGCCATTCCTTGGCATAATTTGCAAGCCGCCTTGACAATTTTGACCATAACTTATGCATTAATAGGACTAGAAATAATATGTTGACCCTATTACACACTCTAGTAGGCAATGCATGTTTCACCAATTATTATTATTATTATTATTGGAAGTAAACTAACGTAAATATTCAAGAATTTACTTCATTGCGTTGAAAAGATTCGATGCGATGGTATGCAACGTTAGTCTGTGGCACAAAAATTTGCCTATTAGTGGATACAACGTTGGCCTATTGCTTTCCATGCACTAGAACCACTAATTATCTCATTTTTTCAATATTTCTTCTGAAGTATTATCACTGTTTGTTCACCAATCTTACTTTTAAATTACATTTTCAGAGCAAAATTTCCACAAAACTATTAATAAATCACTTAAAATAAAGTTATTTATTATATCAGTAATGAAAACAAAACAACGCAACCCTATTATTGTGTTAAATTTTTACGGTCACCACACACAATATCTTTCTCCTGTTCGTTCTTTCTGGTTCTTACGCCAGCAATGTTGTTGACGTCACTTTATCGGTGTTGTTGACGTCATTTTACTGATGGGTCATGATTTGGGTACAGAAAAATGTCCTCAATATCCGACCCACATCCAATTTGAAAAAAAAGTTATTATTCGTTGAAAACAAATATACCAGTTCAAAATAGTGTATTTGACCATCGCATCAAATGTTCAGTTATTGAAAAGTCAATTCGAAATGTTCCAGAATCAAGCCATTTATGATCATGTGTATAGACTACCCACAGGGTGGCCACTCAACCGGGAATTCCGGGAAAACCGGGAATTACCCGGGAATCGCAAACAACCGGGAAAAACCGGGAAAAAACCGGGAATTTACTAAGAACATAAACCACCCTTAAAATTGTAGGTTCAGGATAATAATTTCTATTGCATCTACATGAGAATCTTTTTTTTTTTCTTAAACATGATCAATATTTTTGTAATCTAAAGATACTATATCGCAGATACTAGATGCAGAGTTTGAACTTAATCATAAGATTTATTTTAGATTTTTCTTAAATTTTGAT
Source organism: Aedes albopictus (assembly GCF_035046485.1). NCBI lineage: Eukaryota > Metazoa > Arthropoda > Insecta > Diptera > Culicidae > Aedes > Aedes albopictus. The sequence continues at coordinate 444,869,595 of NC_085138.1, read as the reverse complement.
TTTAAATCTTGGACTTTTTTAATAGAACTGTTGTAGAGATTTACAATTGTTTTTGAAAAAGCTAAGGTATAAACTTTAAATAATGTGTCTTGGGTAGGACAGTCAGTGTATTGTATCATTACAGAAAAAAATATTTCCATATTAAAAAAAATACCTTATTTTACCGCAGTGTTCCTTTACAATTACAAATGTGATGATTTTAGAAATTCTGTTTAATCGATCGTCTTCAAGAATTTCATAACATTATTTCCAGTTTTTTATGTTCGACATGTTCTTTAGATAGTATACAATCGATTCTTCCAGGTTGCCTAACATTTCTCTTGATGATAAACCAAGGTTTTCTTCGCAGATTCTCCTAGAGATTTATCCAAACATTCATAAAGAGATTTAACAAGATATTTTCCCAGGGATTTCTTGAAACGTCTTACAAGTAACTTTTCCAAAACAATTCAACCGTATCAAGCAGCTTTACCAATTATTTCCTTTTTTCAAGAAAATTATTGATAAAATTATAAATAATTTTTAAAGACGTTCTTAAAGATTTTACATGCTTTTCGTCAAATACTTTTGAAGTAATTTATTTGGGAATTCCAACTATATTTTACCTATTTGAATCCTACCATGGATTTCTTCAGGAGTCCCTCTTTCATTAGTATACTGTCAAGCACCTCAACAGTGAACATTATCAAGGAATCCTTTAATAATTATTCCAGAGATTCCACTAACAGTTTTTACATTACAGATTACCTTTACAAGTTTCTTCAAGAGATTTTTCGAATATTCTCCCAGGGATTGCTGCAGTAGATTCTCGAGAAATTGATTTGAGTTTTTTTTTTCAAAAATTTCATTTGGCATTTCTATTAGAAATCTCTACCCTAACTTTGAATAGAGCATATCTAATATGTATAAAATTCCGAAAATACTTTCTTGAGAAATTAAAATATTTTTGAGACTAGAGAAAATATGGGCTTCTTACTAAATGTGGCCTATATTGGATTTTGTTTTTCCACCAAAGTCGCTCTAATAGCTGGGCTCATTCGCTTCTAATTGTTAGGCATGATTTAGTTTTCGCTTTGTTCGAGATTTTACTAACGTTTTCTGAATTTTGAATGTTGATAACTTGCACAGAACAAAATAACTTCTGGTACAAAAAATCACATTCAAGTATTTTTATGTCATTTTGAACGTTAAACAGTTCAAACTTATTTAAAGGATAAAATTGAACAGTTATGGTGTTATGTTGTTGAGGAATTCAAAAAATATATAAATGTAAATTTTATTAAAGCCGCCATAAATTGTCAACCTCCTAGAACGCGATCAATTGAGCCAAAAGTCTACTTCACTTGGGCTGTTTATGATGAATGATATTTTTTGACATTGTTAGACCTTTGACAATGGTGCGCTTCCGGTAAGGTTAAACTGTTTACAAAATTAGAAAAGTGAGAAAATAGAAAATAGCAATATCAGTGTTCCGATTTAACCATATAAATCAATTTCTAGAAAACCGGGAAAAAATTTTTGGGTACCGGGAAAAACCGGGAAATAACCGGGAATTAATTTTACCGAGTTGAGTGGCCACCCTGCCACTAAGCCAAAGAATCATGGCGTCTACAATAGCTAAACAAAGTGACATTTTCATTCAATTTTAATGCTCCAAAGTGCTAAAATGGATACGAAATGTTACAGTTGTTTGGTGCACAGCTTGTTTATGTATGCATGTTTAAGTTTTTGGTTTACGTTGAGATAGGCCGAACGAGGGGACTATGCCAACGAAGCATCCCGATACTCTATCAATGAAGAAAACTTTTCTTTTGTTCGCCGCATGTAAACAAAGGCGCCACCGTATATGGGCATTAACATTGTGACAGCAGTGGAGTTATGTCAAACATACAAGACTACGGTGGCGCTATCTGTTCTTTTATAAGCGGCCGTTTTAGTTATTTTAGTGATCCATTGATTTCTTACCATCGATTTTCTTAGTTGTTAATGATATGATTTAAGCCGGGATTCATGGCGCCGGGTCACACGTTTGCTTCATAAGCAGATGGTCATGGGCTCGATCCCTGCCCCGTCACTTTCGTCAGCTGCTCTTCCCCCCTGAGAGCAGCTGACACTGACCCTCTTCTGAGCCCATGGCTCAAACGAACCCGAATACATGGACATCGGTGAACCGGCAACTCATAATGGACCCCCGATCGGACTGGAAAAAGGAACAAGCAACAGCCATACATCAAAATCCTCGTGTTCATCATTCAACCATGATAGGGTAGAAAGTGAAAGCAGCGCAACGGCAACCAGTTCGATATAGTAGAATCAGAATAGAATAAGTTTAGGCGCTGTACAAAGTGTACACCGAGAAAAATTTCTACTCATGCCGGAGATTCTTGCTGATTGGGCAACGAAGCCTCGACTGTTTTTTTTTTGTTGTTCCAAAATTCTTCTTCGACTTCTCCTTCCTTCGGGGAATTTTTTTGTGATTTCTTTGGAGACTCCTCCTGGAATAAGAGATTCATCCTGAAATTCCTTCAAAGATTCCTCCTTCAAGGATTTCTTTTGGGGATTCCTCTTGAAAACCCTTTGATAAAAAAAAATTCTTTAAGGATTCCCGGTGGAATTCCTTTAGGTAGTCTTGCTAGAATTCTTCCGGAGATTCCTTCTGAAATTCCTTCGACAATTCTTCCTGAAATAGACAAAAGGATATCTTTAGGAATTGCTTCGGGACTCCATCTGAAATTTGCTTCGGGGATATTTGCTTATAGAATTCAATCAGGTGTTTCTGCAGGGATTCCTGCAGAAGTTCCGTCAGAGTTCCATACAGCAGTACTTACAGAGATTGGGCCAGGAATTTATTTTAGGTACCCCTTCACGAGTTCCTTCAGTGATTCCTTTTGCAGTTTCTTCAAGGTTCCTCCTGGAACTTCTTCGGGGATTTCTCATGGAAATCATTCGAGGGTTCCACATGGAAATCCTTTAGAGGATTCCTTATTCTAAATACTGCGACCTTATTATCATATTGTATAGCTTCTGAAGTAATGCGATTATTATGAGGTACAACCGACACAATAGTGACAGCATTATGCCGATAGAGTGAAGTGAAAATTAAGCGGAGCCAGTAGACCTTGAAGGTCTTAATTTCAGAATTGTTTAGATGACCTAAATCAACAAAGGAATGTTGCTATGTTATCAGAATTGCACTCTGAGGCTCTAAGTGTAGCGTAGATTATATTCCGCGAGCATTTGCCACAATAAAAATATCCTAAGACTTTCAGATATTGCGAATCATACTTCAAAATACATTGGGGTCCGTGTGTATGCCAGTGGACATCCAAATAGCAACACTCGGATTACTATGAGGTGCAACAGACACACTCGTGAAAGAATTATGTAGATAGAGTGATGAGAAAGAAGAGTAGACGCTGTAGACCTTAAAGGTCCAATTCCAGAATAGTTTGGATAGCCTGGAATATCCCATGAATGTACCAGTGCACTGAGTCTCCATCAGCACCATAGACTACATTCCACGAACATTCTTCACAATTAAAGCATGATACGGTATGTAGATAATGTAACCCAAACTTCAAACTATATTGAAAGCCATTTGTAGTTCACGGAATGTCCAACTACCGCAATATCGAGTTGCTCGTAACATTGCGAGGTCTAATGGTCATAATCGAAACTAACCTTTTTGAAAAGAGTAGTTTGGATGATCTAGATCACCCATAATTGTCCCTATGGAGGGTGCACACTACAATCCCAAGCAACCAAAAGTTCGGATAAAATAGCATGTTTGGGCTTAATCAGCTATTCGAAGGAAGATGAGTAGCATTCTATTCAGCTCACTTTTCAAGTAATTAACCAAACTTGAGTTCACAAAAAGTACACTTGTGTTGCTGAAAGGAACGCTATTCAGCATAAAAATAAGCTTCGAAAAAATGAAAAAATGCGCTTAGTCCTTAAAAGTATTTTTTTTATTAAGGCAAATTAGTACATATGGAATCCAAATTGATTATACCTTGAATATTTTTATGTTTTTTACTAACTGAGATTTGAACTCGGGTTCTCCTCGTTGAAAGCCGGCGCTTAACCACTACTCCATGTAGGGTAACCAATATAATTTGGACCCCCATATATTTTGGACCCCCTGGGTCGTATTATCACAACTTACACAGGTTTAATGATAGGATGACGGAAATTTTTAGAATCATTCGCTAAATAAGATTGCTCTGCACGGGCAGCAATCATTTCCTTACTGGAAATATCCTTGGTTGAATTGAAATTAATTTTTGCCAATCTCGTCATCCGTGCGAGTGTCGTTCATGTTTACAAAAAGAGATTGCGGTGCTGAGGAAACTTGCAAAAGTAAACAAAAATGTTTATCATTCTAGCGCATTAAATTCGCAATGTTCGTCTAATCAGCCTTTGTCAATCAAGTAATTAGGATGTGATCCAGCATATTCAAGCGGCAAAATGTTCCAAAATAGTTTCAAACGAGTTTAAACACCGGGTGTCCAAAATATATACTGAGGAGGGTCCAAAATATATTGGGGTGTCCAAAACAGTGGAAACTGATGCTTCAAAAATCAGTTATTTTCATCAAATTTTCAACCAGAAATGACTTTGTGGGTATTTTTAACGGACAGTGGAGGTTTTTACGAATATACTAACATCATTATTATGTGTAAATATCCTCTGAATCTGTTTGATTTTTACTTAAATTCAAACTAATGTCCTCTAGGGGTCCAAAATTCAACCGTTACCCTATATGTTGTTAGGCACTGTGGGATTTTACTCAATGTATGTTATAAAACCAGTTCAACTTAACGCATTATTCTGTTGTTATATTTCTAACTCAGACTTACAGTATGGAAATCAAATTACACTATATTAACAAACCTGTTTTAATAAACATCGAGTTAAATAGCACTTTCAATGCACGAAAAATACGAAGTTTGAATTGCTGCCCGAACAAAGATATAAATTCCGCACCCAGTAAACAATTCCCACTCGAAAATCGTCGTCTCGATTCGACTGCATAACAAACAATGATCCAAGAAGCTTCAAGCAATTTCAAACCAACGAAAATCGCTTCTTCAACAGCTCTCCTCCGCATCGACAACGGTTTCCAAACAAATTAAAGCCCATTCGAGTGGTCACACCAGCTCGTTCGGTTGGCCAACCATCTAGCAACGGTCCGGTCCACCCATCCATCAAATGGTACTCCCATGGACCGACCCTCTTCCCATCCTTCCGTCCGTCGCCAACCATGGCGCAGTTTTACTGCTTTGTCCGCTAGCTGTGAATGACTTTAAAATGTTTTCCACACGCCGAACAATGAGTTTCTGCCCATTTTTTTTTCGTAAAGAATGAATGCTGATTGCTCAGACAAAATATTGAAACAAACGATAAATACTACCATTATGTGAGTGTAACGCGCCGCGCCGGGGGTGAAAGGCCGTTGAAGAAAAATCAATCTTAGTGGGCCAGTTAGCAGCGCAGCGTCTCCCAGTTTATGCAACTCATGCTTACTACGACGGCTGACCATAATATCTGCCAGTCATTCATATTGCTCGCCTGCTTCGATAGGCTAAATTTGGCTCGGAATTTTCGCTATGCCCCCGACGAAGGTGGCCTCCTTCGCATGCGATGACCACTATCGAAAGAAAAAAAAAACGCACAAATGGAAAAACAACTGATTGAAGAATGACTATTAAGTTCGCGGCAAGCGAACCTCATAACCTAATTCAAAATTTTGACCCTCTTCGCGTTTTTCTCTCTCTGTCTTACTTTTTGCAGCGGTGGAAAATGAAAGTTTTGTTTCCCCGGCCGGACCGAAATTCGTCAACTGCATGAATCCGCCGTATAGAATGCCTCCGCAGCCACTCGGGACGTATGGTGTGCAAAATGACCATCCCATCCCCGGTACAGCCGCAGCAACCAACGACGGTCCCCATGTGCTGAGCCCACCCCTGCGAACTCACTCGAGCAAGTTTCCGGTAAGTTGAATGACTGCGCGCCGCACCGCGGGGTGATATATGGGCGCGAAATGACCGCGTAGTGAGTGACTAATGGTGTTGCATATGGATTCCCTAACAGATTGAACGCGAGCTGGTGCTTTCCTCGAACAAGAACGCTTCCAAGATTCCGTTGATGCAAGATAACCGAAACACAAGCATTCCATTGTTGAACCGGTCGTCAGTTTCCGCAGTTGGGCCGGACTTGCCGACTAAGCAAACGCAGGCATGGGTAAGTAGTACTGGATATTGGGTCGTTTCCTTGTTTTATTATTTCTTTTTCTGGAGAAACACTCCATCAAGCGTGAAATAGAATTCCAAAATTGCAAATTTGACTTAAATGATGGCTTGTACTCAAAAATATTCGGTCCGGCTCTAAATTTAGCACTGGATATGATCGATTTGGTATCACACATACTACCTACAATGGAAACGTGGGCGTAGCTAGCGAGGGAATAGTCTACCGGTGTATCGGCAGTTTTGAATTTTAATACTGAGTGTAGCAAGGGTAAAGTTGTTATTTTATCGTAGTATGGCATGTTCAAAATAATTAATAGTACAAGCGTTTGTGTTTTAACCGGTTATCCCCCCAAGAAAAGTCTAATGTTTCGCAAAACATCTATTCTTGTAGAGAAAAACGAACCATGAAAAATTTATTCCGATCGGAGAACATCGTAACAAACAACGTCTTTTCAAAAATAGGTTAACTGCCGTAATTTTGCAAAGTGCCATAAGCGCATTCCAGTTTCTGACGTATTTTGGTATGAAATAATAAAAATGTACTAAATCTGCTCTATAAGGATGCAGGATAGTATGTCCATAACGATGCTAGAGCCAGAAACGGTTAAAAAGCCGGTTTCCTTCTTTCCAAACTTTCAGAGCACAGTGTCAATCTGTCAAATAACGCTTACGAGATATCCAATCGACCGACCTGTGTCGCTTTAGCTTCATAGTAATAATCACACTAAGCTATCACCTTACGCCTGGCATACACGCACCAATGTGAGAACCCTGTGTCAACCATATCCCACCAACACTCCGACATCCGAGAACTCCCGGCTATTTAGGTCATTTGATCTACTAGCGTAATCAGTGATCTATTACAGCTTTATGAATAAAATTCATGCTTGCACAGGCCTATGCAGCTATGTGATGTCAAGTAGTTTTTTTTTGTTTGAGGACCTCCAATAACTTCCTTGAGTATAGGTCATCGGATCTACCAACCCGACTAGAAGTTTCTAACAAAAATTATTAAACCTGATATTCATAACTTACTTAGTTTTAATTATGATTATATTTAACATTGAGTGTGCATACAATATTTTTTTTCTGTATTAACGAGATTTTTAGCCCTAGGCTAGTTCATCTCGGGACCCACGCTTTGCTTCCCTTCCGAAGGAAGAACTCACGTTTTGCGAGTTTTGTTGGGAGTGGGATTCGATCCCAGGTCCTCGGCGTGATAGTCAAGTGTTCTAACCATCACACTAGGTCCGCTCCACATATTATATTAAAATAAATAACAACGAGTTGCAAAATAATGATTTTTACAGCACGAGTCGTACATTTATCTAACGAGGCTTGCCGAGTTATTTTCCTGATTGCTCGTGTACTTTTTGTTAAAATTTTAATTATTTTAGTATCATGCTGCATGTTGCTTATAACAGAATAAGTAATGATAATGTTTATAACATCATGACACAATACGTTACAAACTTGATATAATTTTCTAGTCTATTAGGACAGTTTTTCTCAAACTAAATATGGGTCGCGACCTACTAGTGGGTCGCAGACCGATTTTTGGTGGATCGCGAAGTCTTTATTAATTTATGTCGAATGTTATCACTAGCATTTTTTCCAATTTTCAAATACTCCCTTGATGAATCCATTACTAGAAGGGTTATTTCTAAAATTTCGGTTTCCCCTTATTTCTATTCACAATTTTATGTTATATGTCTGGTCTGGAGTATAATTGAATATTGAAACTACTGTATGCGTAATGCAATCGATTCTAAAACTAGAAGTTTCAATCAAAAGCTTTTAGATTAGGCTACAATTTTTGTGTTCTGGCAATAATGAGTTCAAGTTGTTGCTTGCAATTAACGTTTTCTGTTAGACTTGCACGCCAGATTCTGCTGTGAAAATATATATAAAAAAATAGAAATACCAAAAACTCAGCAAAAAAAAAATACCAAACTTCAAGACAAAAAACCTTAACCCTTCTTAGACTTTTCCCAAAAAAAAAACTGAAAGAGCGCTATAAATAAACAAAAACAAAGGTTTAAGGGCCACGTAACGTAAGTTTATCACAACCTATGAAAGTGATAAAATGTATTTATTTGAAAAGGTAGTCCAAATTTACAAAAGAAAATGGCTTATTTTATAAATTTTCGTGCTGGTGGGTCGCCAAATTCTTTGAAAATCAAAAGTGATTCGCAAGCTGAAAATGTTTGAGAACCCCTGTATTAGGATTATGAATATGGTTCATACTCACACAGCATCTGGCATCTATGTTCCATCAAGTCTTAATTTCCATGATTGCATAGCAGTATCCGAGAATTCCCTGGAGTTTAGGTCATCTGATCTACTAGTGTAATCAGTGATCAATGTTCCAACATTATGAATGAAATTTATGCTTACACAGCCTCATGTAACTATGTGTTGTCAAGTGGTGAGCTCATTGTCAGTTGAGGGATCTCCAAGAGCTTCCTTGAATATAGGTTATGGGATATATCAACGTAGTCATTTTTTTGGTCTTGTTACAACGGCCCGCGTCCTGAAGGGTTAAGTGATGAGTTCATTGTCTGTTTAATGATCTCCAAGAACTCCATTGAGTATAGGTCATCGGCTCTACTAAGAAATTGAAATTCATCCGAGAGCCTTTGAAGCCCCCTCAAACCCCATGATACGCCCTGAAACGTCTTAAAACACTTTGAAACGCTTCTTAAACCCCTATGAAGCCTCTGGGTAATTCTCGCTGAGACCGGCCCACTATTTACACCATGTCTTCAAAAATGTTTAAGGTGCCGATTTTATGAAAGCCCTCGCTAAAAAAGTAAGAAAAATGCATTTGGTCATAATCTTGTACCGACTTTTCGAACCCTCTAAGCAGAATACCCTCTTTGAATGGGTGTAATCAGTTTTGTACCTTTTAATTCCGCCCTATGTTGCTTATCCTTTGACAGATACGCGTATCCAGTGGATAACTGACACTGAGGAAGATTACAAGTGGAAGTCGAAATACGCGTATCTGTCAAAGAATAAGCAACATAGGGCGGAATTAAAAGGTTCAAAACTGATTACACTCATTCAAAAAAGCATTTGGTTACTCAAATTGATGGACCCCCCGTTAGTTAGAGCCACAACAATTTTTGCAGACCCCTTGATTTTGGCCAAATGATGGCTAATATAAACCGTTATAACTCGAAAGTTTCTTGAAAAACCACCTCAAAACGAATTGTTGTTGAAAAGAGAAAAGATAGAACTACTATTCACAATAATAAAAAGTTGGGTCGGCCATATTGATTTTGGCCGCCATCTTGGATTTTTATACCATAACATTTTTTTCACCATGAGGGCAACCACCTATTTTAAAAATTTTTACATCGATTGAGAGCTGAGGCATTTATACAAAACATATCAAAAAATTAGAGATGTCTTTTTTTCCTATCAAAAGTTATCTGCAGTTTTGTAAACTAAGCCACGTTTTCTCCATACATTTCCATGCGCACCGGCAACGACATGCAACAGCATCCGAGTTTACGCCTGCATGTATACACAAAAGCGCGTGTAGCAAAATTTGGCCAAATCGTAGGTTCGTTTCCGTTTTTGACTGTTTCTCAATGATGCGGGCATTGTTTTCATTACTTTCATAGTGTTTTGAAAAGCTTAAACCTTCAGCTTTCCATTAGTGGACTCAGAATTTAAATTCGTGTTCGTAAACACTGCGAAATATCGTTGCATTAATGTAAACGGCCGGCACCGGGCCCAGTGCGCAAAAGTGGCATGATTTACAAAACGGCAGATAACTTTTGAAAGAAGGAAAAGACATCTCTAATTTTTTTTATATGTTATGTATAAATGTCTCAGCTTTCAATTGATGCAAAAATTTTGGAAATCGGTGGTTGCCCTCTTGATGAAACAAATGTTTAGGTATAAAAATCCAAGATGGCGGCAAAAATCAATATGGCCGACCCAACTTTTTATTATTGTAAATAGTAGCTCTATCTTTCCTCTTTTCAACAACTATTCGTTTTGAGGTGGTTTTTGAAGAAAATTTCGTGTTATAACGGTTTAAGTGAGCCAGTAAGATCTGTGAAGGGCTGTCCTCAAGGAGGAGTACTATCGCCCTTATTGTGGTCTTTGGTAGTGGACGAACTCCTTAAAAAACTCATCAATCAAGGCTTTGAGGTTATTGGATACGCAGATGATGTAGCTATTCTGATACGTGGAAAATATGACGACACGATATCTAGCCGGCTACAATCTGCGTTGAATGTTACCATCAAATGGTGCCGAGAGGAGGGATTAAACGTAAACCCTTCAAAAACTGTAATTGTACCTTTTACTAGAAGGTTAAAAATAAATCTTACTGAACCTTCTTTAGATGGAGTTCAAATTCAGTTCTCAGAAGAAGTTAAACATCTTGGGGTAACTTTGGACAAAAGACTGAATTGGAATTCTCATTTAAACAATGTTTTAACCAAGGGTACCAATGCCCTTTGGGTTTGCAGCAAAGCCTTAGGAAAAACCTGGGGTCTTAGACCTAACATGATTCACTGGATCTATGCTGCAATAGTCCGGCCTAAGATTACTTATGCTTCACTTGTTTGGTGGCCCAAAACAAATGAGGTAACCTGTCAAAAGAAGCTAAGTAAGTTACAAAGACTTGCATGTATATCTATGACAGGAGCAATGAAAAGCACTCCATCAGTTGCTTTGGATGCCCTTCTTAATTTACTGCCATTGCATCAATTTGTTAAACTACAAGCGGCAAAAAGTGCCCTGCAGTTTATACGTTACAATAAAGTCCTAGACGGGGATCTTGCTGGACATTTGAGGATCATCAAAGACTTCAAATTAAACATGGACATAAAAACAGTAGAAGATTGGATGATAACGAAGACCAACTATGATGTTCCCTTCAAAGTGGTGAAACCATGTCGCTATGTTTGGGATGCTGGTGGGCCAAGTTTACGTCCAGGTTCTATTGTATTTTATACTGATGGGTCCAAGATGGGAGAAAATACTGGAGCTGGTGTTTTTGGCCCCGGTATCAGTAAGGCTATACCAATGGGATGCAGTCCCACTGTATTTCAAGCGGAAGTTCAAGCCATTCTAGAGTGTGCCAATATTTGTCTGAAAAGAAATTATAGGTTTGCCAAGATCTGTATTTTTTCGGACAGTCAGGCGGCTCTAAATGCGCTAAAAGCTTTCACGTGTCAATCAAAGCTAGTGTGGGAATGCATTATTTCTCTGAAGCAATTGGCCAGTAGGAATGAGGTAACTTTATACTGGGTGCCCGGTCATTGTGGAATTCTGGGAAATGAAAACGCCGACAATTTAGCTAGACAGGGTGCGGCATCAAGCTTTGTAGGCCCTGAACCTTTCTGTGGAGTTCCTGAGTGTGCTCTTCGAATGAAACTAAAAACTTGGGAAATGTCCACGGTAGAATCTAATTGGAATGCCACGGATACATCCAAGCAAGCAAAAAGGTTCATAAAACCCAGTGCAGAAAAAGCCAGGTCCATACTGAATCTAAACAAAAGAGATCTCAGGGTAATTACTGGTCTGATGACTGGCCACTGCCCGAGTAAATATCATCTAAGTAAGATTGGAAAAATCCAATCCTCCGAGTGTCGTTTCTGTCAAACGGAAAACGAAACTGCCGAGCATTTACTCTGCAACTGCGGAGTGCTGTACCATCACAGATTGGCGATATTTGGTAAAGGGTTTCTAGAGCCCTTGGAAATTTGGAGAAGTAATCCCAACAGGGTAATAAACTTTATAAAACGAGTTGTGCCTAGTTGGGATCAGGTGTTACATCAACCATTGTCCATCACAGCTCAATTGTGACAGGATACTTGACTAGCACCAAATTAAATATGGGTCATACCACAATATTCCTAAATAGTGGACGCAGTGGTTAAAAGGCTCTACAGATGAGGGAGAAAAAAAAAGTGAGCCACCATTTGACCAAAATCGAGGGGTTTGCAAAAATTGATGTGGCTCAAACTAACGAGGGGTCCATCAATTTGAGTAACCAAATGCATTTTTCTTACTTTTTTAGCGAGGGCTTTCAGAAAATCAGCACCTTAAACATTTTTGAAGTCAAGGTGTAAATAGTGGGCTGGTCTCAGCGAGAATTACCCCTCTGTGGAACTCATCAAAGAGCCTCCGAATCCCCCTAAAACTCATCTGAAACCTCATGAAACGCCCTGAAACGATTGAATCGCCTTGAAACGCCTCTGAAATCCCCATGCATGAAACCTTCGTGAAATTCATTTGTGAGCCTCTGAAGCCCATGAAACATCATGGAACGCATTGAAACACCTCTTGAGCCCCAATGAAATCTCCATGGAACCCATATAAAACCTCCTGAAAAGCCCTGAAACGCTGCAAAGCGCTTCTGAAACCCCCATGAAACTACTGTGAAATTTATGTGTAATTTTATGAAACGCCCTGAAATGCATAGAAACGCCTTTCAACCCCCTACGAAGTGTCCTGAAAATCACCTGAGAGCTTCTGAAGCTACTTGAAACTTCTCTGAAACCTCCAGAAACGCTTTGTAACAATGATGATGAACCTCGGCGTATTAGTGGAATACCTCTAAGTAAAAATAAAATCGGGTTAAGTACTGTTCGTTTTAACTTGTTTCGTAGGTTTTCGGATTTTCAGTCCTTAAAGCAGCATAAACAACTATTGCTTCTACATTTCGTCGTTTCGACGTATGTTTCGTCTTTTTCAGGAACGTCGAAACGTCAAAATATAGAAGCAATAGTCGTTTAAGCTGCTTTAAAGACTGAATGAGCCGAAAACCTACGAAACAAATTAGCAATCACAGTCGAAAGCATCCAATAAGTTCCTTTTAACTCCACTAAGAAATTCCATTCTTTGACAGATACGTATTTCGACCTCAACTGTAAGGTCGTCTTCAGTGTCTCGCACTTGACTCGGAATTAAAAAGAGCAGTAGGGTCTTGTACCATTTGGGCAGGTGTACCTATTTTGGACACTTTCCGCTATAACTAAGTAAAAGTCAAACCGATTGGTTTGAGTTTTTGTATAGAGTTAGATACTGTACGTGCCTAATTCTATACAAAAATTCAAATCAATCCGTTTGAAATTGACTTAGTTATAGCGGCAAGAGCCCAAAATAGGTACACCTGCACAAATGGTACAAGACCCTACCCAAGCAACACACATGTTATAAGAAAGTTACGACAGCGCAAGTTTTGGTTGTATAGAAGTTTATTTTACGTAATTCTAACATTGTGTTGAAATAACGTAAAATAAACTTCTATACAACCAAAACTTGCGCTGTCGTTACTTTTATATAACATGTGTGTTACTTGGGTACTTAACCCGATTTTCGTTTTGCTTTGAAACATTTTAAAAACCCCCATAAAACCTCCGTAAAATTCATCCGCGAGCCTCTGAATCCCTCCTCAAACAACCTAACGCCTCCACCCCCCCCCCCCCCCCCAAACCACGCTTTCAAACGCTTTGAAATGCTTTGAAACGCTCTAAAACTCTCATGAAAACTCTGTGAAATTTACTAGATAGCTTCTGAACCCCCTTAAATACCTCTGGAACCTCCTGAACGCATTGCAACGTCTTGAAACGTTTTAAAATGCCTTTGAAACCACTATTAAACCTCCGTGAAATGAATCATTGAAAGGCCTTGAAACGCCTCCTTAACCCCCAATAAAACCCCTTTAAACGAATCTAAAAACCACATGAAACCTCCGTGAAACCCATCTGCGAGCCTCTGAATCCCCTTGAAACCCCCTGAAACCCTCGGAAACCTCCTGGTCCGCTCCTATGGCATAAGTCCTCCTGCGTTCGCAAACCTGACTACGTCCTCGGCGGGTGACTATAAACGGTGACATTAAACACATTCTGACACGACACGCATCGTTACTTTTTATGAGACGTTATGCCAAAAAAAAACGAAAGAAAAGCACCATTCATCATTGCCCTTGTAAGATATATGCGAGAAACGAGAGTCGGTCGTAAAACTCAAATTAAAGAGAATATCGCGCGAAATCTATAATGGCTTACTTGGATGGAGTGTAGAATTTGTGTTTCTTCAAATGAGGGATGATTTCTGACGAAGGAAAGCGTCAACGTGAAATCGAACGTTATCCAAAACGGTATTTTAATGACGGGGTTCGAAAGCTCAATTGAATATTTTTTGGTAAAGAGTTTTTGAGCGTCTTTGAGAATCGATAATGGACTTTTATCAATTCAAGTTTTCGTGCAAATATTCACGGCCTGCCATTTTAATGATCCATCTGCAAGTTTCTAACGAATGTCGTCTTTCGTTGTTCAACGGACAGCATTACCAGTGTAGAACAATTTCTCAGAAATTCACCCTTATCAGTTCGTGATATCGGACGCGGGTGGCTAATTTCCCAAGAAGACCTTTCCTCATTTATCAAAAAGGGTAAGATTTCGCTAACTTATATACCACTATCACTGGGCCCAACTTCGACGGAGAAGGTGTCAAAATCAGAACTTTTTTTTCGCCGATGCGCGCCAACTGGGATCGAAAGATGAACGATCCAAGCAATCATGCTCGGGGTCACTCCTTCAATGAGGCCGGGCCTTCAAACGAATCGTTGAACAAAACGAAATCAAGCGGAAAAGGGTTTTGCGCCTTATTGTTGATGTTGTTGCCGCCGATGATGCTGCTGTTATGGATGAAAAATCCCTCCACGCGAGCTATCTTTTTCGCATTTGATGTTGGAAAATCGATACCAGATACGGTAACTAACCAGAATGCAAACGGTTCTGAAAGAAAAGAGTATCACAGCGAGCGCACGAAAATTTCCGCTTGTTGCAAATGAGTGCGAAGATCTTTGGGTTGGCTTACATTCTGTTTCGGACGTTGACAGTCAAAGCAGAAGCAGTTTACAAATGGGAATGGTGTTTTCTTTTCTTCTTACAATTATAAAGGAGTTAGTAGAAAGGGTTTCATAAGCTGACCGAAATTTGTTTGAAGTTTGCTACATTTTTCATGGCTAACTTAGGTTTACGTTGGACAGAGATCTGCTCCCACGCCAGCTGTGACCACGTTTCTTATTCAAATACAGGGGGAAGTTTTGTCTAGGTACTAACAAATTGATTTGTTTTTCAATTCAGAATCAAGCCCAAATTGAGGTCATCCATTCATCCATAACCGGAACGATTCCCCGTAACGCAGTACGTTTACCTGAAGATATTACAGCTCTAGCAGAACGCGAAGGGCTTTCTAAGGATAGAGAAACCGTAAAGAATTCTGTGTCAAAAAATTATCATAAATTAAAAGACTTGATTTCGTCTAAGTTCAAAAAGGACAGTACTGACACAGTCGAAGACGAGTTGAACAACGTTTCATCGCTCCTTCAACACCAGCTCCAACAACATCAACAACAGCACGATAGTCTCGGATCATCATCATTCCACATGCCTGGAGTAAGTCAAGGTAACAATCTGAACCACGCTCAGTCCAATATCAATCTGTGGAGTTCAAATGCCAGGGGTGACTCGCCATTGTACTACCATAAAAAGTTTGCCGATCCAGCAGAAGGTTACAATGCGGATTCGCTGTCCGGTTTTCGTAGTATGAAAGCTATGTCGCAACCTCAACTCAATACAGCGGCAATCGACGTCAACAGAACTCCACAGAATTTCCCCAACCAAATGGATGGAACTGATAGCGACGATGGGGGATTCCGTCAGCACAACAATTCCCGGGTAACCATACAAACTCCTGCTCAGCAGCACAATCGCCAACTGCAGCAAAACTATGTCCATAACTATCGTCACAATCATCCTCAAACCGGACAACCAACGCCTCAAATGACTCCAGTGAACTTCCAACATACTCCTCAAACAAGACACAAAATCCTTGCTGAATACTCGGATAGTCCTGTCCCGCATCAACAGCAAATTCCTCACGGAACAAGCCATATGACAATCAACATCGGTGACTCCAGTTACAATGGGCACGAGCAAATGGACAAAAATCATAATCCAGTGGAATCCAGCGGACCCGTAGCCGGAGCAAGATCTGTCCAGAAACCACCGAATCAACAGCATTTGATCAACGGAAATCAGCAAATCAACAGTAACAATACAGTGGTACAGATAGCATCTGACTCGTCGCATGTTGTCCAGATGAACACCAATGGGAGCAAGCAAATCGATTCGATTTCCAGCTCCGATTACGACCGTAATGGGAATCACAGTTCCAATGTGGACTCGGGACGTGGAAGTGCTGCGTACTCCAGTGGAAGGAAAGGTGCTGTTCAGCAATCGGCCAACCTGGGCATGGTCGAACAAACTGAGCGGAATCGTAGCAAATCTGAATCGGAATGGGTAAGTTTACAATAGTGTGACTAGGACGACTAGCTTTACATCTTCCAATTGTTTCATAGATCGACGTCGTGGATGCGGAGCTGCGCAACATTCTAGAGCCTGGCATCAAAGGAATGATGATTCGTCCGGAGAGTACCATGTCGGAAAGTGCTTCATCCATGTCTCCTCCGTTGCCTCCGCTATCGCCTGATGGTGGAACGCCGTATCATGCGACATCCGGTGGAGGAGGTCCAAACACCATGCACCACAGCAAGTCGGCCAACTCCTCCAAGCACCAAGCCAAACAGGAGTACGGAACAGACACCTATAATCGGGCCAGTAAAAACCCGCAGCCCATTGGTCCCTCCAAGGGACATCCGTCGGTGAACACGATTCAGAGCTACATGCACAATCTGAAACTGTCGTCCAGTAGCAAGAAGCACGAGCAAAACATGCTCAAGAAACATCGTAAGTAACTTCTTAAAGGTCATTTAGCCATGGATGTAGTTCGTATGAGTATGAATTTACTCAGCAACTTCTTAGAACCATTCATAGAACTACTTCATCTACTGTTTCCTCTCCCTCATTTCAGTATTTGGCCTCGATACGGACGGTGCCTCCGTAACAAACACAACCCGTTCCCTCGACTTGGAATCGCTTCTCGGAGGTCCATGGGACGCTGGACAATCGGTCAGTGAATCCGAAACGGATGGTGGACTGCAGCAGATTCGCAATCAGCTCGAAGGCCTCGAATCCATGTACAGTGAAGTGCTGAAAATGCTCGGCAACCGGATGGCCAGTAACGACATCAGTCAACGAGTCAATCGCCGAAGACGACACGGCAGTTTGTCTTCTCTTCCATCCAGTTCGGTTAGTGGTCGCCCCATCCGGGATCGTAGACGAACGGATGAGCGAAGAAAAGTACGAGACATTCGAGGCATCAACAAGCGCTTCCAGCGGCTGGAATCGCACGTGGTCACACTTGCTCGCAGCGTAGCTCATCTGTCGTCGGAAATGCGCTCGCAGCATGTGGTTGCGCAAGAACTGGAGGAAATTCGGAACGATATGGCAATGTTGCGATCTCAGTCGATGCATCACATTCCGTTGAATGCCAGTGGTGGTGGTGCAGGTGGCGGAGCAACGGCAGGAAACACCAGCTCGAAAGAACCGATGAATCTGACCAACCCCAGACGGGTGAAGAAGCTTACGAAGTTTTTTGGAGAAGATCCACCGCTGATGAAGCTGTTTCTGAAGAAGTTGGGCTATGAGGTAAGTTTAATATGCACTCCTTTGATTTTCAAAAATTTAAGAGTAGTGATAAAACAACTTAGTCAGTAAAAATACGCTATTTATTATTTTCCTTCCATATCCATTCTATTTTTAAAACATACTATTTAGGATTGTGTCCGCTCTTTTAGTAATTATGCTCTTCTTCTTCTTCTTCTTTCTGGCTCGACGTTCCAGCTGGAACTTGGCCTGCCTCACTTCAACTTAATGGTTTTTGAGCACTTCCACAGTTATTAATTGAAGGGCTTTCTTTGCCTGCCATTGCATTAATTTGTATATTGTGAGGCAAGTACAATGAAACACTTTGCCCAGGGCAGTCGAGAAAAGTTCCCGACCGGAACGGGAATCGAACCTGCCGTCTCCGGATTGGCGATCCAAAGCCTTACCACTAGGCTAATTAAAGACCCTTAGTTATTATGCTATTATGCTATTATCTAAAAGATCCACCTT
Organism: Aedes albopictus; assembly: GCF_035046485.1. Taxonomy (NCBI): domain Eukaryota; kingdom Metazoa; phylum Arthropoda; class Insecta; order Diptera; family Culicidae; genus Aedes; species Aedes albopictus. The sequence goes on along the minus strand of NC_085138.1, from coordinate 444,851,288 downwards.
GGAATTACCATAGAAGTAAGATAATGACAGATAATTACGGTTGATGTTCCATCGGGAATTCCTATAGAATTTCCTCCAAGAATTGCTATAGGAGTTCTGCTGGGAATTCTTCTTGAAAGTTCATCGGGAATTTCTGTTGAAATTCTTCAGAAAATTGCAACCAAAGCTCAACTAGGAGTTTCTGTAGAAGTTCAACCGGGAGATCCAGCAGGTGTTCCACTGATAAATCTACTAGCAATTGCCATCGAGCATTAATTTAAGTGATCTATCAGAAATTCCTCCAAAATTTAAAATAGGAATTTCTATAAGAGTACAACTCCTCTAGATGTTTCATCAGGAATCTCTATAGAAGATTAATCTGAAATTCTAATAGGAGTTCCACCGGAAGTTCCTACAGAAGTTCCACCGAGAATTTCTATAGAAGTTTCACAGGGAGTTCCAATAATACTTTCACAGGAAATAGTATACATGCTATTTCGACTGTGATTGCAGGTTGCAGATAGTTTCGGGTTTCCTGTATTGTTTTAGTGGAACAAACTACTTAATTTTGTCGAAACGTCGGACAAAATTAAATAGTTTGTTCTACTTAAACAATACTGTTCCCCAGAAGTTCGTATAGAATTTCCACTTAAAATCTCTTAAGTAATTTCATCAGAAATTTCTGTAGGAGTTCTTTTAAGAAATTCCACTGGGATATCCTAGGATTGTGAAGTGGACCTGGTGTGATGGTTAGAACACTTGACTATCACGCCGAGGACTTGGGATCGAATCCCACTCCCGACAAACTCGCAAAATGTGAGTTCATCCTTCGGAAGGGAAGTAAAGCGTGGGTCCCGAGATGAACTAGCCTAGGGCTAAAAATCTCGTTAATACAGATAAAAAAAAACCTAGGATTGGGGGATGAATCATCGCCACGAAAAGCACTGCTCGTTTAAAAGCTTAACACTAGCGTACCTAGTGGTGGAAGTCAAGCTTTAGCCTACAGCGAGCATACGGAGGCAGCGTAGCACGCTTTGATGATATTTCATTTCTAAATGTAAATTTATTCCAATTCCACTTGGAGAACAAAGAGACAATTTCATGACTTCCAACTCGAAACTTCAAATCACACAACACAACAGATACATATCTGATTTCTGATTGGCGGCTAAAATATGAGCAACTCATATGATAATTTTTCATAACAAGATCAGATATTAACAATCAATGAGATCTGTCTGGCATTTCTTGGGGAGTTTCACCTGCGATTATTTTAGGTGTCCTAGCCTGCATATGCATTTGGGTGTTGCTCCTTGGATCTACATCTCGAAAAATATGGAGAAAACCGTTGTAGGAATCTCTGATTTTTTAGCCATATATTCTGGTTAAATTGCAAAAACACATTGCAAAGTGCAGCATAAATCCTAGCAGGGGAATGCTTTTAATACATTGCATCCTGACCTTTTGGAAGAAATTTAGGTGAAGTTTATAAAAACATTGCAAGAGGAAATTTTAGGAGAATTTTTTGGATAAATTCCAGATGGCTTACTCTGATAATTTCTTGAATAAATTTTTCATGGTGTAATATAATGTATTAAGGAACAATTAAATTGGAATTCTTGTGATATTTCTTCAAACATTCCTGAAACCATCTCTACATTTATTTTAAGAGATATAATTTAGCAAACACTTTCTTCAGTGTGCCTGGGGGGATTTTCAACAACACTTTTTCGCGAATTCTTGCTCAGAATAAATTTTCAATGAATTTCTGACGACGTAGCATGATACTTTCCGGAAGCATTATATAAAAACCTTGAGACAATATAATTTAAAATTTTACAAAGAGATTCCTTGACGAAAAGTATTGAATGTTTTTTCAAACTTCTGGAAGAAATACCGGAAACTTATAAATAAATTTCCATAGCGACCCTTAAAAAAATCCTGCTGAGTGATGGATTAGCTTCGATTAAATTTTATATGAATAAAACAATAATAATTTCCATAGAAACCTCCTTCTACACTGCCGTAATTCTGCAAAGTGACGTAAGCGCCATTCAAAATGTCGATATTTGTTAGTATATTATACATAACATCTGATGTAAAAATAACACTGTGGTTTGCCTGCTGTATTAGAATGCAAGATCTAGTCGTAATCTATCATCTACGGAAAGAAACTTAGAGAATGGGCAAGAGTTTTATGCATAATAACCAAAAAAATGGGCAAAAACTATCAATATCGCTTACGTCACTTTGCAGAATTACGGCAGTACAGGAACTTCTGAAGAATGTCCGTGAGAACTCGTTAAGGAATCTTGATAGGAAGTCCCTAATAAATGATTAAATGACGTTCAGAAGAAATTTGTGACGAAATTATTAAAGAATTTCATAGTACATGAAGAATAAGCCTCGGTCAAAATAATAGAAATAGACTAGAACTCCAATGGCGCTGTAGTCATATTTCGTATTTAATTAATTTAAAAACTTTAATTGCAATAATTTGCTATTTTCAAGTGTCCTTTTGTTATTGTAAACAAAATTAACTTAACACTTCTAGTACCGCTGCTGACGCTGTAACGGCGTGACAAACTAGATGTAAGTTACACGAACAGTCACAACATTGGACTTCTGTGGCTAGTTATTCTACTGTCAAAATTCACATTAATATAGATGAAACAGAAATTTTCAGAGGAAACTCTGAAAAAAATCCTGAACAAACTCCTGAAGGAATTTCCGAACAATCATTCGGAAAATTTAATTTCACGGAAGTACTCCTCTTGGAATTGCCGGAGAAACTTCTAAAAAAATACGAAATATGTGAAGAGTTACCTTCGGTAACACATAAAAAACAATAATTTGCCAGAGAAGCACCCGAAAAAATCCCCAGGGTATCTGCGAAAGAAAACTACCGGACGAAAATCATTAGGGATTGCCGGGAAAAAGAATTGCTGGAGAAATTACCACGAGGAACCACTGTACGATCTATCCGAGGAATTCCTGAAATAATTCCCAGAGAAACTCTCAAAAATATTCCTGAAGAAACTTCAGAAGGAATTCCTACGGAAACTCGTAGAGGTACTTTTAAAGGCATTCCTTGCAGGAAACTTGTAAAGGAATTTTCACGAAACTCCTGAATGGATTCGGAGCAAAGCTAGCTTGGAGGAACTCCTGAAGGATGTTCCCGGAACAAATCCTAAAGGATTACCTGAACAAATTCTTAAGAGAATTGTTGGAATACATGTTGAGCTAACCTTCTGGTGTTAGTATTGGTAGAATTGTTGAAGCGATGGCAAACAATAGGAAACTTACACATTCTTTTTCTCAGCTAACAAACGTCACACATAGGCGTAAATGGACCAAATACCTGGCCATAAGTCGAATTTTTTCCTGGAATTTCCCAAAGCCTTATATTTTTTTTTGAAGATGTATGAAGTATTGCTTCATCATGTGGCAATCAATAAAACACTTTGGTATGCATATTTTTTAAGGACAAACGTCTTGAAATTCCGCTTCAACAGTGCATCAGAACTTCAGACGCACAAATCTCAAGAAGCAAGCTTCAAACAACAGTGCATTTTATTATTCTGTTCTTGCTTACTTAAGCCTAAAATATGAAGATCAGGTGCGCTGGTTTTGTTTAGGAAGAGATTTGTGCCCTCGAAATCGTGAGTAGGTCCCTAAGTCGGCCGTTATGGCTGCCATATTGGGCTTCTAACAAGTCTGTCCTTAAGAACAAATGCGTAAAATTGACTATTTTCTCTACTGTTTTTTTTCGTTTGCGTCATAACTCATCGGAAGAACTCCAATTATCAAAATATCGATAGTGAAACGATTCTCTTAGAGCCAGGTTTTTCTATGCTCGCCAATTCCAGACGGGAATCGGCCTAAGCCCCAAGCTGCTGGTCTTGAGCCGACGGCTGCTTCCGGGGTGGGCGCTCAAGGCCTCTTTTTGATAACCTGGATCTCAGGGTCGTTAAGGTGGTCTTGGAGAATTCCTGGGGTATAGGTGTGGTAAAAAGGCGGATAATACAAAACGGAACGGACAACGGAAAACAAGATTTCTACGATCAAAACTAATACAAACTGTGGTTCAGAGGAGCCATACAAATTTATTATTAATGGAACTAGAAAAACTTCGAGGTTATGTATGTGTGTGTGTGTATTCTAACGGTTTTACATAAGGTTCATGTACAAGATAGTTTTGGGACGAGCTCACCGGTACGTTGCGGCCGTTGCTGCTGCTGATGATCCGGTAGGCTGTTGATGCTGGAATTCCGGATGTTTCGGGTGATCTTACGGTTATTCGGCTTCTTCTTTACTGCTTCAGCCATCTTCACAAACTCATCCTCATAAAAGAAGAGGGGGGGGGGGGGGAGGGGGGTAGCTTGACGGTTAGGCCTGGTTAGCTTACGGCCATTGTCCACAGGGTCCGGAGAGCGGTACCAATTCGTGCACTTTCACTGGGTCGGGGTTCGAGCGAGCTGACACCATTGTTCATTGGTAAGGTACAGACTTTACGGAACGTCACGAGGTAGTCCTAACGCGAGGATTCCCTTCTTCTTACCACTTCCGACCGTTTCACACACTGCAGTTCAAAATCACCACACTCGCTCGAACTTTTCGTACGTTTGGTGATCTTTGGTAGCCTAACTCAGTTGGTATTAACTTTATATTGAAAGGTGTCTAATTAACCAACCGTTGTGGTGATGGCACACAAAGATCCGCACTATTAAACTTAAATGTTGTATACTGTTTGTGACGTTTAAGCTGTAGAGATTTTTAACATTTAATCGAATTGAAATTTGTTAGGATTATTTTTAGTTTAAGTTTTAATCACTAACACAAGGAACTCAACCGGTTTATAATATGGCGGACAAAACCGGACCGTCGCGTTCATCACTTCTCCGGACCAAAACTATAAGAGAGCCTCCCCAAATTCCGCCATGTCATTTATAGTCCCCAATAAGGGGGAGGAGGTGTGGAGAGGGTGTCGAGGGGGGGGGGGGGGCGGCGTCTTCCACCACCCTTGGACCCACTCCTTATTCCATCCAGATATTCTTAATCTTGGTGACAGATCTGAAGATGATGATGATGACAGCCACTTACACTCTAAACAAATTATATTAATCAAGGTGTCTTGTGAATTTAAGTTGAAATTCCGATTGTGGCCACATGCAATGCCTTAACAAAACCTGACGGACACTTGTTTTCCTTTTTTTGTAAATAAATAATCTAGTAATTGTATATAAATCAATCTGAATAAATATGTAAATAAAGCATCTAATATTGAATAGTAAATACGTAAATAAATAAATAAATAAATAAATAAATAAATAAATAAATAGAAAAAAATTAATAAATATAAATAAATAAATAGATAAATAAAGCATCTGAATAATAAACAAATCTACAATCGGAAAATATGAACAGAACAAAATAATTAAATAAATAAATGAATGAACAAATAAATAAATAAAGAGACACCTTGAACTACTAAGCGTAAAATAAACATAACTCAAACACAAACCTGTGGAGACCAACATTTATTATACACTTAGACATTTAAATAAATAATATAAATATACAATATTCAATAAGAAAAAAAACAATAACAATAACATGCTCTGAACCAACAGCTAGCCTTTCCACCACACAAGTCATTGTTACCCAAACGGTTGGTAACAATAGTTTGAAAAAATGATTGAGAATGGAAACCAGTTCTCCTAATTATAGTGTATCATTTAAACTAAAAACAGCACCTGGCATCATTTATTTTGCTCTCTTACAGAAAAGTTTTTAAAATAAAGTTTTTTGTCAACTTTTAGCCATTTTCAGCATTCAAAAAGTTTTCAGATTCTGCAGCATTCCGCGATCTGGACAAAATAACAATAAAATATAAAATATATCCTTTGTGAATCGCAAGAGAATGGGTACCAGACGAAAAATAATTTATTTTAAAATTTACACCTTTTTGACTAGTTTTAGATACAATTTAAGTTAAATTAAGGCATATTTTTGTAGCTTAAAATCTAAATTGACGAACATTCAAAAATACTGGTCAACTCAATTAAAATTTGAGCTCAATTTAACAGATAGCTATACGGAGCCGAGGAAACTTAGTACCGTAAATCGGATTAACTTTGATAGTGCGACAGGCGTTGTATAGTTTAGTCTTTATCTATGATTCTTATGAAAAAGTTAAACGTAGATTAAAAATATACACATGAAAGTCAATCTTAGACTATTTTCTTCAAATCCGAGTTTATTTGAAACTTTTTGAGAAAAACATAATTGATATTTGTTTCATTCCGTAGACAGATTATAGTAGAATACAAGTTTGGCCTTGAATCTCTTATCGAAATGTGTTTTTATGAACTGGAATCAATTTTGTAAATTTGGACAGAAATCTCCATACACAGATAATCGCCTAAATGCAATGCCCAAGTAAGTTTATGTATGTAGGGTAGAACTGTTGTGTCCAAAATTTGTTTATAAAAAAAAATCAAAAACAAATCAAATAAGGAGCTCACTATGCATAGCATGTAAAAAGACACGAACACAGCGTCTAAAATTAGCTGCAGGTGGTTGAATTTAGATATGTCGAAATAGTTATTTATGTAACGAGTTGCAAAAAGTTGATTTTTTCAGCACGAGTCGTACATTTATCCAACGAGGCTTGCCATTTTCAGCACTGATTGTATTTAGTATTTATGCCAAGCCTGAATGTTTGAAAATGTGTCTCATTACGTTACGAAATACAGGGGATAGACAAAATGATCGGGACAGGCAAAATTTTCACTTTTCAAAAAGTGTTCAACTGGCTGTAACTTTTCGAAAAGTGCATCAAATATTCTCAAATTTTTACTGTAAGTTCTTCAACTAGATGTGTATCAGTGGTCCAAAATTAGAAAATATCGGGCCATTTTCCACGAAGTTATAAAGATTCTTGTAAAAGGTAAAATTATCCGATAGCCAACTTTGAGCTGTTATATCTCCGGATTCAATGAACCGATTGAAATGAAATTTTGACCATTTATGACTTATATAATGAGATATGAAAAACCATTGACTTAACTTAATATTTTTAACACGGAAGAAAATTATACCGATTGACGAATTTCGCGCCAACCCTTCTATGGGGCTGGCAGCACCCTCTCAGAATCGAACGAAACTTTGTGGGCATAAACAATAGGTCTTTCTAAGCAACTTTGCATATTTTGTTTTTCGAAATTTTTCAAGAGTAACATTTGAAGAGGGCCTAATTTTTTTTCATAGATTTTTTTCAAATCGATGTAACTCAAAAATGACAAGACCTACAAAAAAGTGTTGTATGGCGGACTATCGTGAAATTCCATGAAGTTTTTTAGAAAAATATCCAAAAAATACAAAATTAATTCCTACACTGAAAAATAAAGGTTTTAAAAATTTAAATCGTTATTACAAAAAGCCCTATGTTTTTAAATCGATGATTTTTTTTCTGGAGAAAGGTATTTCAATTACCTACATTTTCTCCAAACAATGTTGCTTTGACATGTTTAAGGGAAAAAAGTTTTCCTAACAAAAACTTTTTTCATGTCCACATTGAGTGAATATTTTTCATCGTGTTTCGTGCCAACATGGCCACATATAGGTTCAGTAGCCTCTCATCAACCAATGAAACTTTATGGATGTTTAAAAAATTGTTGAAGAAGCAATTTTGCATAAGGCTGATACAAATTTAATTTTGACTTTTTGTCCCCCCCCCTTCAAAAATTTTTGGCTCAAAATGGCATTTTGAGGGGGCAGATAAAAAAATATTTATCAAAATATCGAGTCTTGCTAAAAATTCTTTAACAAAACCGATGAGTTTTTAATATTTTTCTGATTAAATGCTTTATTATTTTTATCCCCCCCCTCGACCAGCCAAAGAGTGGTGGGACAAAAAGTAAAATAAATATTTGTAACGGCCTAATTTAATATTTATCTAGACTACCATTTGAAAAGGGCGTATTAGGGTGGCCCACACTTATATGAAAAACATAAAATTCGAAAAATGACAAGTCTTACCTCCTGTATCGATTGTTTTGGACTCCCAGGAACTACGTTCAGCATTTGAGCGAAAACGAGTTAGTCTAAGGGGTGATACACAAATTATGTCACGCAAAATACGTCCTTTTTTAACCCCCCTCCCCTCCCCTCTATGTCACGCTTTTTATATGGGACCTCACCACTGTTTGTATGGGTCGTCACGTTCTGCAAAACCTAGCCCCCTCCCCTTCTAAAGCGTGACGTAATTTGTGCATGGCCCTCAATGGGGCGCTCAACGATCTTGAAGTTTGTATGGGAAAACTTGACCAAATGTATGCAGAAATCTTAAGCTTTTTATTTTTGCCGCTAGGTGGCGCTGTAAGCGTTCAATTATTTAAAAAATAATTAAAAACCTTAGCTATTCATAGAGTTTTTTGTAATATCGATTTAAATTTTTAAAACCTTTATTTTTCAGTGTAGGAATTAATTTTGTATTTTTTGGATATTTTTCTAAAAAACTTCATGGAATTTCACGATAGTCCGCCATACAACACTTTTTTGAAGGTCTTGTCATTTTTGAGTTACATCGATTTGAAAAAAAAAAAAAAATTAGGCCCTCTTCAAATGCTACTCTTGAAAAATTTCGAAAAAAAAACATGCAAAGTTGCTTAGAAAGACTTATTGTTTATGCCCACAAAGTTTCGTTCGATTCTGAGAGGGTGCTGCCAACCGTTGGTCGAGTTGGCGAGAAATTCGTCGATTAGATTATTTTTCTAATAAAACACCAAATTTTCCAAAATATCAACATCGTTTCAAAATTCAAGATGCAAATTATGGTTCATTGATATTCCCTCTAATTGACTTATATATAAAATTGTTTTGAAGGAAAGTAACAACACAGCCACCAATAAATTGGAAAAGTTAAAGAATGCATATTAAGAATGAACCAATTTACTAAAAAATCGTGAAAAAATTATAATCGCTATAATTTTGTCTCTTGTTAAAAATTTCAAGTAAAGTCAAATGTTTTCCAGAGTTCATTATATAAGTCATAAATTGTCAAAATTTCATTTCAATCGGTTCATTGAATCCGGAGATATTACAGCTCAAAGTTGGCTACCGGATAATTTTACCTTTTTCAAGAATCTTTATAACTTTGTGGAGAATGGCCCGATATTTTTCAAATTTGAACCACTGATGCACATCTAGTTGATGAACTTACAGTAAAGATTTGAGAATATTTGATGCACTTTTCGAAAAATTACAGCTAGTTGAACATTTTTTGAAAAGTGAAAATTTTGCTTGTCCCGATCATTTTGTCTTTCTCCTGTACAGTTAAGCAAAACTCCATTTATTTCAATGTATATGAAATTCAATTTTCATATCATTTATCATCATCCGTATTGAAAAACTCAAAGGCAGTTTTTTCGCTCAAATTTCAAACAATGGTTATGAAAATTTATCACTGCACTCTATTTACCATCTTGATAACAGTAAAATAATATTCAATACAGGCTTTGTGAATTTGAGCGAAAAAACTGCTTTTTAATAGTTGATGATTGCTGATCATTGAATGATAGTTATTTGAGCCTTTATAGCTAAGTAAAAACACATTACGAAACACCATTCGTGAGCAGAAAGTGATTCAATGAAAAATGTTTATTTGAACATTTCATGTGGTTGGTCAATGTTACCCAGCTGGTCAATGATATTCCCATTCACGGTAATAACAAATTTCGATATTTACATATGAGTTTTCAATGGAAAGCTTAAAACAACATGTCAATAACAAAATATGATATCATATCAAATTATAAAATTTGTTGTCATTTAGTAAATGATTGAAAAATTGTTCAAACTACTGAATATCTAATTTGGTATACTAATTTCCGAGATATTGTTGATCATCACCTTTTTGGCACTTAACAAAAAAGAAATAATATTGACATTTTTATTACAAAGTATTTGGAGTGCAAAGCTCAAATTTTCTAGAGCACCGTTTAAAAGAAGCATCAAAGAGATTTAACTGAAAATGCATCCCGATGTTAACAATGGCTGAACAACAATCATCGTGATGCATTTTCAGCCAAATCCGTTGCACAGTTCTATAAAACGATGCTCTGGAAAATGTGAGCTAAGTACTCCAAATACCTTTCCTAAAACTAGGTTATTTTAACCTTCACTTACCCGACCCCCGACAACTGATTTTAAAAATGCTCGCATTTCGTCAATTTTCATCCGATTTATTTGAAGTCGTCCTCAAGCGATTATAAATTGATGCTAGTTTATTATACTCAAGTGGCCATGTAATATCCTGAACCATTCCTGAGATATTCCGGATTGTACTGTGGTCGGGGGATGGGAGTGGCGTCCGTTTTGCCAAATGGCTAAAAGTGATTATTTTGTGTGCTATTGTGTTTGAGAGGCCCCTGCGGAACCTGTTCCAGGTATTCCGGAACGGCCACATCAGTTGACGCATACTTCAGTCATTTTTGTCTGCCCCATTCTCTCGAAATCGTAAGGCATGTTTTGGTTGCAAATCAGATATGTCCCCGATGACACCACTTGGAACCTGTGCGATATGTTCCGGGGTGGCCATATTTGTTGATTCATACTTAAGTCTATCGTTCCTGACTCAGTCATTCGAAACCATGAAGATTGATATGTCGCACGGCATGTTTAGGTTGAAAACCAGAAGTGTCCCTAAAGGGGCACCGCGGAACCTGTCACGGCAATCCGGATGGGTCAACTTATTTAAATCTGGTTATCGCAACTGTGTTTCACTCTGAACACACACGCAATAAAAAAAATCGCTGAATATCGATGGCTCAAACACAATAACACACAATATATTCACTTTTAGGCATTTGGCAACCCTTCTGACCCCAGTACAATCCGGAATGTTCCTGGAATGGTTCCAGGTATTGCATGGCCACTTGAGTATAATAAACTAGCATCAATTTATGATTAATTGACGGCGACTTAAAAAAAATCGGATAAAAATTGACGAAGAGCCAGTATTTTGAAAATGAGTTGTCGGGGATCGGGTACGTGAAGGTTAATGAAAATATTTGAATTTTGTTTGCTATTACTATCCATCCAGAAAACTTATTTTGATATTGGAATAATCAACAAAACCATCCTTCCTTTGATTGCCAAGAGTAAACCTAATTGTGATATTGTTCTTTAGCAAATTTGTTCTTGGTTTACCGTTGGAATGTTCAGTAGTTTTAAGTGGTCGACAATTTGGTAGGATAATCCACCGCAAATTCTTGCAGGATTACCCTTGGAAGAATTCATGATGAAATTTTTGAAAGAATAGTAAAAGGAATTCCGAAATCAGAGATTGGTTTAATTCTGGAATGGAATTTGTGGAAGAACCCATGTAGTAATACTTGAAGAAATCTGTTTTCGCACATACAGCATTCGGAAAGATCATGGGGATATCGGTCACTTCAACAAACGGTTCAACCGCGACTATTTACTTTATTTACTCGAATAGAACAACTACATTTAATTTGGTCGTATGGAGTACCAATAGCAGCGGTAGTGTATTTCTGATTTGCTTACTATTCAGCATAACCATTTCGATCGGTAACTCATAAAAAAATCCTCCAAGGAATTTCAGAGATGCCTTTGAATAGTTTCTGGAGGAAAACTAGAAGGAATTACTGCTGTAATCCTGCCAACGGAATTTTTATCGAAATATTTGGAGAAATTTTAAAAAGAATCCATGAAAATATTCCAAAAATCATGCTTGTAGGAATCCCGGAAGAATGCATAGAGCATACAATGGAGAATACAATGGAAAATTTAAGAATACAATTGAAAATTTCAGAAAGAATCCTTGGGGGAGTTTCTTAAGTTCCTTGAGGGGAGTACCTAAATTGAATTTTGTGCAAGAATGTTTTGCTGTTTTATTAGCAATTCCGCAATTATTAACCAGGAGCTTTCTTGTCTAATTACCGTTTTGTATTTGTACATCGTCAGGCACGAAGATGCACAAGGAAGTTTTTGAAAAATTCTTGAAGGAAATTCTGAGGTTACTCTGTGAGCAACTTTTGAAGAGGTTTTTGAATAAATATTCGATTGAATACTTGAAGAAATATTCAAATATTTGCCTGGAGGAACATCAGTGAGAATGTAAGTAGCAATCGTTGAGAAAACTCTGAGAGAGATCTCTGGAAGAATTCCTAGTGAAATCCCTAGAAGAACTACAAGAGCAATAGCAATCTCTGAAAGTACTCCATGGCCATACATAATAAACCGGCAAAATCTTATACAACATACCTCAATCTTCAGAATTCTCTTTATTGCATGACGTCCCACCAAGGACTTCCCCTCATACTCTGAGACTTACGAATTGTTTTTGTTTCTTGAATGATATACGAAAATCCACCTATTGATGAATCCACCAATGATCTCTTATACAGATTAAATTATTTTCATGTTTGTAATGATGTACTATCCTAAATAATTCCTCTTCCCAGAAATATGCCTCCATCTTCGAGAACGAACGGGTCGGAATGATCGAGCTGCCGTACCTAGGAGAGGAGAGACTGCAAAAGATGGGCATTCCGCTGGGGCCTCGGTTACGAATCCTGCAGGAGGCTCAGATATCACTCTGTCGTGACACCACGCTCTGCATCGTGTAAAGTAGTCACGTTTCTTGTTTTCTACTTTTTTCTTCTTCTTTATAATAACTAAGCAACGTGCGACACAGTTCAACCGAGCCAAAGAGAATCATCGATTAACACTAAACAGTAACATATATTCTACGTGGAACATCACCCCCCGGTCCCACTCCCAGTGCTAACCAGTAAACCAGCTCCGTCCGTTTTCATCGAGACAGTATTTTATACTTGAAGTATTATACTATACTTGAACAGCCCTTAAGATTGCATATCATGACAAATATCAGTGCAAAATCGTTCCTTGGAACGCCTATGGCTCTCCCATTTCCAATACTCACCAGTGGAACTAGTATTATGTTAATATACTGTTGAAATAAACGATTTTTAATTATCAATCGAAACGCATACCATCGAGACGTATGTCTGTCGGATTCAATAGGAAAGAACAAGTCTAGACAAAATGCTCACTCGGATCGGAAGCGATAACGATTCGATCGTATTTCTTACAGTTGAAGGGGACAGCTGAGACTGGAGCTTAGTCTTCAGTACGCAAAGCTACGTAGCAGACGTGATCCTTTGGAGTGGTAGAATAGAGCAAAATCATTCAATATGAACCAAATTTTCAATATTCTTTTGTTGATCGGCGTGATAACCATTGCGCGTGCGGAAGTAATTTCGTTTGAGAAGTGTAGTGAAAGCGGTAAGTAGAAAGACGTGATTGATACCATGTGGCGACGAGACAGCGGAACTGATCTCCGGAAATTGGGTCGAGCTCGAGCAACCAATCGCGCCACCACGCACTATGGGTCAGAAATTATAATTTCATGACAATTTTCACAAAACAAGAGTTTGGCACTCATTTTTTTCTTTACTGCTCTTAGGCATCCCATAATCTGCAATAACAGCAAAGTTTGTATTTATTATGTTCAACATCAACAAAAAATGTTGTTACAGTTGCGTGGATTAAGTTAGTCATTAAAACACTGAAATAAGTTGTATGAAAAAAGTATTATACAATTGTATTGCATAAAGTAGGCTTGATAAAAAGCTTGATAATCAATAACTGTGAAAATCCTCAGGACACAAGGAAATAGTAAAATAAGATAAAATGTTTTCGTGTTGTCATGTTGTCATTCAATAAGTCATATTAGGTTTAATTACACATATTTTCTGATTATTTTTGTCACGGAATTGTGATTTCTACTCCACAGCGCCCCAGTGTTATCAGTGGTAGGTTGAAGGTCGATCGGTGCAATAATCTCATCACTTGTCTATGAATGGAACCGACAATATAACTAACTCTGTCTAATTTTCTCGTTACCTCAACGCTCGTAGTGAAATGCACGGTTCACGAAGTTCGTGTGCACCCGTGCCCGGAAGCTGCCCAAAATAAACCCTGTGTCATGCTGAAGGGTACCAATGCGACGATCGCGTTCGATTATACGCCAGAATTCGACGCCCAGGTTGCCACGGCAAAGGCCTTCTGGGCTTCGGCAGTTGACCTTCCGTTCGCCGGATTGGACCAGGAGGCATGCAAGTACACCAGCTGTCCGGTCGCAGCCGGCCAAAGGCAATCCTATTCGTACGATCTGCCCATTATGAAGTCCTACCCGACGGTAAGAGTAAATCAGTTGTTGATCGTAAGGTTAGTTTGTTCATGTGTATTATTTTTGCTTTGCAGCGGCAATACAAAGTCAAGTGGCAACTGCTCAATGAGGCTAACGAGATGTGCTGTTTCCTGATTGAAATGGCGATCAAGGCCAAGAAGGGTCGCAAGAACTAGTTTTATAAAGTTTTATTTTTGTTTCATCAAAAGTTTCATAAACGAAAAGTACTGTGTTTTGTAAACATAGCATGTGTTTGTCCACTAACCATAAAAAGAGAAATTCCCAGAATGTTATTGGTGCACTGTTTGTAAAGTTAGGGTGGTTCAAAAATCGTTTTAGTTACACACCGCTTATTTGATTCTATACCTGTTTCAAAAATTGACTGCACAAGCCCTAAACAACTAAAGGTTAAAACCTTCCTTTTGCATCAGGTTGGGAACAGCTCGCTGACGTAGTTTACGGTTTGGGTCCAAAATGACCCCAATGCCAAATGAGGGTTAAAGTTCAAAAGGAAGTTACTAGAACAAGCCCTTTAAAGTTCATGATTTGCTATAAAAAAAAAAGATGCAAAACAAAGAGATTTCAATATTGATATTATTGTTTTACATGTGTAGAAAAAAAAATAAAAACACCGTCGAACAATTTGTCTAGTCCAGTTCTAAATTTCACCCTTTCTGGTTGCTCCCGACTAGAAACTCATAAATCTGTATTATTGACCCTGCCCGTTCTTGGAGAAGGGAGGGGCAATATTTCGAAATTTTGGAAAAAAAATCGAGAAATTTCGACAGCTATGTCGGCTTATTGCCCGATATCAAAAAAGTAAATAAATATAAACCACAGACTTTTAGAAGTTGTGCAGCTACCATCAAAATTTAATGAAGATCGGTCAAGCCATTCTTGACATACGGTGCTTTTATGTAATGATGTTTTTAGGATTCCTTACAGGGTAAGGCAGGAAAAAAAATGAAAATTTAAAGGCGTTATCACACGCTGAATATGGGATATATATGACTATTTTTTCATGACAGTGTATCAGTCAGTATCTATAACAGAGAAGAGAAGGTCATCTTCCGAGTCAGAAATTGATAAATAATTCATGCAGTTGGTTGCGACACCTAGCGGTTGAAATCACACTTTTCACGTGTTGACACGAAAGAGCAAAGTATTTCGGAAGCTGGTACACAAACTCAAAAACTGATTCGCAAAAAGATTGTGTTTAACTGGAATGTATTTCCGGGAGACGGTCAAAGCTTCTTATATCTTAAAACCGTAAATAGGGTAGGCGATACAATAATGATGGGAATATGTTTAATATCATCATGATAATTAAAAAAAAATGGTAAAACATAATTATTATCCTTTATTACAGCCTAGATAACAGCCTACAATTGCAAAAACATCTTTGGTACGTCTACCATATTATTGCAATAGTGGTCGAAACAACAAATAATACGCTCTCAATGAAACAAAAAAAAATATTTAAAAAATGAGAGAAATAGTCATCGATATTTTACAGTGGTTTTCGACTGGTAGATTCTGATACTCGGAGTTTTCGGCTATTCAGTCTTATGATTTCAAACGGTAGTTTGTTAACTGCCCGACGTTTCGGCTGTTCTTGGCAGCCTTCTTCTAGGGGAAATTAGATCTATCGTTTACGTTTGTGAACAAATATCGTGTGTTGGCTTGTCGTACATTTTTAGCGTGGATAGTTGTTTTAGTTTGCTACTAATTTTCTACGTTTTCACCACTGATCACGGACACTGTTTAACTGTTTTCAGTGGTAAAAACGTAGAAAATTAGTAGCAAACTAAAACCAACCACAACTATCCACGCTTAAAATGTACGACAAGCCAACACACGATATTTGTTCACAAACGTAAACGATAGATCTAATTTCCCCTAGAAGAAGGCTGCCAAGAACAGCCGAAACGTCGGGCAGTTAACAAACTACCGTTTGAAATCATAAGACTGAATAGCCGAAAACTCCGAGTATAGTCATCGATATGACGTCATCTATTCATTATTTTGATTATACCTGGAAGTAATCAATACACTTTGAGCCATGTAGTTGTTTTGACGTTTATACACGATGGAAACGAAATGGACAGAAACAAAATAAATCGAGACGATTTTTCACGCCTAAAATTTATCATTTTTCGTGTGGTCGGTTTGTTCTGAGATGCCCTTCTCTTCTCTGCCTATATTCTAGAAATAAAAAAAATGAAAATAAATATTTTTGATTTTTATCATGCGATAATGTAAGCCCAAAAAGTGGGTATCAAAAAACTGCGCGCTCAATGGACATAATACAAAGTGGCTAAAACACTAAACAATTTAGGTTTCATTCGATGAAAAACCAGGCCATACTAATCCAGAACCATGTAGCTTCACATACTAGATGAAATAATCACATATTTATGATGATATTGTAGAGAAAATAAAAAAAAAAGTTTTATCGGGTATAAAATTTAGTGACCTGTGTAATTTTCAGTGGTTTAAAAATGTTGATTGTCTTTAGCTTCAGGCGCAGTCTTGTAAACATTTTAAATTATTCTTTATGAAATTAGCCTGTTTGAGATCATGGAATGTTGAAACATAGATTGGTTAACGTCAAATGGACGAACATGAAGATTGAAGTTGAAAAAACCCTTTCGCATTTTTTCCTACCGCATACTGTATATTGAATGACAAGAACCCAACTATTATATTTCACAGCTGCTGATCATGGGTAACTCTCGCTGAAAGCAGGTTGCCATTAAAACAAAGTCTGGGCTTTCAAATGCTTCTTGCTTATTCGCTGAAATTTGATAAAAAAAAGATGAAAACCACTTTGATTGGATTAAATTGATGAACCCCTCGCTTGCCAAAGGGCTGGCAACCCGAGCAGAGTCTAACATCAAAATGGTAGCAAATCGAAAACTCGATTTGTATTCAGCAGCAAATTGATATCACATTTTGATATCAGATTGTCTTGATTAAATTTGATCACAAATTTAGACTTCGCTTTGCTGTCACTTCAAACTATCATAGAAAATAAGTTGTTAAGGTATTTCCGAACTTCTTAGCCAATTTTGTATAATAATTCTAAGAATACACTATTAGTGTAATTATCTTATAGCCTTTAGAGTTCCATATCAATCGAAAAACCCCTATATTTAACGATTTTTCCATTTTTTCTTACTAATAGCAAAAATAGTTATCAATTTGCTATCATTGATAGCAGGATTTGTTTTCAACTTGCTGTTACGGGAACATTTTTCTGCTCTCATTTTTGATGTTTTAACCGTTAAAACGACCAAAACGACAACAACCTGAGTTATCATAATTTGCAATATCACAACGTCAAAATATGTTTTCAATTTGCTGTCAGACTTTGCTCGGGAAGGTGGCAATAATGACGATTTTGCATCAAATTGCACCTAATTTATCGCGTGATATCTCGAAATGTCATGTTGTAACATGTTCAAAACTTTGTAGAAACTTAGCAGAGAAAGAATAGAATAGGCCTTTGATATAAAGTTGAAAAAAAATTAGGAGCTATCTTGAATTTAGACGACATTTTGAATTTTATTTTGAAATCGCGATTTTGGCTATGTTCACAAAAACCGATTTCAATTTTGAACTCATCATTAGAAAGCTGAAAGCCTAAGCTTTTCAGAACATTAAAATGTTTAGGCGAGCATTGACCGCAACAATAAGATCCCAAGTAACAATTAAGAAACATTAATAAGCATATCATTTGAATAAATGTTCTATAAAAGCGACAGTTGAACAGGCGATGTCCATAAACTACGTGGACTCATTTTTGGTCATCTCAGATCCCTCCTTCACCCTCGTAGACTTTTGTTCATACAAAATTTTCTAAATTTTTATGGAGCGTAGACTTTGGCTAGACCCTCCCGTCCCACCCTAAGAATGTGCTTACCCAAGTAACAATTTTAATTTTATCAAAGTTTTTTAGCGATTCAAAAATCCTAAACATAAAACCATTGATGCCGACTTGAAAATGCTCTCGAGTTCTTGTATGCCTCAATAAGCCCACGTTCTGGCTAGTTGGCCCAGTCTTATTAGGGTCTACAGGACTTCGTATGCAAACCAGCATAGGGTTTCGGGTTGTATCATAGTTTTATCAATCTTCTAAATAAAACCATCTTCTGACTTGTCAAATAATTGTTTTGATCATTTTTCACTCTCATTGTTCGATCGTCAGAATAAATTATGCTTGATTGTTTATCCAGCCATCAATTGGAAAGATGCAGATATGGAATTCAGATTTGTTTTCCTATTTAATACGTGTCAGGAGACATGCCACGGAAAATTTGTGGTGAATGTGACTGTGATAATGACAAAAACTAAGTGCGCCACACAAACTATCAGGGGCGTACAATTTCGTTTCAATGATACACTTTCATGCAACATTTGAATGAGTCACTTCAAGTGTTTCATACATTTTTCTAATGACTCGGTCGTTAAAAAAAACTTTTCCACTCATCGTAGCACTCGGTAGTCTCCCACCCGGTCGCATTGCTTGTGCTTCACCCGTCAGAGCATTAGTGTCTCACTGGTGCGCGCTAGTCTCTCAATGGTTACGGGCGCCGGTTAATTGGATTTAAGTGGTCGAATTTGTTATCCTCTTTCATAAAACATAATTATCATTCCATTGGCGTGCACCACTATTTAAAAACGTGGTTTAAATAGTGTTTTTAACATGTTGAAGTATTTCAATGACTCATAAATGAAACGAAAATCCAAGTGTATCATCCCATGTTTCATACACACTTGTTTCTGTAGCAGCAACGAACGAGTGTGTTGCTGGGTGAGAGATAAAGCATCACAGCAGTCCGTTCGCATGGGAAACGATTTGCTACAGTCGTCGTACGTCATGTTTTCCTTTCGAAATTGCACGACCCTGCAAACTATGCATAAGTTGGAAGTTAAATGCATTTAAATTACTCGGTGGAATTGGGTGCGAAAAAGGTTTTTTCAACACAGGGGAGTTTAAAGGACATTATGTAATTTTTCTGACAAAATAAAATGACGGTTTAATTTGATCTTAAGCTGTACGTGACATCATAAAATTGAGTAATAATTTTTCTGTATTTGCATGAGTTATCCCGGCTAGGCGACATATTTTTCTGATAAAACTCCGTGTTCCTGATGATTCCTCCAATAGGGCTAACCCTCCTGAGGTAGTAATAACTGAGCTCATGATAGAACTAGCGGTTTTATCACAGCATTTTTCTGGTTTATGTTACGGCCACGAAATCTTTTGTTGGTTTTATGCATTGCCTCACAGTTTTGTGTATTTGTTTACAATAAAAATCTCTCCGACAACAACCGCAAATGCAAGTTTTATTGAAATGGTATATATTAAGTGATAAAACCAATTCATGTCTACTTGCAAGTCTTTAACTAAAGATGTTTATAGCAGAAGTTATATGATAGTTTTATGGAACGCCAAAGGTTCAAAGTAAAAAAACTACCACATAAAACTAATTTAGAACAACTAGCTTTTTGACATGCTCGTATAAAACCAGGATAAAACATGAATAAACCTTCAAGGCATGCTGATTGTTACTTGGGTAGTTTATGAACAGGCCCAAGAGTATATGTTGAACAAGGTGACGAATAAATATTTCATGTAGTGGAAATTGCGCTTTTGTTCATATTATTTCTGTTTATTGAACAACTAATGGAATTAAAGTTTAAATAAAGTTTTCATCTGCCTATTAATGCTCAAATTAAGGTAGAAGAGAAGCTGTTTCTGGCATATTGCCGTTATCCCACATATGATAACGCTTGCTTAATTTTTTATTCAGCTACCCTAACATAGCTGAAAAACACGATGATTTTTATCTATTTAATTTATTTGGGGCTCAATCGCGTTTAACGCTTTGCGAAGCCGAAATTCATTTTTTGTATGTTGTCTACAAATACAACCTTATATACCATAATTAGTATGGGTCGGAGCCAGGATACTCATGGCAGCTCGAGATTGGTAAGTCAGAATGTTTTAAGGATGGGCTTGGAAAGGACTGGGGGTAAGGGTTTTCTGAAGCTCATCCGGGCGGTATCTTTGGCTTAGCGTATTCGTGGTGGTACCAGTTTGGCGGTTTTCGTCTGCCGGATGGCCAGGAACAAAACACAAAAAGACAAAATCAAACAATCTTGGTCAGCGGCTTAATAGTATCAGTTGATTGTTATTGTTCATCATATTCCCATTCGCAAACACTATTGCTAATTAGAAGCCTAATAAGAGCATCTGCGACTTCAAGCTTGAATACCGAATAAATGTCTTGCAGCAGCTCAAAATATTACCATATATTCTAATAAACTTCCGAAAAACATTCTGACTCACCTTTTACACTGACGATTACATGCTCCAGCGGAGGAAAATTCGTCAACAGTAACGGCAATGGAGGCGGCTACTCCAGCTTGTATCGACGTGTTGATTACCCATCTTGGTGACACGATTCAAACCGGGCTCAGCATTTCCTTAACCCTTATGTGACAGACAGGGTACCCGGGTACCCAATGCCCATTTGAAAAGCATGGTGTAGAAAAAGGGACATATTTGTCGGACACATAACGGTTAATGCTTATAGGGTGCGGGCACCGGTTTTGGCCAGTCTAAGGGAAATCATTTTTATAAAAATAACCAATAATCCGATGAAAACTACCAATGCGTTAAATGAAAGGTTTCGATGTATACTTTATTGGAAAAATGCAGAAATCAAGCTAATACTTGATTTTTGTATTAAAAGTGGCACTGGCCAAAATAGAAGCATTGCCGCAGTTTTGGCCATATTCTCAGCTTTGGTTTCTATTTTGGCCAATCACGTGTATTTCTTATGGGAGTGGCCAAATTAGAAGCACCCTGGCCAAAATAGATATATGGGAGCTGATTTTTTAAGGAAAATTATTTTTTTCTTCCAGTTTTTAATCAAAATGTATGGTTTTAACAGCTGCAATCATATTATTATACTAGTATCTACTTGTAAAAAATAAATTTATGCCGATTTATTTCGTAACAGGCTGAATACCGCACTATGGCCAAAACTCCGGGCTGGCCAAAACTGAAGCTTCTACCCTATTTGATTGCAGCCTGGAGATATACAAACGAAAAAATACATTTTTATTGTCGTCGCGGTTGAAACCCGAAGTTTCCCCACACGCGACAATCGCCTTTTCTACAAATCCATACGGAAAACCTAACGTCGGACAAAGTGCGCTGGACAGCGGACGTGATCTTCTATCCAGCCCACTATGCCCGACGTACGTCCGACGCACGGTTTGGGAGAAAAATGGATTTTCGCATGTTAAAAATTCCGATTTTCAACTGCACGAACAATACTTCTGATAGGAAACAGAAGCGTATCTGGTTGAAAGGAATCCTTACAGACCTGGAAGTGATGTCACCACAAGAATCGTTCACCATCTATGAAGACAATCACGGATGTATCTCAATGGCCAAAAATGCTGAATGCAAGCGAGCAAAACACATCGACGTCAAGCACCATTTCTTGCGGGAAGAAATGTAATATGATTCACTAGGCGTTTAAATGAAGAAATTCTTGAAGAGTTACAAGCTTTACAACACAACACCAACCACTAATTAAATGAATAATCAGCTATTATGATACTTCAGTAGAGCTCAAGATCAACAAAGCTAACTGAAAAGTTTATCAACATGAATCAACGTTACAATAACAACTATTCAAACACTGATCTGTTTTAATGTTGATGAGGAGAATTGGTTGATTGAAATACTTAAGCAATTTTTAAGCAGTATACGTACTATAATGCATCAGACTCAGGAATTGAATATACTGATAAATGTAATTCAGATTGAAGCAGAGCAGACGGCTGTAAATCAAAGGGTCCCGAGTTCGAGTCTTATCATTGACATGATTTGTTCCACAAAAATGCAATAAAATGGCGTTGCTGTAGACAGTGATGAAATTGTTCTCATCATGAAGCAATTCGCGACACAAGGCTTACTCATGATTCCGAGAGTAAACAGTGTGTGAGTTTATTCGTACCCGGCTGCTTCGTGAGTAAGAAGCGAAACGAAAACAAAAACACTCATGAGTTTTTATTCGTGAAGAACTAGTGGGGGTGCAGGAAGTGCATTTTAGTGTAATTATAATCGCAAATCCAGTGATTATCCATCGTAAACTAATGCTTTATTGTTACTAAAAAGCAGCACTGCCAGTCGTGAAAATCCGATTTTCTTCAAAATGGAAAAATCCCCGAGTAGCTTCGGGAATCACAGGCTTGCCAATTTCTTTTACTCACGAGTAAAGAAGCGCTAGTATTCTCGGGCCCCTGTTTTCATGAGTAGGATGTGCGCAAGGGTAAGTTAGATTGGTTGAATGGCTCTGGTTTGGTGACGATAGGACGTTCTGTTAATGTGATTTTCAGACTTTTCTTAATCAACTCTAGAATAAACCATCTTCTTCAGTGTAGACAGAGATCTCATAAATGGTTAACTGTGCTAACCCAGCAGCATAGTTTTATATGGGACAAGAAAAGAAGAAGACCATCACACAGTGGTACCGCCATAGGCCAAAAATCGAAAAATTGATTTTCTAATTAATGAGTTTGTATATTTTTTATAAATCAGTGATGTTCCCAAGAATGGAGAAAAACCATTTTTATGTATGTTTCTGTTGCATATTTTGCTTGAGAGCGTAGGTACTGTTATGCAATTCGACATTTTCAAAATTTATCGAAAAATTACATTAATTTTGAGTTGTACACCGCGTCTTCGTATAACAAAACCAAGTGGATTTTCAAAAGTTTTTCAACGCAGACAACCAGAATGCATGTTTATCTTTCAAATTCAAAGCACCAAAAAGTGGAAATGGATGTTTTGGACTAATGGGGCTGTGAGTAATAGGCACATAATTTTACCCATAGAATATATGCATAATAAAAATTCATGTAACACTTCAAACATGTTCTTAACCACATTTAATCAATCGTCAGCCATCAAATGATCAGATTTGAGTAGGAGAATCAATCTTTGAAGGTTGTAGCTGCAAATATCTGCATATAAGTTTGCAGGATGTATTAAAAGTTACCCGTTCTTTTTATAAAAAATATATTTTATAATAACTACAAAATTTTATACATATTCTGTAACTGCCTGAAATGCGTACCAAAATTACTGAAATTGGAGATATTTCAATGATTTTAACAATACTTGAGGGATATTTTATCTGAAAACAAACTTTATAGATGTTTTTTTTTAATTAAGAAAAAAAACAGTTCTGGAGGTATGGCTTGAGGTATGAATAATTTCATAACAACCATTTTCATTTGGCCTTGTTAAAACTTACCATTGTAATTGTTTTATTTGATAAGAAATTTTGCATTTACTGCTAACATTGACAAAATTTCCTCAAAATCCATCCAGTACCTTAAACTGTAGTGTTGGGAAAAGAAGGAGTAAATATGTTCTTTGATTAATATTTACTGGACATAATTCTTCATAATCTCTTCCCAAATCTAAATATTTGATCATTTCATTTACGTCAAACCTCAGTATTTGAATTGATTTCCTTGATACTATTGCAGGCACTCTGTCGAATATTTAGCAATGTAGAGCGATATTTGTATATATTTCGTTTATTGGGTTAGAGCTATCTTTGATTAAAATTCCACGTACTTCATTACTGGATAGCATTTCCAAAGCAAATTGCTAGAAACAAAAACGACTGGAAATAGGTACTTTAATCTTTTTCAAAACGCAGGCCCATGAATCATAACGGTGTAAAGCATTGTATTTATGGTTTTAAAACTTCCTTTTACGTACGTAATGTGAAATAATCTCGAATATTTGTCTAAAATTTTGCAATTGAAGAAGTAATTGATTCTGTAATTGCAGTACTGCACTACTGTTTTAAAATTATAACCATTGGTAATTTGACACTGTAGTTATACATACTAATTTGATTTGTGATGATTTTTCTGTATTTTAACAATGAAAACTACCTTATTTCTGAGGACAAGTCCCTAGTTTCATAGATTATTGTATTGCAGCAGAAATAAAACCTACTAATGAAATTACAAGTTTAATGCTAATACTGATACTATTCACAAGAATCTATTATGATACTGTCATGTGATACATGTTTTAACTTGTTATACTTAGCAGAAACTGATATAAGTCGACCCACTCTTCATAATTGTTAAAAATATTCGATTACTAATTTCTGTGCAAAACAAAGCTTTTTTAATGATAATTTCATTATCATAAATAAAAAAGTCCAAAGTTAATATTTTCAAGTGATGTTCATGAAAACGTAGTAGAATATGTTTTTTTGGCTATAGCATTCTATTTCTGATCAATAAAAATGATTCTTCCCTTCAAAAAAATGAAGAAAATGATTAATGACCGCTTCCCTGAACAAATGGAACCACTGTGCATCAGTCCCTTGGTATAAGGTTGGTTTTCGGGATAGAAGCAAGTAAGAGAGTCATAGGTTCTACGTGCATAGCTTGTACATTTAAATGAAACTCATGCTTGCAGGTCATCGGATCTACAAGCGTAATCAGTCTGGAACGTCTCAAAGCTCTTCTAAAACCACCTGAAACGCCCATGAAATGCTTTGAAACCTCCGTTGAGCTCACCTGACAGCCTGTGAGCCCCCTTTAAACTCCACGGAAACCTGTACTGTAACGTTTTGGAGCGCCTTGAAACGCTTCTAAATCCATACTGAATCCTCGTGAAGCTCACCTTACAGACTGTGAAACTCCCTAAAGCCTGATGCCTGATGCCTACAAGGGTTTTTAAGAGGTTTAAATTAATTTCAATGGATATAACGGGGTCACCCAATGAATTTTCGAAGGATTTAAAGCGTATTATGGCATTTCAGGGGATTTCAGGAGTCTTCAGTAGAGTTACAGACTGCGGAGCGACAGTGCCGATTCGTTCGTTGGGGGCTTGTTAGATGGATTGTCTGGATGGTTGGATGTTCGCTGGTTGGGGAAAAACCCAACTAGAAAGAACAGTCAATGTCAAAACGAATTTGACTTAAGGTAAGACACAATTCGCTAATCGGGGCGCAGTCGTGACCCAACCAGCGAATCCAGGCTGTATCAGGAAGGTTTTTCTGAGAGGTTTTTGAGACGTTTGAAGATGTCTCTGCAAAATTCGGATGGTTTCAGTAGAATTTAAGGAACGTCGGAGATTTCAGGAGCTTTATGATGTTCCAGAGGGCTTCAGTTAAGGTAAGACTACGAGAATCTCAGAGGAGTTTCATGATGTTTCAGTGAAACTCGGGGGAATTCCAGTGAGCTTCGGGGGTTTAAGGAGGTTTTGAGGTATTTCTGGTGATGTCGGGGATTGGAGAGAAGTTCACGGAGGTCTCAAGCGGGTTTCCTGTGAGTTTGCAAGCCATTTCTGTGGATTTCAGGGGGTTTCATGGGAAGTTGCAGGGGGCTTCAGTAGAGTTTAAGGAGAGTCTACGGTAGTCTCAAGGAGTTTTCTGAGAGGTTTCATAGCGTTTCAGAGGATATAAGAGAATAGCATGGAGTTTTAATGCGTTTCAGATGTTTCAGTAGGACCCTTTGAGTCCTGGGCTTTGCAAGTGTTATTATACAGTTTCGTTATTGTATTACTATTGGTGCTAGATATTTTTTGATTGTGCTATGTAATACTTCAGTTGCATAGTCTTCGGTATACCAATCCATGTGGTCAATTAATGATTTTTAAATCAACTCAAAATACATATGTACAGATGAATACATTATTGATGAAATTGCGAAAAAATACACAGCTTAGGTGAGATTCGAACTCACGACTCTTATACGCTAGACAAATGCTTTTCCAACTAAGCTACCGAGCAAATTAATGACACGGCATTTTGGTTGTTACAAGATAATTTAAATCTCATCGGTCATGCTTCATCTTTCCCTTAACTGCACCGCAAATATATCCATCTCTTATGAACATACGTATAAAGCGCGAGGTGATTTATTTACTGTTGAAACTGTTTGCCTAACTTACAGGCGTCTTCTCATCGCCAACTGTGGTGATGAAGAACAATTGGAACCTAGCAGGCGATCAACGTGTTAGTTGAGATGTTCTAGAATTTAAACCATCCAAATTAGTATTAAGTTTAGCACAGAAGATCTACACAGACAGGGTTTTTAAGTTATGTTTTCCGATCAACTATAGGTGTATTGGAGCTCACAAAATACAAGCATAGACAGTAAGATACCACAGACAAACAGACGTAACACTTCGAACATTTTTCGATTCAAATCATAGTCACGGACACATGCCCGTCCAATGCTAAAAGTACTGAGTTTGGCTAACCATCAACTAGGTGGCGGTAGTGGGCAAACGTCAAACTCGAACAAAAACAATGCGAGCGCCACGGATAACCAGTTGGCTAACTTTCATTTTTTTTAATAGACCGTAAA
This sequence comes from Aedes albopictus, assembly GCF_035046485.1. NCBI lineage: Eukaryota > Metazoa > Arthropoda > Insecta > Diptera > Culicidae > Aedes > Aedes albopictus. The sequence continues at coordinate 444,824,629 of NC_085138.1, read as the reverse complement.
ATCGATGTACGATGAGTATTACCAGAGTGTTACGTCTGTTTCATCAAGTTTGTCTGTGAAGATACTATCAAAATTTACAACATCATCCAAATAGTTCCAAATTCAGAAAAGGATTTGAGGGGTTGTTTCGCGAAACAAAGTTCATAAAACATGGTCTAGAGTATTTCAAATTAAAAAAAATGGAATAGTTTGTACAATTCAAAAGAGGTTCTAAATTGTAGTTAAATATTTGACGTTAAATGAATGGTCAAAGTACTAATTATGAATTAGAAATGTTGGTTGTTGATGAAAGTTCATATAATGTATTTCGTTTTTTTTTTGTAAACTAGTGATATTGAATAAAATGAATGAATGAAAACATTAGTTTTAAGAATTACATCAGCGTAGGTATAAACATGCATGTTAAAGAGATTTTTGAGTCTTTTTATATTTGCTCTCTTTAAATATACTTGATGAATCGATGATGAAATTTGCCCATTAATGTCAACGACTTTCATCATATTCGACAGTTCATAGATCAGATCACATTTTATATCCAGTCGATGACACGACCCGAAATCGTTATCCACATGACATTGAGCAACGAGGACAAGCATCCAGAGATTAACCGAGAAAAACTTGTTCAAGTGGACATAAAACGAACACCGACGACACGACGACCTTATGATTCTATTTTTCATCTCTACTGACCTTTTCCAACCGAGCAAAAGTTACGTAATCCTTTCTCAGTTTTTCTTCAGCTTTTTTCAGAGGGGTCATGCCGTGTCGAACACACCCTCTCAATTCTTTCCACCCCTTTCTGCCACAACTGAAGAAGATAACGCAAAAAAAGCCCCACTCCGTAAACAATCATCCCACCTTACCGGGAGAGTTTGAAACAATTCCGCTTCTCAGGCCATCCGACACAAACGATGTTAGAGTCAGCAATCCATGTGCAAACTTTTCCCGAACACCCGACGTTCCTTGCGCCGCCAACAGCTGCTCGTTGGAGGGCCCCGGGGCTACACGCGCGAGCGCGCGACGGAAGAGGTGAATTGGAGCACTAATCTAGATCGCAATTAATTTTAGCTCGTTCCCTTGACAGACTGAGTTGTTCCTTCGTCTCCCTTTTCCGCAGAACTGCCCCCAGGTATACTGGTATGTTGTTATAAACTTCAACTTCAACCGAAAGTCTATCACCCAGTTTCCACGGATTCCTCGCGGCACACGCAAGATAACTGATAACGCGGTTTTGTGACAAACGATGAAAACGACAACCAACCGGGTGAGATGCTGCTAACTGGGTGAATCCTCCCTCCCGTGTGGTGTGAAAACTTCGACCGACTGACTGGGCGACCTTGTACTGCAATGCAATGGAGTTTCACCAAAGTAAGTGGAAGATGTGTAGATATGTAGGGTGCTGTGCTTGCCGCATGCCTGTGTGTTTTCTTCGATAAATAAGATAAATAGAATAATGAGATAATGATCGACCCAGACGACGACGACAACTGAGTTAAACGATAAGTGAGCGGTGGGATGCATCGGTAATTTTCTATCTCTCTCGAGCGCCCAGGTATGTTAGGTTGGTTGAATTGTTTTGGTGACGATGGGTCGCTCTGTTAATTTGATTTTCAGGCTGGATGTCAATCAACGCCAACACCCAAAATTCTGCTCTAACGAAGACATTCATAACTGGATAACTATGCCATCAAATTCAATTTTTCGAAAATACTCCTTTTATAAGAATAGCAACCGATATGTAGATGGTGTCCGGTACGGTATACTATAGTCTTCGGACATGGGAGAAGCTGTATGCAAGGAAATGTTGATGAATCTCAAGAATCTAAACGTACCTCAGAGTTGATGAGAATATTCACTTTCTTCGAAATTGCTATTTCTATTTTCCTTTGAAATTATAGTGTGGGAGCATTTTTAGGCTTACTTAGCTTACCGATCAGGCTAAGGCCGGGTGGCCTATGCTGTACATAGTAGCCGTCTCCATTCCACTCGGTCCATGGCTGTTTGTCTCCAATTCCGCACTCTGCGTAGGGTCCGCAGATCGTCCTCCACCTGATCGATTCATCTAGATCGCTGCGCTCCACGTCTTCTCGTACCGGTTGGATGGCTCTCGAGAACCATTTTAGCCGGGTTGCTATCTGACATTCTGATGACGTGATCCGCTCACCGTAGCCCCTCGATTTTCGTGGTGTGGACGATGGTTGGTTCTCTCAGCAGCTGATGCAGCTCGTGGTTCATTCGCCTTCTCCAAGTCCCGTCTTCCATCTGCACTCCGCCGTAGATGGAACGCAACATCTTCCGTTCGAAAACTCCAAGGGTGCGTTGGTCTTCTGCACGTAGGGTCCATGTTTCGTGCCCATAGAGAACGACCGGTCTAATCAGCGTTTTGTAGATGGTTAACTTCGTGTTACGGCGAACTTTATTCGATCGTAGAGTTCTGCGGAGTCCAAAGTAGGCACGATTTCCTGCCACAATGCGCCTCTGAATTTCTCTGCTGGTGTCGTTGTCGGCGGTCACCAGTGAGCCCAAGTACACGAATTCTTCAACCGCCTCGATTTCATCACCGTCGATATAAATTCGAGGTGGCGGGCGCGGTGATTCCTCCCTGGAGCCTTTTCCCATCATGTACTTTGACTTCGACACATTAATAACTAATCCGATTCGCCTGGCTTCACTCTTTAGTCGGATGTACGTTTCCGCCATCGTCTCGAATTTACGAGCAATAATATCAATATCATCAGCGAAACCAAGCAGCTGAACGGACTTCGTGAAAATCGTTCCACTCGTGTTTATCCCCGCTCTCCTAATTACACCCTCTAAAGCAATGTTGAACAGCAAACACGAAAGACCATCACCTTGCCGTAACCCTCTGCGAGATTCGAAGGGATTCGAGAGTGTCCCTGATACTCGAACTACGCACATCACTCGATCCATCGTCGCCATGATCAATCGTATCAGTTTATCCCGGAATCCATATTCGTGCATAATCTGTCATAGCTGTTCTCGATCGATTGTATCATACGCCGATTTGAAATCGATGAACAAGTGATGTGTGGGCACGTTGTATTCACGGCATTTCTGCAACACCTGGCGGATGACGAACACCTGGTCCGTTGTAGCGCGTTCACCCAAAAATCCAGCCTGATATTGCCCCACGAACTCTCTTACAATCGGTGATAGACGGCAGCATAAAATTTGAGAGAGTATCTTGTAGGCAGCGCTCAGTAGTGTGATCGCGCGGTAGCTCCCGCAATCCAACTTGTCGCCCTTTTTGTGGCTGGGACACACGATACCTTCCACTCATTCCTCCGGTAATACTTCCTCCTCCCAAATCTTGGTAATGACCCAGTGTAGTGCTCTCACCAGTGCTTCTCCACCGTATTTTAGAAGCTCGCTTGGTAGTTGATCTGCTCCAGCGGCTTTGTTGTTTTCAACTGGCCAACCTCCACCTCAATCTCTTGGAGGTCAGGGGCTGGAAGTCTTTCGTCCTGTGCACATACTCCAAGCTCTGTTACCACGCCACTTTCGGTACTTGCAACGTCGGCACATGTCGGCTTGCGGCACAATGCCTCTGCGCGAGCGGTTCGGCTTCTCGTAGAGCTTTCGTGTATCCTTAGCGCGGTACAGCTCTTCCATCGCTTCGTGATCTCGTTCTTCCTGCTGGCGCTTCTTCATCCGGAAGACTGAGCTCTGCCTATTCCGCGCTTGTCTGTAACGTGCCATACTGCATTCTTCTCGTTTTTCAACCGTTCACATTCGCCGTCGTACCAGTCGTTTCTGTGATTCGGAGTCGCGGAGTGCTGTAGCCGAGTTACTACCCAAGTAACACACTTGTCACAGAAGAGTCACGGCGGCGCAGGTTTTTGTTACGCAGAAGTCACAGTGACTTACTTCTAACAAATAAACACTAACTTGCTAGAAGTAAATCACAGTGACTTCTGCGCAACAAAAACCTGCGCCGCCGTGACTCTTCTGTGACAAGTGTGTTACTTGGGTACCTATGGCGGATCGGATGTCCCTCCAGCCGTCTTCAAGTGCAGCTGCGCCAAGCTGCTCTTCCGTTGGTACGGCCACTGCTAACTGCTGCGCGTAGTCTTGAGCCACTTCTACGTTACGCACCTGCTCGATGTTGTGCCGCGGCGTTCGACTTCGACGCGTAGTGATAACTGTCGATAGTTTTGAGCGCATGCATACAACTACTAAATAATGAGCCGAATCTATATTCGCACTGCGGTATGTGCGGACATTGGTTATATCCGAGAAGAATTTACCGTCGATTAGAACGTGGTCAATTTGGTTTTCTGTTTGATGGTCGGGTGATCTCCAGGTGGCTTTGTGGATATCTTTGCGGGGGAAGAAGGTGCTTCGGACTACCATACCACGGGAGGCTGCAAAGTTTACGCATCGCTGGCCGTTATCATTCGGTACGACGTGCAGGCTGCTTCACCCGATTACCGGTCTGTACATTTCCTCCCTTCCTACCTGCGCGTTCATGTCGCCGACAATGATTTTCACGCGGCGAGCAACCATCGTATGTTTGCTCTAACTGCGCGTAGAACGCTTAAAGGCTCACACGGAAGTGAACCATAGCAGAGCCGTAGTCTTGAAAAAGGGAAGCAACCCAAATCACGAATCGTCAATCTTCTCCAGAAATCCAGAAGGTAGGTGGGATCAGGGGGACATCAAATTTCGGGTCAAAGCTGAAAATAAAAATACCAAAAGGAAACCGAACAGTATCAAACAAAATAGGAGATCTCATTTAAAAATTTGAATAAATGCTTTTATATAGGTTCATATTTTGAGCCCAAAATATCCCGAATAGATATTGGAATTGGAAGACCTAATGCAATTATGCTATCAAATAATGTTATCCTTGGAGCGATAAATCGAGAACAATTTAATATTATGCGATCAATGTCAATATCGTAATCAAGAAGGAAAAAAACTATGAGAAACAATGTTGATACTATAACATGAGCACACTGGTATGAGCATTACAAATAGAGGAGTGTTTTAATACGTTTGCGACAATAAAAAAAAAAGATTTTTCTAGTAGTGTACAAACATAATGTTGGAACTGAGCAAATGGCTGAGGTTTGAATTCCATACGCTCTAGCTTGAATAATGCAATGAACTGCTATGGTCATGTCACAAGTGCAAACATTATCTGCAAATTGTTATGGTTTATCAAAAATGTCCCTTAAAACATTTATTCGTTTTTGACACTTTTATAATGGCGTGAAAACTTTTGCTGTTCTGCTCTGTGCAGTATTTTAAGCTGGTTCAACTTAAAATTATTAGAAAAGAAAACTTGATTCAGAATCACGTATTCAATCACAGAATAAGAAAAATCCATGTAAAACTTAAGATTTTTCAGCTACCCTTTTTTTTATTTTTTTTTTTTATTCCTGTTCGGGTTTGTCACTGCGACCAGTTTTTAGATCTATTGTGATATTACCCGTATCCTTAGTGTAGTGCATGTCGCATTACTCAATTGCCATTGAGGGACAATAAAGTATCGATTTTGATACAGTTTTTGTTTTGTTTTCTTAGAAAACAAAACAAGAGTACTGATATTGGCCATGCATCGGAAACCTAGCATCACCCTTGTTTTACTGCTAAATTCTCCCCAGTAGGACCCGGGTTTTAACATTAGCAGCAATATCATTCCAATAATGGAACATGTGTTCAGCAATAGTATGTTTCTAGTAGGATTCTAGTATGTTCCTTGCGTACTAGCACTTTCCAGTCTTCGAAGAGTTAGTACATACATGGATCCCTAACTCAATTTGATTTCCTTTGCATTGAGTTTAGCCTCAGATGGTGAGGTTTTTAACTAAATGCAAAGTAAAGTTGGAAAAAAACTGGAAGTCACCAAAGCACCAGTAGTAAGGACTAAATACTATAATTCCTTGAATTACCAGAACACATATTCCAAAATTGAAAAATCGGACGACACTAGATTTCGGTTTGGTAGATCTTTCACCGTAACGCAACCCAAAAAGGCGATCTACCCACGCTACGGGCTCCGTTAAAGATCGAGCATCTTTTAAACCCCCTCAACCATTCACGGGTCGCCTGACACCTTGGATTGGGGTTACCTGTTTGGTGGACTTTTACCCCCGGAACAGGTGGTCCGTAGTGCTATCTAAGCCGGCAGCTACACGGGCACAGCTACCCTTACTTGACGGATTCTGTTTCATTCAATGACATTAATTATATAAAATTCTAAAAGATTATCGGATTATATAAAATTGTCTTTTCATGCAACCCTGGCCTACCTTCATACAGATAACATTCTAAACTTCACTTCCATTTAATCTCAACCATACTTTCCATACTCGCTCTCCGCTGTTGGTTGAGCGCAAAAAGTTTCGAAACTTAAATGTTTCTTGTTCTGGAATTTCTTTCTCTTTGTTTGCCGACCTATCTTCCGGTGAGTCTTGCTGCCGGCGGAGCTTTACGGTCGGGGTAAAAATGTAAATATGGCGCGTACACACAACCTACAGCTCAGTCTGTACAAGGTAGCAAAACTCGATGCGATAATGTCAACCCAACATGACGGTCTGCAAGCAAACATTATGCAAAACGGGGCGATCAGACTAGGGCGCAGAACAGAAGTGGTACACGGCGGATCAGAAAAAGGTTTTGTGTTGTAACATACGTACGAACCCACTGGCACTGGCGTTGCTTGCCATATGTCCGCACCGCAGTGCCCCAACGTGTGCTGTCTTCTGTTCCCAAAATGTCGCATCATGGGTGGGACCACACGTGGGGTCCATTATTGGGTTGATATTATAGAGCTACCGAATCGAGAACATTTACGTCGCTTGATACCCTATCACAAATTGACAGAAATGACAGAAATGAAATGATTGAACAATTGAGGGGCCTAGAAACAAAGAGGTGTAAGTGACCATTTTGTCGATTTTGAGCTGAACATATGAAGAAATTCTTCAGACTTCAAGCTTTCAGGAACTATTTTAAGATTGTTTTACAATAGGTCAAAAATAGGGTCGATTTTGTAACTCCATGCATTTTGTATGGGATGAATAAGTGGCGAAAAACTTTAAACCTAATTCACTCAAAAGTGGGGTTTTGTCACTTACACCCTTAATTATTACTGTCATCTTCATTTGATTTTGATATAAAGGAAGCCGAAATTTTAAGAAAAATTGTTTATTTCTATCAAAGTTTGAGCAAAATGTGAAGTTTGAATGAGTGAAGCCATCTTTAGTGAACGTAATCTTTTGTTCACATTTTTTATTTATTTATTTTTATTTATTTGAATAAAAGTGCTTTATCCAGTTTTGATAAAGATGCAATTCTCAATTAAGCCTCATGATATTCTACCCCACAAACCGTGCCACAAGCACATTTTCAACCACTTTCCTCCTACAGGGGATGGCCAAAATGTTTGGGATAGGCAACTTTTTTTTCTCTCACAAAAAAGTTCAACATGGTGTAACTTATCATAGAGTGCATCGAATATTCTCAAATTTTGTCTGTTTATTAACCTATATAATCATCAGTGGTACAAATTTTAGCTCAATTCTTTAATCTTTCGCGAAGTTATAAACGATCTCGTAAAACACTATTTTTAAGACTATCAATTTTCGAACTGTCATATCTCGGAGACCAGTGAACCGAATTGAATGAAATTTTGAGCGATTATCAACAATATAATAGTGCTTGAAAATTCATCAGAACATAGACACTTTTAAACTTTGAAAAAAGTTATGATAGTTTGACATTTCACCCATTTAGAGGAAAATGAGTCAAATTTACAATATCACACAAAAAATACTAAATGTGTTTTTCCTTTAATCCAAATAGGCTCAAATGTATCTTTTTATAGATATCTTATGAACAGAAAGTAGAAAATCTTTGTATATCAAAAATAAAATTTTATGACATTGATGTAAAAAAATGCATTTTTTCGAAAAAGATCCAAAAAGTGTCAATCCATCATAACTTTTTTCAACGTTTAAAAAGTAGAGTAAGGTGGGGCAAAAGTTCGACCTTAGTTGAAAAATCAACTTTTTTCAAGAAGTCGCACGGTGTGTCTGGTAGAAGAAATTTATTACAAAAAATAAAAGCATCGCTAATTTTTACGTTACGTGAAAGTTGACGTTTCTAGCTTTCATTCAAGCCCAACATCGAAATATTCCATCGGGGGAACTTTTTCATACAAAAATTGGGTATGTTTGTTAAGTAGAAATAGGGATTAATTTGGAACCGTTCATTTTGTATGGGGAAAAACAGTATTCTGAAAAAGATGTTCGAGATCCCTCGGTGGATTTTTTTGAGGGACCGTGCAAATGAATGCTGAAAGCCTCTATTTTTGAATAGCGAAAAATTTGACGATGCCTATTTTTTTGTTATAAACCTTTCCCATACACACGCCGTGAGTCGAAGCAGATAAAAATACCGTGTGGTGATTCTACCATCCATGATCTAAAAATTTGTTGAACAAAGTTACGCCAAATGTCTTTTCAATTTTGAGTTACAACACTTTTTGTATATGTGTGTCTAATTCGAACTCTTGCCCCACCACTGGGGCAAAATTTCGAATCTAGTGTTTGTGGAATTTCACTAACCGCACACTATTTCGACGCTTTGGTAATCTGAATACCTAAAACCAATTAATATTTTATGTTGGAACTGAAATACACTTTGAAGTTCGATCTGGATTTTACCCAAATCGGGGTTAAATGTACTACACCAAAAATTAGCAGTTTTTCGCCAAATTCAGATGAAACAACATTTTTTTTTTTGAACTTTGATCGAGTTCTCCAACTAATTTCATTATTTTTAGAGATAATTTGTACATTTTGCAGAATTTTAGGTTTTTACCTAAAGTTGCTACATGACTCGAACTCTTGTCCCACAATTCGAACTTTTGCCCCACTATGTGTAAAATACGATTTCCAAATCTTTTTTGCAAAAAGTTATACATGCTAAAGCATCTTCAAAATATACCTAGTTACGCCCCAAAATAAAATATCGAATTCGATTTCATTACAATTCCATTCCATGCGTTGGAAGGACCATTGCATATTACAATTTTTTGATCAAAAACCAACATTTTGTCATAACTTTACGAAATATTGATCAATTTTCATAATTGAGGGGGTTAGAGGCAGAGGGGTGTAAGTGACCAAAAATTCAAAATTGAGATAAACATCGTACGTGATTCTACGAGATCAGCTTTGCTTGTTGCCAAAGACCCGCAATTTTTAAAAATGTTTGAGTATGTTTAAACATTGATTGAAAATATGACGCTTAACCTTTGAGGATATTTTCTTGGAGGCAGAGGGGTGTAAGTAATTAATTATATTTACACGAAGTATTGACTCATTGTTTTATGATTTAATGTACATGGTTTTAATCATGCCTTATGTCATGGACCCACGACGCACTTGGCGAATGTGTTCTTAAAAATGTTGAAATCGCATTGAACCTGTTGTTCCAATATAACTGCTCAACATTGTTTCAATCAATTTAAATTCTCAAGTTAATAATGGCAGTGATGGTATTCTACTAGTTCGAGTCTTACTGAGAGGAAAAGTAACCTTTTCGTCATTTCACTCGACTGGCTTAGTCGCAAACATTGATAGTAAATAAATTGACTGATATTTTAGCTGAACTTTTTCACACAAAAATGTGAAAATATCACCATCTTTTCGTTGCTCATCGTGAGTACGAATAACGATAATGTACCAATTAAGATCACAACACTGCCTTTTTTCACAATTGTTCATTCCAAAATTTAGGATTTTATAACGATCGTGAAGATCAGAATTAGGTTATCAATTTGATTACCAAAAGTTTGTACAATCTCACGAATTCAAGCGGTGCTTTGCTATAGCAAACTCTCCGACGTTTCGGCTGTGCTTGGCAGTCTTCTTCTAGGGAAAATAAGGTATATTTCTCCTAAAAGAAGGTTGCCAAACACGGATGAAACGAAGGATAGTTAACAAATTACCGTTTGAAATCGTGAGACGTCCAAACTCAAAATTTTAGTATATACTCGTTGGAAACCACTTCCAGGGACGAGTTTACATACGCAGTATTACACTAAAAGTGCATCATTACGTCGTATATGGTGTCATTGAGGCTCTGTTTTAGAATCCGTATGATAAATAATAAGATTTTAAATCGTATTGTTGGCGATTTCCATAATTAGGAAGGATCAAATATGTATTAGTAGCTCACACCTACCTATTTATACATGTAATAATGAGTTTCTGTCTGTTTGTATTACTCTTATAGACTCGCAAATATCTGAAACGACCGGCGTGAACATTTACATTCCAGTTTTTTTTTTTTTTTTGAGCCGGGGAAGATTCTAAACAACTTGACAAATTAACTGGCAAAAAAGGCACCAATACACATAACGGGGGACTTCTCTATGGAGCTGTATGTCAAAAAACCGCACAGCCGGTTTACTATATTTTTTATCTTTTTTAATATATCAGGTTGAAATGTATTTTTATTTACATTTAAAAATAAAATAATCTAACAATTTTGAAAATACCTTAGGTCCTTACTGACGTAACAATGATCCGACAAACGGTAAAACCTTAGTGTTTGTGTATTTTAAAAAATATTACGCTAGACGCATCACGATAGTGCAGTGTTCGTTTAGGGAGCCTGGGTCATAATGACCCCTACATCCCTTACTTACTTACCGGTCAGGCTAAGGCCGGGGTGGCCTCTGCTGTACATAGTAGCCGCCTCCATTCCACTCGGTCCATGGCTGTTTGCCTCCAGTTCCGCACTCTGCGTAGGGTCCGCAGATCGTCCTCCACTTGGTCGACCCACCTAGCTCGCTGCGCTCCACGTCTTCTTGTACCGGTCGGATGACTCTCGAGAACCATTTTAGTCGGGTTGCTATCCGACATCCTGATGACGTGACCCGCCCACCGTAGCCTCCCGAGTTTCGCGGTATGGACGATGGTTGGTTCTCTCAGCAGCTGATGCAGCTCGTGGTTCATTCGCCTTCTCCAAGTCCCGTCTTCCATCTGCACTCCGCCGTAGATGGTACGCAACACCTTCCGTTCGAAAACTCCAAGGGCGCGTTGGTCCTCTGCACGTAGGGTCCATGTTTCGTGCCCATAGAGGACGACCGGTCTAATCAGCGTTTTGTAGATGGTTAACTTCGTGTTACGGCGAACTTTATTCGATCGTAGAGTTCTGCGGAGTCCAAAGTAAGAACGATTTCCTGCCATAATGCGCCTCTGAATTTCTCTGCTGGTGTCGTTGTCGGCGGTCACCAGTGAGCCCAAGTACACGAATTCTTCAACCGCCTCGATTTCATCACCGTCGATATGAATTCGGGGTGGCGGGCGCGGTGATTCCTCTCTGGAGCCCTTTGCCATCATGTACTTTGTTTTCGACACATTAATGACTAATCCGATTCGCCTGGCTTCACTCTTTAGTCGGATGTACGTTTCCGCCATCGTCTCAAATTTACGAGCAATAATATCAATATCATCGGCGAAACCAAGCAGCTGAACGGACTTCGTGAAAATCGTCCCACTCGTGTTTATCCCCGCTCTCCTTATTACACCCTCCAAAGCAATGTTGAACAGCAAGCACGAAAGACCATCACCTTGCCGTAACCCTCTGCGAGATTCGAAGGGACTCGAGAGTGTCCCTGATACTCGAACTACGCACATCACTCGATCCATCGTCGCCTTGATCAACCGTATCAGTTTATCCGGGAATCCGTATTCGTGCATAATCTGCCATAGCTGTTCTCGATCGATTGTATCATACGCCGATTTGAAATCGATGAACAAGTGATGTGTGGGCACGTTGTATTCGCGGCATTTCTGCAACACCTGGCGGATGGCGAACATCTGGTCCGTTGTAGCGCGTTCACCCATAAATCCAGCCTGATATTGCCCCACGAACTCTCTTGCAATCGGTGATAGACGGCGGCATAAAATTTGAGAGAGTATCTTGTAGGCAGCGCTCAGTAGTGTGATCGCGCGGTAGTTCCCGCAATCCAACTTGTCGCCCTTTTTGTAGATGGGACACACGATACCTTCCATCCATTCCTCCGGTAATACTTCCTCCTCCCAAATCTTGGTAATGACCCAGTGTAGTGCTCTCACCAGTGCTTCTCCACCGTATTTTAGAAGCTCGCTTGGTAGTTGATCTGCTCCAGCGGCTTTGTTGTTTTTCAACCGGCCAACCTCCTCCTCAATCTCTTGAAGGTCAGGGGCCGGAAGTCTTTCGTCCTGTGCACATACTCCTAGATCTGTTACCACGCCACCTTCGCTACTTGCAACGTCGCCATTGAGGTGCTCATCGTAATGCTGCCGCCACCTCTCGACCACCTCACGCTCGCTCGTGAGAATATTCCCGTGATTATCTCGGCACATGTCGGCTTGTGGCACAAAGCCTCTGCGCGAGCGGTTCAGCTTCTCGTAGAACTTTCGTGTGTCCTTAGCGCGGTACAGCTCTTCCATCGCTTCGCGATCTCGTTCTTCCTGCTGGCGCTTCTTCATCCGGAAGACTGAGTTCTGCCTGTTCCGCGCCTGTTTGTAACGTGCCTCATTCGCTCTCGTACGGTGTTGCAGCATTCTCGCCCATGCTGCATTCTTCTCGTTTTTCAACTGTTCACATTCGCCGTCGTACCAGTCGTTTCTGTGATTCGGAGCCGCGAAACCTAGTGCTGTAGCCGAGGTACTACCTATGGCGGATCGGATGTCCCTCCAGCCATCTTCAAGTGTAGCTGCGCCAAGCTGCTCTTCCGTTGGTAGGGCCACTGCTAACTGCTGCGCGTAGTCTTGAGCCACTTCTACGTTACGAAGTTGCTCGATGTTGAGCCGCGGCGTTCGACTTCGACGCGTGGTGATAACTGTCGAAAGTTTTGAGCGCATGCATACAGCAACTAAGTAGTGATCCGAATCT